>NC_143201.1:18992500-19347500 GCF_051530095.1 Phoenix dactylifera
GTATGTCATGGATGAAACCTTATGACATCTGCATGAAATGTTGGTGTTTGCACAACCATGGCTAATAGATAGTTTTCCTTTTTCATTCTTCTTTTTTCAAATTGTGCAAAACACATGGTATTAAGGTTGCATGTATCTTATATAATACATTTGATACGATGATGTTCTACACAATAAATGAAAAAATAGTTATGGATTAGGTAATTTAAAAAAATGATTCTGTTTTTACTTCATAATTAGCAAAGTTAGCTGATTATTTGTTTAGTGCTGGCCTGTACTATGTAGACTAGGTGGTTTTGACTAAATGCCACAAAAATATTTCGTTGAAAGCTATATCATAGAATAGTTCCTAGCGGCATCTGTGGCTTGCAGCCTTCCACCATCAATTTGAATAGTCTATTTTTGAATGGAGATATTAGTAACTATTATCATACCCAAGGCTTAAAGTCTTGGCTGAAAATTGATCAACTGACCTCAGAAACTTGGTTTTTGTAAGTTTTGGTCAATTTTAGCTGAAGCTAACTTGGTCCAGTTTCAGTGGTCTTCAGTGGCCCTTAGTTGCTGGAATCTTCTATCTAGGGTAATGCACCCATTTTTTATCTTCCCAAAGCTCGAACCTATGGCCGCTTCTTAAGCAGTTCTTAGTGATTCTAAAATATCCATCTCCCTGCATCCAAACCTGCACCTGCTTCCAAATCCGCTTGCAATTCTGACAATAAGATTTTGGCTGAAATTGACCACAACTAACAACATTTGCTTTTTTAAAAGTCTTGTTTTGGTGTTTACTATCATTTATTTTTTTAAAATTTCTTTGAGCATGTAGGGTATAGAATTAGGGTTGTCAAATGTCCGCGCTGTTCACGAGCTGGCTCGTGTTAGGCTTGGAATTCAGCTTGAGCTTGGCTCCTCCATGCCATCCTCTTTTATATATAAGTCAAGTGAGGGAGAGTTGTTCACGAGTTGTTCAGCGAACAAGTCGAGCTCGACCTAGGTTTCGAGCTCATTTATATATTACAATATTTGTTATATTATTGATATATTAATATATATTATTTATTCATTAATAAATGGTAGATAATTAATTGTTGAATTATAATCCAATGGTCAAGTAGCTAACTTGTTTAGCCATTTGTTGGATTAAATTTGAACAGTCAGAATATATTATGGTTATGAGGGAAGCCCAAAAACTCTCCCTCACCCACGTAGCTGCCATCCTCTTCTTTCCCATTCTCATTGGTCACTACAGCACCCACTCTATAGCTCCTATCACTACCAGCCTACCATTGCGTCTCCTCCATGCTACCCACTGGCCACCACCGTCACCAGGCACTCACTGGCTATCAGATCTCACTGGCCACAATCCTGATTCCCTGCACCAACTTATCCCCTTCCTGGTGAACCAACACCATAACCCGAAGGTTTACAAGGGCCTGTTGCCAACCTCCTGCTGCTTGCCCCTTTGCTGCTTCCTCCCCCCTTGGTGGCTATATTAGATGCCCGCTCCTCCTTCTTGCCCCACTACATGCATCGCCTCCTCCCTACGTCGCCACCCGTTCCAGCTCCTGTCGACGGTGGCAAGAGTCACCACCCAGCGACCCCCTCCACCACTATGTCCATGATGACAACTTCCCCCCTCTGACATTGGTGACTGCGTTGGCCTCATGGATGTCGAATCAACAACGACCAAGTGGTCGATAACTTCTTGAGCATCCTATGCTTCCTTTGCCATCTCTGCTTCCTCCATAACTTCTAGGACCACAGGAGGCTGACAACAGTGACAGTGTGAGGTTGAGTTTAGTAAGGCTGTGAGGGTGAATCTACAGCCGTGATTAGGGTGAGGTGAGTTGATTCTATTTCCAAACAGTGTGCCAAGCTTGAGGTGGCTTGATTATCTGTGTGAGCTGAGCTCGACCTAGGTTTTCTTAGCTTGACTCGAGCTCGAGCTGACCCTGTATAAATTTGAGCCGAGCTCGAACAGGGTCTAGCTGACTCCTGCTCATCTCGTTTACACCCCTATATACAATATACTCTTTTTTCCTCGAATGTTCTTCCTTTTTCTTGAGTTAAAAGAAGGATGGACAATAAACATAACATTTGACAGGCTGAGGGCTCTGCAAAGGTCTTTGACAGTACTTTATAAAGACTAATTCAAACAATTATGTGCAAGACAATGACCATGATTCTCAACATTAACTTCGTTTTGCTTTAATAAATAAATAAAATATTCTATTACGGTATGCATTTAATAAAATAACAACTTGACTTCAGAATAAGATAAATAGATCCTGAAATTCAATATATTTGTGAGTATTGCTAATAAATGACAGAAAAGATCTGAATAGTTTCAAAATTGCTAAATGCAATAAATTTTCGAACAACTGAATTTCAATAAGTAAATAATATTTATTCACAATACAAAATACCATATGAATTTCAATAGCATGCAATAACAACTTCAGCTCAAAACCATGGAAACTGCATGGATAAAGAGCCACCAAAACATTAACATCAGATGCTTCAGAATATTGCGTAACAACTTCTCTTAGCTTGTTTTATTTTTCTTCTATCTTGCCAATCTGTTTTTGAGAATCTTTCCATATTGTTAAGCAGAACTCTCAAACTTAGAGTAGAACTGCCAAAACCATCGAAACAGCCGAATTGAGAACTCCACAAGTCCAAGAAATCAGAGCTGAAATCAAGTTTTCAAACCTTGATCATGGCTAATGGGGCATATTTTTTAAAGGGTTTTTTGCATAGATACCCTTCTAAATATCAGATTTTGCATGAATACCCTTCCAAAATTGATATTTGCATGTATACCCTCGTAAAACTTTGTTATTGTATAAATATCCCTAATATAACGGTTGTTTTAATGGTGTTAAAAAAAATCGTATTTATATTAATTAAAAATAAAATTAAAAATTGAAATTACGTTATTATCCTTACTCCCCTCCGCCCCCCCCTGCCCCGCCCCCCCCACGCCCGGCTTCCCCAACCAACCCCCCGCGGGCGTTCGCGATGGCGAGATCCCGATCCCGCAGGCCATGGCGAGCGAGAGTGGCCCGAGATCGCGATGTAGCTCGCTCACGGTCTCCTTCCTCCTTCCTCCCTGTTCTGTAACCCAATAGACGATAAACAAAAATTTTTCTGGGTTCTAAATCCATCCCCTCCAAAGACGCGATCCATCTTTCAAATCTTCAAAAACTCTCCTATCTATTGATCATAAAAAAGGTATTTCAATGTCATCTTGCCCTCTCTTCTCTTTCGTTGATTTATACTATTTTTCTTCTATTAATCCGAACCAAAAAAAATCATTACAAGTAATAGTCTCCTCTTCAAGTAAATTTCTATATCATCTTGCATCATTGCATGAGAGGGTGCAAATTGTTTTGAGTTAATTGGCAGCACCAGACCAAGTCGTTGCGCCCCTCCTCCAAAAGAAAGATTCGCAAGGTTCAGAACTTGGGAGATGTTCTTCTATGTATGCGGGACCTGTGTAATTCTAATAGAGGGGGCTTGAATTTTCCCAGGTGGTTGAAATAAACTTCATTCCTTTCTCTTAACAGAGACCCGAAGCTTTTAATGCAAGACATAGATTGAAGGAAAGCGAGAACACTTTGTAGGCATTTGGACCCGGATCAAAAGAAAGTTCCTTTCAGCTGTTTGACAATGTGGAGGCTGTTTTTGAGTTTAATGCATAGAAGAATATAACCATTTATACTTGTGTCCTGCAAGAAAGCGATCCATATTAATTATCACGCAAAGCTACCATACCTCTTATTATGATATTAATCCCATCATCAGATCAATTACAGGAGGTAAATCTAGATACAGCCAATTTGTAAATCCTATTGTATATTTTTGTTATATTCATGATAAAGAAACAGGCCTTTAGTCATAGAACCAAATGCATTTCCTAATAAATATTGGATTATAAAGGCTATCACATTAATTAATGTATCTAAATTTTTTTCATCTACTAGGATTTGTTTTTGCGTATATACCCTTCTAAATATAGAAAATTGTATGAATATCCTTGTAAAGTTACTATTTGCTTGTATACCCTTATAAAAATTTATATTTGCATGCCTACCCATTGAGGGTATTTTAGTCATTTTAATTTGAAACCGTTAATTTTTTAGCAGCATTAGATGGTATGGGTACATATGCAAAAATAAGAATAAAAAAGGGTAGAATAGCAAAACAAGTATTTTACGATGGTATACATGCAAATATCAATTTTAGAAGGGTATTCACGCAAAATCCGATATTTAGAAGGGTATTCATGCAAAAAACCCTTTTTTAAATTTATGCATCTTTTCGGTTTCCTACTGCTTTTAAACAATTTGCATTCGACCATATATTCTTTTTTCAATAAGCTGTGGCTATCGATTATGTTTTTTTATTAGTCAACAATTTCAGTGTTTGACCCCATATATATATTTTTAAAATAAGATATGGCCATCGATTATGCTTTTTTATTACTCAACAATTTGTATCTTCTATCATGCACATGGTTGTTTACCTTGTATCTAGTTGCCATCGTGTGAGAAGTTTTCTTCAAAGAAATTGCTTCTGTTTTATGGCTTTAAGTCTTGTTTCAGTGGAGTTCTTATTTTTTAACTATATTTTAAATAATTTTTTTTGTATTTTGGGTTGCATATTTGGAGTCCTTATAGCATTAGGATATGAGTTGTGCATGCTTACCTTCATTTTAACTATTTATTTCAGGGAACTTTTAAGTTGATTTGACTCCATATTGCACGTTGAATGAAAATCATAATATGACACTGTATTTTAATTGTTGATTGTGCAGGGATTACACAAATCCTTACCTTCCCGTGAACCCTTCTGCTATTGAGGGTACATTACAGGTTGGATCCTATTTTGCAGAAGATCCATTATTATCTATTGTTTAATTTTGATGTCCACTGAGCATCTATCTTCAGCCTGTAGTAGGTCCTGATGGAAAGAAAAAGGAGCCAGAGAGTAATGTTCTTCTTGCTTCCATTGAGAATATGCAATATGCTGTGACAGTTGATGCTCTTCACACTGTAAGATATTTCATTCTTGTCATTCTTTTCTTCTTTATGTGTATCAAATAATCACTACAGTTAACTTGGCACTGTCATTTCAGGTTTTCTCAACATTTGGTACTGTTCAGAAAATTGCAATATTTGAGAAGAATGGTGGAATGCAGGCTTTAATTCAATATCCTGGTAGGAAGTGTCTTGCTGATCAATTTTTTTGTACTTTTTATTTCAATCCTGTTTTTTTATGCTGCATTGTAGGTTGAAAGCTTTCACAGACATAGAGTTTATGTTTTGCTGTGTTATCGGAATATCTGGATGAGTTTTTTTTAATGATTATTCTTTTAACATCATGGAAGTGTGGATAAGGATCCTTCATGTGGGTTCCAGATACGTCGCAATGGTATGCTACACTCATTTTCATGCTCGGGCTTTGTTTTATTAATATCACCGGGAGATGCAGGTTATTGAAAATTATTTTGTAAAAGAAGTAGCCTCCAGTTACCTGCCCTCTATGGTTGTGGCACCACTCAACTCCACTTGGTGGTGGGTGGGGGCAGTTGGTTGGTATAGTTCAGTTCCCAAAAGGGAAATCGGAAGATGTAATGCAAGTCTGTAAGTAAATAATATTAGGCCAAATCTCTTAAAATACAGAGGGACAATCCAACTTGTTTATGACCAGAAACTTGCTCGGTCTTACCTAGAGTTCGTGAAAAATTTTCTTTCTGGAAAGTAAGCATGACTTTTAATTTGTTCCTTTGTGTGCACTTATCGAACTGCATAACTGCTGATTTAGCTTGATCATAACACATCATTTGTGGGTCCTTAGTGTTCACTTCTCTTTTGTAATAATGAGTTGGTTAGAGCCGACAATGCAATCTGGTCCTAATTTTACTTTCCAAATTGCAAGTATAATTTTTTTTTTTTTCAGGTTTCTGAACATCAACTGGGAATTATTTCCCTTAGACTCTTGTTGACCTGAAAATGTGTTTTAAGCATTGACAACCTTCCTTGGCATAAAACATGTGAACTAGAGGCATCTCTCATATTACTATACATACTCTGTAGTGGAGGGTTTTGTTTGGGAATATGAAGAATTTGATGTGGCTGTTATATTTGGAGCAAAAACAAAAATGGGCACAGGAAATTGATGCTGTTATTTATTGTCTTTTCAGATGTAACTACTGCAGCAGTTGCTAAAGCTGCTTTAGAGGGACATTGCATCTATGATGGTGGCTATTGTAAGCTTCATCTGTCATACTCTCATCATACTGATCTCAATGTAAAGGTATAAATGTGAATTCAAGTTATATACTGAAGCAATAAAAAATATAAGGGCATATCTTATACATGGCTTTTTAAGAAACATCATGCACTGTATGTCAGGAAAAAGGAAATCGGTTCTCTCTGCCACTTTATATGTTGTGATAGTACATTAACAAATGCTTCTTGATGCTGTTATATTTCCTTTTGCATATTGCCCCCTCTGATGTGCACATTTGCTTGTCTTCAGTCGCACAGTGACAAGAGCAGGGATTACACGATTCCTGACACTGCATTGGCAATGCCACAAGTGGCCACACTGCCTGCTGCCACTGGCTGGCAGCACGCGAGTGGCATGTTTGTTAGTAGTGTTGGCACACAAGCACCAATTCCAAATGGGCAAATGCTGGCTTGGGATCCGAGTAGACATTCAACCTATGCATCAGTTCCAGGTGCATATCCTGGGCAGACATTCATACCTTCCTCTGTTCCCCAGTACCCTACTACAGGATCCCACCCTGCTGCTCCACCTGATTCGCTTGCCGGTTCTCGACAGATAACCCACCATGGTATTCAACCAAGGCCTGCTGCTGGTTCTCCATCTGTTGGTCAGCCTCATGTATATTACTAGTAAATTGTGCCTTCTTTGACATCTTTCTCCATCTGCTGGCCTTTTCCGAGTCTACCTTGAGTCATTCTCCACCCATTTGTTGTGGTGTTATGTAACTGTTATTTTAACCTTGATTTCAAATGACTTTCGTCTATGCAGACTTAACTTGGTGTGCCTTTCATAACCTATATGTTCGCCAGTTTGTTCTATTGTGGATTTTATTTATCGGCATATGATAATAATACATGTGCTGGAGGGAAGGTATATTAGTTCAGAAGCTCTGCGGAAGGTCATGCAGAGTCTGTATTAAAAGTTAAATTGTTACTGTAGGGGCCAGCAATCAGGTATATGTGCAGTTAAACATTTTGCAGTGTGGGATCTTTTCTTTATTTCACCAGGGGAATGTGAGTGCAGAATTTATAATTGAAGTGATCAGGAACTGCACCAAATTAGTTTCCTACTTTGCAGGCATATGGCGCTAGAGCTGGGAGATACGGAGTAATGTGTAGTACGTTGAATGTGAGGTCGTAATGTTGGATGGCACAAAGCCTTGTAAACATGTACTTAATATTTCCCTCAGCTTTGTGTGAACAATATGGTTCCCATGCAAGCAGCTGATACCCAACAAATCTGGTTACCAACCGCTGGCTGACCGACCATCCTAGCAAGGTGTGGCACCTGGTGAAGGGAAGATTTAAGCTCAATGATTCTGAAATAGAAGTATTGGTTAAAATCTACTAAAGATGAGGTGATAATTAGGGTGCAATTTTTATTTATTTGTTTTATTTAGAGTTCAGGAGGGATCAAAGTCCTCACCCCCTGTAGGGTTTAAATACTGGGCAAATTTGCCAAGCCTCTAAGATAATTGCGTTCTTAGAAATTGAATCGTGCAGGTATCGGCATCAACCCTTTCTAGCAATTTGGAAGTGAGGGTTGATCTCTGGATCAGCCTATCCTCTAGTTCAGCTTTGAGATTACAGCTCAATTCTTGGTTGCCCTCTTGTAGAATGTGGTTGATGCTGTGCTCTTCCAAAGATAGCAGGGGGCACCTATCGGAGTTAAAAATGTTTTATAATTCGTGTTCCTGGTCCTCATCATGCGGGTGGAGTCCCCTTCAATCCATATCCTTTGTCTTGAGTATCTGCGTAGCAAAATGAACATCACTCCATTTTCCTCGGAGAGAGTATGTTGAAAAAAGGGGAGTCAATCTGCTAAAAATTGATTTATCCCACTCATCGGGAAGCCGTGAATCCCTTGTGGCGATCCCTTGAACGAAGCATCTCTACCATGCCACTGTCAACTCAATGAGTTTTCCCATAAGGTTTCGAATCCTTTTCATGTGGATGCTGAGTTTCTACCCTTGGTCTATTGTCACGAATAGTTCATGAGCTCTATATGTTCTTTCCGTTCGGTTAAAAATACATTTAGACTATATTTGGCATCATTCGCATTTTCAGTTCTCAGATTTTTTAAAATTAAAACCAGCTTCTAGTTTTTTGAAAATTTAAAAATTAAAATTTATTTAGTAGGTTATTAGGTTCGCATTTTGATAATTGTAGTTAGCAATGGCAAAACAATAGTGATAAGTAATTATTGTTTGTCATTATAGTTTTACTGTACCATTTTAAATTAGAATCTTAGATGGCACCTAACGTATCATACCATATCGGTGACGTACTGACATTCGGTATTGAATCGGCAAATCTTATTTTTTATAGATAATTTTATTTTTCTAAAACTTTCAAAATAAAATTTTACTATTTATAATTTTCAGTAATTAAAAAATTTTAAAAAATAAATACAGAAAATAATTTTTTAAGAAATATCTCTAATTTTATTTTTTATACTTTTTAACACATTTAATAATAGTGATGCCAAACAGCACTTTAACTAGTTAAGCTTTGCTCGACAAAGAGGACACCATCTGGCGAGCATCACAATCAAAGCCAGTCTGCCACTCCGACTCCAGCACAAATCCATTAACTGCAGCGCGGTTTTCATGGGTATCGAAACCAAGTTCAAGGGTAAAATCGGAAGAATATTTCTTCCTTTCCACCACGAAAGGTACCTTTTCATCGGGTAGTTCTATATACACCCCCCCTATTGCTCAGGACACCCCCCAAAAACCAAAAAAAAAATACCCAAACTAACCTTTAGTGTAATTACCATATTGCCCTTGAGATTTTCTCATACACCCCCCCTTCCTCCTCCTCCGTTTCGTTTTGAAAAGAAAAAAAAAACCCCCCCCTCAAACCCCCCTTAAACCCCTCGATCCATTTACATCGTTTAGGCGATCTTTGAAGGAGATTTAAGCCCCATTCGAAGCATGGACAAGCAACTAGTGATTTGGGACGAAGAATCGGCCGCAAAGGTACGTGTTCCACCTTGTTTCGAAATTTTTTTTTTTTCACGGTTCGTGCTCCGTTCGGCACTGGATCGCCGAACAAAAGGCTTCTGTTCGGCTGCACGGTGCCGAACAGAAGCCTTCTGTTCGGCTGCACGGTGCCGAACAGAAGGGTTCTGTCCGGCTCTGTGCAGCCGAACAGAAGCCTTCTGTTCGGCACTGTGCAGCCGAACAGAAGGCTTCTGGTGCCAAATCGCGTGCCGTGCTGAATTTTGTGCCGAACAGATCCTCTGATTCATTAATTCTTGGTGATAAATTATTTTATATGTAGGGCTATGCTACAACCGAATCGAGTATAATTGGATCAGAATTTGTACTGGATTACACAAGCGAATTTACAACTTACGAGGTATTATAATGTATTGTGCAATTTTGTATTAGTTTAGCGAGCTATTTTTACAACTGTGTACTTACATAAATTGTTTAATGTATAGATCTTCAAGAGTAGAGAGGACTTGTGTAATTGGTGTCGTGAAGCTGGGAGGCGAAATGGTTTTGTTGTTGTAATCAAATCATCTGATGCAGGTACCATTTCTAAGAAACCCAGAATTACGTTAGGTTGTGAGAGGGGTGGGACGTACCGAACCAAAAAAGAAAAGCGAATAAAGACTGCCTGTGGGACAAAGAAGTGTGGATGCCCTTTTGCATTAAGAGGAAAGAAATTGGATACTGCGGATGATTGGATATTACTGGTCGTATGTGGAGTGCACAATCATCCCGCTGCAGAGAATCTGGAGGGGCACTCATATGCAGGGAGATTATCTGAACAGGAGACGGAATTGTTAGTGGATATGTCGAAGAGTTTGGTTCGTCCAAAGGACATATTATCCACATTGAATGAAAGAGATGCCCTCAATGTTACGACTATCAAGACTATCTACAATGTACGTCAACGGTTTAAGGTTGCAGAGAAAGCCGGGAGGTCTGAAATGCAACATCTATTAGGTAAATTATCAGAGGCTAAATATATTGAGTGGCATAGGAATTGTACTAATACGGATGTTGTGCATGACTTATTTTGGGCACACCCTGGCAGCATTGATTTGTTCCGTGCATTTCCCCGTGTGTTGATAATGGATTGCACGTACAAGACGAATAGGTATCGTCTTCCGCTCTTAGAGATTGTGGGGGTGACATCTACTGACATGACATTTTCAGTTGCTTTTGTATACTTAAATTCTGAGGGGGAAGAAAGCTATACTTGGGCATTAGAGAGATTGCGCAGTATCATAGCTGATGATGTTTTGCCTGAGTTGATTGTTACAGATAGAGACTTGGCTTTGATGAATGCAATTCATAGAGTATTTCCTATTATTATATTATGATGATTGTCCACCATATGACAGATGGATGACTATGCCGGACATGGGTCATCTTATAGCATCCTGCTATAATGTTGTCCTATACCATCTCTCGTTGCAACAATGTCTGACCTTCCTACCTCTCCGTTCTGTGCCAGTACCTCTTCTATCCCGCAAAGATATCGCTATCGGATTCGTAAATGGAAATCATTTTGTTGAGGTACTACGTTCACAACACTTGCGAATATTTAATTTTGCTTATTTAATTTTGCTTATTTATAATTTTGTAGCTATTAATATTTTTTTATTTCTAATTTTGAAGGTGTTCTTGTTGCCGGGACATCCCGTTCCGCCAGTAGCGACCAACTGGCGAAAATATCATCTTCCTTGTGCTACCGGATGGGAAAATTCATATGAAGCACGGATTCAACAGTTCAAAGAGAGCATCTCACCTAATGTTATAATTAGCGAGACAGTAGAGTTAGATTGATTATTTATATATGTACAATTTTTGAAAGTTGTAAATTTTTTTGGGCTCTTAGAGTCATGTACTGTGAAACTCCATCATCAGCTGGGAATACATATGACAACTGGCAAACAAATCAAACAGGGGAACTAATAGACCTTTCTGATGTACAAGAACTTAACGGTGACAAGCTTGAGCAGATGATTAACACATTTGTTGGAAAAGAGGGCTCTGTGATGTTCTTGGTTAAGAGGTTAATCGGCTGCCCTCTCCTTGCAAGGCCAGGTCTTGCCACTGGCACCCTCTTAGGCTTTGCTGCCTTTTTTGGAGGGGAACTTTGTCCAGGGTCAGCTTTGATTGGAACAACATTTGGAGGTACCTCAGGGGGAGGTGGAGGCAGAACATCAGTCGTATCAGATTCAGGGTCAAACCCCCCACGGGACTCCATCTCCTCAGGGGGAGGTGGAGGCAAGACAGTAGAGTTAGATTGATTGTTTATATATGTACAATTTTTGAAACTCCATCATCAATATAAATCAAAAAATATCTGTCTTCGCATTGTTAGATTGATTGTTATGTGCACTGTTATATTTGTGTAAAATAGAACGGGCCAGGCTTTACAAAGATTACACATAAATGTACCAAAAAAATATATTTTTCATTAATATCAAAGGCTTTACAAAGATTACAAAGGCTCCATCATCAATCCCTATGACGCCATCGTCGACGCGTGTACTGCTGTACGTCCGAATGAGAGGGTCCTGGATCCGAATGAGAGGGTGCTGTACTCGGGCCAGGCTCATGACCCAGAAGTACCTGATGCATCTGAGAAATAGCATCATATAGGTGCCCGGCACCTAGTGACGTAGCCTCTGAGGGACCCATCCGTACAATGTCGGTACTGATACCGAGTGCAGCTGCATTACGCCGCCGGTGCATGTCAGCATCATCATGACCTCCCCTAGCTCCAGAATGAGTACTCGAGCGCAGATGAGGAGGCTGAACTGCAACGTGCGTGATACGGAGATACCACTCCATGTATCCCGGTACGCTGTCTGATGGCCGGGTAACTGGGTGGCTCCTGCTCGCCTGGCTCAGCACGTGGTCGTCCCACCGCTCCCAAAGCTGATCCATATAGGAGTAATGTATCCGGTACGAGCCTGCTGTGGAACCTCTGTTGGCTCGCGTAGGGGCTAGTGGCGCTCGAGGGATGGTCTGAATACGACCAAACTGTCTAAGAACCCTTTCTGGATGATAGGGTTCTACGATATCAAGGCACTTGATGGAGCCACTAAAAAATGCGACGGGTATATATGGGCGATCTCCCCGAAGCCGATGATGGGGATCCCAAATAACCTGTAAAACAAAAGGTCCATTTCAGTTTTATACTATATCGCATATTAAAAGTACTGACAAACACAAGCAAATGGTAATATGATACGTACCTCATCGATGCTCAAAAGGTCCAATGACTCACGTAGAACCACTAAATGGTCCATCGTGGTACGGGATGGAGTACCGGGCATCCAGCGGTGCACGCGGGGACTGGCATCAGTATACTCGAGCGACGGGTGAGGACTGAGTGCTGGAAAATGCTCATAAATCCATGCCTGCAGAAGCGTCATATAACCACTGATCTGTCTCACTGATGACCTCGACGCAATCCCCAACTGCCGATACAAATATGCTAAGGCAGCTGTACCCCAGGCATATGTGGTCACCCTATCCAGATCCCGCAGTAAACACAGATACGCTATAGGCACCCTGGTCCCACTCTTATCAGCAAAGAGTGTGCAGCCTAACAAAAATAACAAATAGGCTCGTGCTGCACACTCTATCCTCTGCTGCCTGTCTCTATCAGATACAGAGTGAAACTGAGTCCTCAGCCACTCCATCCTCACAGACTGACCGCGCGATGACAGTACCTCCTGACGCGCGTCTCCAGCTGACACCCCCAACAACTCCACAAGTAGCTCCTCAGCATCCCGATCACTCATCCTCTCAGGAGAAACTGATACTGAGGAACCTGCGACAGGAATCCCTAAAATGGCGGATACATCATCCAACGTGATAGTGATCTCGCCAAATGGTATATGGAAGGTGTTCGTCTCGGGCTGCCATCTCTCTACGAAGCCCGAAATCAGAATCTTATCGATGAATCGATAAGAGCACTGTACTAACTCTACGAGGCCCGACTGCCTCAATAGTGCTCTGAACCTGGTATTTGGTTGGTTTGAAGACCACCACTTCCATTCACCAACCTTGGCAGTATGGTTCATGCACTTTAGTGGAGCTCGTTCCTGTAATATAAATGTATAATTACTACTACTTTATAAAACATCAATAAACAAAATATAATGCTATAACAAATAAACAATACCTGTTGCCTCCAGATGGAAGCTGCTATATGCGTCCTGAAACTGATCAGGACGGACTCATCCTCTGGACCTCCTGGACATGGTCCAACGGACTCATCGTCTTCGCCCCTAGCGGGCATATCATCATGCTCTGACTCAGGAGAGTCCGATGGCATATGAGCAGGCTCGGGAGAAGCAATCCTAGCACGACGTCTCCTAGCTGACGCCGTAGGTCTAACTCTGGCGGGACGGGGATCCATGTCTGAAAATATAGAAATTCAATGTTAGGCTATATCAAAGAAAATAATTCAATTGCATACATAAATGTTCGGCACAAAATTCAGCACGGCACGCGATTTGGCACCAGAAGCCTTCTGTTCGGCTGCACAGTGCCGAACAGAAGGCTTCTGTTCGGCTGCACGGTGCCGAACAGAACCCTTCTGTTCGGCACTGTGCAGCCGAACAGAAGGCTTCTGTTCGGCACCGTGCAGCCGAACAGAAGCCTTCTGTTCGGTTGAGGGTTGCCGAACAGAGGGCTTCTGTTCGGCACTGTTCAGCCGAACAGAAGGGTTCTGTTCGGCGATCCAGTGCCGAACGGAGCACTGGAGGCGGGGGGGGGAGCTACCTCGAGGTGGTCGTGGAGGCGCCGGCGAGGTGCTCCTTGCTCGGGAGATGGCCGGGGAGGTGGTTCCGGGAGAAGCCGGCGAGGTGGTCGGAGATCGGGAGAATGCCGGCGACGAGAGGGAGAAGGGGGAAGGGGGGTTTTGGGCGTTGGCGAGGTGCACTGCACCGACCGGCGACGAGAGGGAGAAGGGGGAGACGGAGGGGGTTTGGCCGCCGGCGAGGTTTTTTGGGCGGAAGGGTTACGGGTGTTTTGGAGGGGAAGAGCGGGGTGGGGGGGGGGGAGGGGGTTTGGGGGGTGTAGAGAGCAATTTAGGTGAGGGGGTGGGGAGGGTGGGGGGTAATTTAGGTATTTTTAATTTTTTAGGGGTGTCCTTAGCAAATGGGGGGGTGTAGAGAGTATTTAATTTTTTTTTAATTTTTGGGGGGTGTCCTGAGCAATAGGGGGGGTGTATATAGAACCACCCCTTTTCATCCTGCTTTGACCCCCTGAAGCACCCAACCCACCTTTCTCCTCCCTCTCTCTCTCTCTCTCTCTCTCTCTCTCTCTCCCCCTCTTCCCCCCACTCCTACCCCCACCCCCACCCTCATGAAATAAAAAATTAGGGTTTATATGCTCCCCTAGTTTGGGCCCTTGCTTCCTTGCTCTTCGTTTCCTTTGCCCTCTATTCGACTGCGCGGCTCCCTCGCTTCCTGATTACTCTTCACCGCCGACACCTCCGCAATCTCTCTCCCTCTCTCTCTCGTTTCTTTCTATTTTCTGGTGGTTTCCCTCTTCGCATGCAAGTACCTCGATTCTAGGGATATCGGCGGCGTCTTTCTCTTAGGAAATGGTCCACAAATCCACTCTTTTCTTGACTACAGTGTCGAATACTTGGGGCCTCTAGCGATGCCTTTGTAGTGAGGTATTTGGTTTCGGTTCGTGTGCTACACTTGAAAGAAATCAATCTTTTCGCTTCTTCTTTTTTTTTGCATGATTGTTGCTATATTTATGTGCTGCTAGGGTTTCGATGATATTCTCACTTCCTTATCCGTGCTTCATAATTTTAGTTGTTTATCTATAATTCTATTTTCTATTCTAGGGCTGAAGATTTTGACATTTTGTCGCCCAATTTGCTGGAGAAATTGAGCTCCTATTTAATGTGGTTGGGAAATATTTACTGTTGACGGAGGCCATTTTGGGGCCAGAGGTGGGCTCTAAAGTGGGACAAAAACACTCCTTTGGGGTCCTGTAAGGCGTAGCTAAGACGGGGTCTCTTTGTTGCGTGGCCGCAAGGCCACACGGGTCTAGCACGGTGAGTAGGGAGTGGTCTGTGGGCAGGAATGAGCCCTTCTGGCGGACAAACTCGAGCTTCTCGCCGCCCCTGTCGAGGAGATGGGACTATTGGTTTCACTCCGAAGGATTGCAATATGGGTCTCAAGGCGGTAGTGGAGCCGCTGTATATTATGGATCATCTCTCTCTTCAAACAGTAAAGGAAGCCGGAGCTGGGGGAGGGGTGACCCTCTTGCTGACCATCACTATTCTACTTCTGATGGAGCCATTTCATATTTAAGCAGCCCTTCTGATAGCTTTCAAAACCAGCAGTTGACACCCCCACACGTGCAGGGGGTCAATTTTGAAGAATTTATTAGAGGTATTGTGAAACTATGCCCTCATTACTGAGTAGTTATTTTTGTAGTACATTTTGGTAAAAAAATTTCCGCTTTTCCCTGAAATTGTTTTCATCTTTTTTTTTTCCTTTCTGTTTACTTGTTTATATATTTTTTCTTGATGCTTAATTAGGCCATAATGTTGGAAGCCTGCTTTGCTATTGGCTGACATTTTGCTTTTATGCTAATGAGTGAACGCAATCTGGTTCAAGTTTGAGTTTTAATGTTTGTTTAGCAAACTAAATGGTGGAAACGATAATTTTCCCAGCCTGAAGTTTCCAGAAATGACAGTAAATTGATGCATAGAGTGGCCCTCTTGACGGTCATAATCTTTTCACGTTTATCTGATTGTAAGCCACATAATCAATCATGTAGGTTTTCCTTCTTCCATGGTGTCTGTTTCTTGCCTGCATTCTGATGACCAGCAATTCAATATGATTTTACATAGGATTGATGAAACGTTGGGACTTGATTATAGAAGTTCTAGCTTCGATGGATCATTCTTTGATCCTTAATTCCCCATAATAGCTAGATGTGGCTATAGGTCAGGGCTAAGGTTAACCAATCAACGCAAATTGTTTAAACTATGAACCGATACTTATAATTTCTATTTTTGATTTATTTGGAGTAGTGTTGTCAGAAACAACCCTTTAGGTCCTTAATTCCCCATAAAAGAAAAAGGGAATCAACTCTTTAACCTTGTTTTCTGTAACCCATTTGGGTTGGATGTTAACCATTTAATTCATCTCCTGTTAATTAATATGAATTGGGTTTAGTATGAAACAGGAATTTCTGAAAATTGCTTCAATTGTTGAATTGGATGGTTCAGTCATTTGAACTGGTTGAATCATTCTTATTCATTGGTTTAGATGGATTATATATTACTTACTGGAAAAGGGGTAAAAAGAAAGTTTAGGTTAAAAGAAAAATGTTTAATCTTATAGGCCCAACCCTTTTTTCTGAATCCCATGCTATGGCACTCGGAGGTCTCTTCGGCTTCAGCTGACTACAATAATGAGGACTGAAGGTAGTCGGATGGTGCTTTGCTCTTGGACTTGGACAAAGTTAGGGGGCTAGGGAGGTTGATGTAGTTGGCTGAAGGAGGTGGGGTTAAGCCATCAGGAGGGGAGGTGGGTTGAGGTGGCAGTGGTTGTGAGGGATTGAAGTGGTGGGCCAGTGAGGAGTGGAGGTAGGTGGTGGGTCTATAGAGGGGCTGAGATGCAGCCAAAGGGTGTTGAGTTGAGATGACGGGTTGGAGGGCCATTGAGGTGGCAATTCCAAAGTGCTGAAGGGGCAACAGGGTGGATTGGAGATTAGGTAGAGGATTTAGAGATTTATCATCAGACTAGGAGAGGCCTCTAGTAATTAAAAGAGGGAGAGATGTATATATAGTGAGGAAGCCTGGGTGATGTTGAATCAAGGTTTGATCAATGATTGAGCCTTAAAATAGTTTGTTCCAGGTCTGTGGTTAAAATCACTGCTTTATCCATTTTGATTGCCCATTTAGCTATTTAAACACCATTTACTGTTTAAGATGGTTAAATGTCAATAGGTGGCCTCACCATCTTGACCACTCTAACCTTTAGCGCAAGTCTATATTGGATGTGTTTTCTTAACAAAAGGATGTTACTTCTTGAAGGCTAACATTTGATTAGTTAGGAAATTGTATCAAAGGAAGAGAGCCATCTAGCAATTGAAGGTATAAAGGCCCATTCAATGGAAGCGGTTCACAAGGCATCTATTTCTTTCACACTGCTTGCGGTAATAAATTGAACATTGAAGGTCCAATATGTTATTAGAATTGTATGTGTAGATGCGCCATCATATTTGATGGCTATTGGGATTACCTATTCGTTTGATCCCATTTGCTTTTGAGATACACACCAAAAGGGTTTGGTTAAAAATGCATGTCACTGTGCATCCTATGTCCAATGTATATGATATGCGTGGCTAGTGGAAGCACGTTTGTCCCCTTGACCTGGCCTCATGTGAAGACCCAACTATGAGTCAATATACCAATTTTTACATGTAAGGGTATATTTATTTAATGGTTGTGATGTGTAATATAAAAAGGATATGGAGCCACACTTTTTGTAGCAATGTGGGTACCAATACCTAGCCCTCATAGTTGACTAAATGAAAATATCCTGCATCTTTTGTTACAATGAAATCATTTGGAAGACTTAGAAACTTGTACAAGGTATTGATTAACCTGATTGCTTATACAACTAGTGGTAATTTAGGACTTCAAGCCCAAAATTTTGTGAAAAGATGGAAGGAAAGTAAAGTGAGGACTTTTGAGTCTTTTTTTGTTCCCTAACTCGAATTGGCCAATAGATAATAGTTGTTCCAGAATTATACATTTGAGATATTAATTTAGCTCAAGAAGGGAACACTTGGTTGCATACAGGTGCATGATTTTACAACCAACATTGAACTTTCAAATCAAATAACTTTTATAACGTGTTAACTTCATTCTTATCAGGAAACAACTTAAGAGCATGATTCAATGAGAGTTAATAACATCAGCTTATCAATAAAATAACAAGGTACTTGAGTCATTCTTATGACTATTTTGTATCCTTTATCAATATAAAAGGACATGTCTACCAAAAATACAGACATGTCTTACATGTCTTCTACCCTTGGAGTAAACTAGTACTTGAAGATCATAGTGATGATATTATTGTTTAGTATCGATTCTTATCTCTAGTTAAGCTTTTCATTGTGGCTCCATGATGGCCAGCATATATCTATTTGAGGAGGTGTTGGCATGGGGAACTTATGTATGCCAGGCTACCTTGTTTATTAAAGAGTATTGAATTATATTGCATTGTATCAAACTGCGCCGGTTTAATACAATTTTGCTTGGCTTCGTACCAGTCTAAAATATTCAAAACACTTGATTTTTGTTTTCATTATTTAATTGTCTTAGGCTGCATTTGGAAGTGGAATAAGAGGGAGTAAAAGTCATCTATCGAGTTGCAGCCAAACACTCATTGAAGTACCTGTGTTGACCACTTTTCAGAATGGTAAAATGGGTATTTTTAAAAAGTTGGTACACAACTTTTTGCCTTCTAAACCCATATACCCCACTTAACCTAGGAATAAACCACTCCACCATGTAGGGTGAAGTAATTTATTGTGGAGTCAAGATGAGTTGTAGTAAGTTAATCCATTTACTCCGGGTTAACTTATTCCGCTTTCAAACACAGGATGGGCATTTTTTTTGGATATGCACATCTTGTGTCTCATTAGGTGGAGAATTAAAAAGAAGCAACTTTATTTAGATGAATATCATTTAAGTAAATGTTCCATTCACTTAAAATATTGCATGTAAACAAGCCATTTGAGTTTAATAGAATTGAATTTAAACTCTATCAAAATAAAGTCAATGTTCCAGCTCAGAAGCAGATTCTAGATTTTTGGGGTTTGGTAAAATACTTAAAATAACATCTTTCTAAATGCTTTTCTCAAATTCTTAAAATCTCATAAACTTTATTATTCAAGCATTGCGAACAAGGTATGTCGTACTGGCCCGAACTGGACGGTATAAGGCGTACCGTACTGCATCGGTTCGCACCCATACCTGGTATGGGTACGTGTCGGTACATCAAAAAAATTTCGTACCGTACCATACCAATACTATGCTAGTGTGGCACCGGTATAAGGTCCGGTACCGAGACAACGAACCTTGATTGCCAAGAAGTACAGATTCGATAAGAAAAGACATTTTTTCCACAAAAAAATACCTAATATGATGCACAATTACAACAAGGTGTTTTAATACACACATATGCCTTAATTCTTTTCAATTCTTAGTCTCCCCAAAAAATGTTTCTATAATTTTGTAGATGACTATTTTTATTAGGGATTGTCATCATCACATCATCTTAAAGGACTTGTATGCATCCAAACAAGCATTTCATGTATTTTTATATGTACCAAATTCTATGAAAGCCAGATGTGAGCCCACCTAATCATTAAGCATGTTATATCTGTTGATCAACTTATCATATATTTGTCTTTGAGTGCTCATGAATGATCTCGTCAAGCAATATCTTGGTAGGACTAATACATTGTGTGCTAACTTGTGTAACTTGGACAATTTGACTTCATGATTGCTGAGGTGCTGAATCTTAAAGACACTTTGTGTCACGCCCCAAATCCGGAGCATAACATGGCTGTGCTACCGTAGGGTATTGCCCACAATAACACAAAGCTCACAATAAAAGAATTCTTTATAAAAAAATATAGAATAATAAATTTAGTCCAATTTCATTTGCTAATTAAAGTGAAGTGGGTACAAGCATCTAAATCCAACTTTTGAATATTCAAGATTACATAACCCAAATTTTATAGTCATAGCTACATTTATTGATAGCTTGCATCTATGCTTCGAGCTTTATTTTTGAATCCTTCATTCATTTATTCTTCTTCGCTCTTAGCAACCTTAATTATCTGAAAAAAATATAAAGAGACAAATGAGATTTGCGGCTCAGTAAGTAACCATGCACCACCTTACTGGATTAAGCATAAATTTCTTTACATGATTCAATGCATCATTTGAAAAGTAAGTTTATATTGTAAAATAAAATATTTCATAATCATAAGTACAAACTGTGTCATAGCAAACCAATCATTTATGCACAAATCATGCAAATTCGTAAAGCTGAAAGTGCAATTTAAAATATTCATAATTGTCAAATGTTTGCCATTTATCCATACTTTTATTTAAAACAGTGCTCATAGATTTTTCGCGCTATGGTCACTATAACTCGTGACGGCCATTTTCATAATCGACTAGATATTATAGTTTGTATTCGTTACTAACTTTAACTCGTTGGCAGAGGGCCGTTTTCGTTGGATGCTAACTTCAGGGTGTCGATTGGTCTCCATTTCTATAGACGGTCATAGCAATCTGAGAGCTCATAAAATATTTCATATTTTTTTAAAATATATTTTCTTAAATTATACATAATTAAAATAATAAATAGCTTTACAGAGTTCGTGATCCATAAATAATCTTTAATAATAAAACTATCATGAAATTATTTCCATAAATCCACTATTTTCATAAAACTTCATAAATCATAATTAGACCCTATATATATCACCTTCATAGGGAAATACACTTTTTCATAATTTTGGAAATCATTCATCCATGAGACAATGCTATAAAAATATGAATAATAAAAGCAATCATATACTTGATCCCATTGCAAGCCAATCATATCAATATAGTTTATTTTTTTATAGTCGATATAAATTAAATTGACCAATAATTCAAAAATTATTAAGGTTTGTGCCTGGGCACTTACCTCTTTTCGTCCAAAGATCACTAGGTTCAGTTGGACAAATCCGCTGTACCTATCAAAACTGTTTAAGAAGAATAAATTACTTGTTATTTTCTATTTAAAATCTAAATATAAATTAAAAAGTTCTAAGTAACCCGAAATGGACTTGAGCAGGCTTCAAGTCCTAACTGAGTAGTAAATCGGTCTAGAATCTGCAAATCAAGTAGAGAGAGAAATGTTGAACTAAGGATGGGACCTCTCTTACTGGGGTTTTGGTCTTTTAGAGAGAGAAATAGGGAGATTAGAGAGAGAAGAGAGAAGCTATCTTATTTGCATTGCACTATGTTTCAGTCATAATGCCATTGAGTTTGTAGTCAATGGCCAAGTCCTCGTGGTGTATTTGTAATTCTTGCAACTTAAAGCCAAACATCTCTAAAGCACAGCATATGAGCGTGCGTGGTGATTTATATTGCTGTTGGTTGACAGTTTTCCGATGTCAGATTGCATTCATTAGCTCTTTATTAGCATCTTACATGTACGTGGGTTCCTTGACACACTTGTTAGATCTTTGGTAGTTTTAAGTCCACAATATTTTGGCTGTAACTCTGTTTCTAGGTTTGTCGTGACATTAGCTTTTAGAGTATATTTAATTGACCCATCACCCATCTTTTTACGATGATATCACCTTGTAGGCCACCTTTCATGAATATCTGTCGGTAAAAAGTTATTTGGTCCACATCCCAAGGTTCAACAAAATATGTTGTGAGACTGTATATTTATTGTTTTAAAATGTATGAATTATGATTAACTTGTAGCTGCTTTGTAGAGATCTCACCCTCACCTAACTTGCTATGTTTTCTGCACATTGGAACATCCAAATTTGAGTATTTGTGCATTTTACATTTATGATATAATAGACCTGTTTTTCTTTGTGTTCCTTGTGTTGACTGAAAGTTGTTTTGCTATTTTACCAGAATCAGCACCAGAGCATCCGGCATTCTCACGGTTTGTGGAGGTACCTGACTGTAGGTTAGAATATTTTCCCCACCAGATGCCTCAATGTGATATTTTTTTTGCTTGTGTAGGGAACTTCAGGACCACCATATAGTGCTGGTTCTACTTCCTCTCGTTCAGATGGCAGTGAATATGAGTCTACATCTAGAAGTCATGCTTCTGCACACCGCAACTTCTCAAGCCGCCGTTCTTTCATGTCAAAGCCCATTCACCCTGTCTCTTTCCCAGACAATACACTTGGTTGTGAAGAAGGCCATGATTCTGCTTCTACCACACACTCCAACAACAGTCATCATTCCGATTTTAGGTCCATACGAGCACTCGCAGAGCTTCAGTCTCCTGGTTTCTTCGAAAATGTGGGCAACCCTCAAAAAGAATCGGCGCAATGGAGTAGTGCTGGCAGCTCGGACTTTACTGATGTTTCTGAACCATTGGAACCTGATCCTTTGGATCCTTCATGCAACAATACATATGAAGGTGCCAAATGTGGACTCTGTGAGAGGTTACTATCACAGAGGTCACCATGGGGTTCCCGCCGTATTGTTCGTAGTGGAGATATGCCAATAGCTGGTGTTCTGTCATGTTGGCATGTCTATCATGCTGAATGCCTAGAGCGTGCTACCCCTAAGATGCAAAAACATGACCCACCTTGCCCGCTGTGTGAGAAGTCAGAGGAGAACGCTTCAGAGCAGTGGGTACACTGCAGGTTAAAAAATGGGCTCCCAAGGTTAATGTCACTTGGGGAGGAAGGACCTTCGTCAAGAGCTTGGAGCTGTGTGAAGGCAGGAGATTGTGTAGAAGGGGCTCTCCATGCCCCAAAACGGGGTAGCATGATGTTATTGAGCCGGAGCCGCCTCAAGCGGAATCTGTCATTGAAGGGAAATTTGGCCAATGAGCGAGCTGAGAACTCGAAGAAGAGCGGGTTTTGTTCGCCGCAGATGCTCCATGGACATGTATTTGGGGATCAAGGTGCAGTTGGGTGCTCGACAGTGGCATCTGGTCCGGCATTAAAAAGGTGATGAGGCCTCTCTAGGTAAGAACTCAAATATGATTTCACTAGAGTCCTAATGTAATTTTGGTTCTGGTTGTGTCCTATTGGGAGTTGTTAGTTGATGAAATGGGATTGTGTACGAAGTAAATTATTGTTGGGATGATGGATGGTGTCAATCAGGGAATCCATGCTTGCTTCCACATACTGAATTTGTTGCTAATGCTGTGAAACTTGCAATCCATTACTTGAGACCATGTCCTCACGAGCATGTTGCCTGCTTGCATGGATTCATACATGCATTTATGTCTTTCAATTTCAGAATGTCAATACTTGCGCATATTTATGGGTTTTTTTTTTTTGTTTTTTGCATCCCTTTGTTCTTGTATTCTTTATAGTAAATCTAGATAACAGGGAATTCCTCAGTTGTCATTCTGTTAGTGCGTATTGAATATTGGATCAAAGCTTTATGCATTGCTGACATGAATTACCAAGATAATCTGGCCTTTATGCCTGTTTAACTTTTAGCAATTGCAGTATTTTATAGGTGCAACTGTATGTTTTGTAATATACTAGAAAGTGCCTCGCAGTTGTTAAGCAGGCTTCACAGCTGTTGCTTCTGTAATCAAGGCTAACATGATATGCTAGCTTTAAGAAATTAAAGCAGTGCCATCTAAACCACCATCATGTTACCTTCACCTGGGTCCCTGTACATTTTCCTTGCATCAATATGTTCTGCTGGAGTGACTGGGGCAACAACTGCATGTCTTTTATAAGGATTGCTTGATGTTAAATTTTTTACGTTTGTCTTCTAAGGGGTTTCACCTGGGATGAGCTACACAATCTTCAGCTTTTTATGATCAGGCCATGTGAAGAGAGGGGCCCCCACCCAGTTACATTCCATCTGGAGCTGCCCCATAGCTCACAGGAAACAACTACAGCACCCTATATATGTTTCCATCCCTTGGCTACCACTAGCAAAGAACTTTCATGACATCTAGGTCTTTAAAATTCGATCTCGTGCTATTGAAAGCTGGCCTCAACTGCCTCATCCACTGCGGATTTCATTGTGGACCAATGCCTTGATTTCATTGTTGCCACAAAAAAACACCATGCACGACTGGGAGGCTTTTGGAACCTCGCTAAGGTCAATAGTTTCTGGGTGCATACCGATGTGGCCCTGTCGACAATGCAGTAATTGAGAGACTGTTTAGGGTGTCGTATTAACTAAAATCACTTTTAGTTGTCTCATTCTCTGTCGTTGGACTGTGTTTCGTTCCTTAAAATAATATCATATATATAGCTAGATGCAATTAATTAGTTGGGGATATCTGCTGCTGCTAACAGCTGCTAATCTTTTGCATTTATGGCATGTTGATCTTGAATTGGCAAATCATGATCCCACCGGCATACTGAGCTTCTATCGTGTGATATGTATGCTGCTTGCATTTTCTGATCTTCTTCTCACTGGGCATGACTGGCTGCTCTCCGGACTAAACATGAAATTTGATGCATTTAATCGTTGCTAGTTTCAAAAGCAATGTGTTGAACAAAATGATGGTAATATCTTGTGAAGCATTTCATTTTAGGTGATGGATGACAGACATGCCCTGCACTTCTTCTTTGAATGCATGGAACTCTCCAATCTTTTCGCTCAATAATTTGCTGTACTCGATCAATGCTTGTGAGTGTTCTCGTCATCGGTCGTGCTTGTCGGTTAATGCATGCGAGTTTGTTTAATTGAGAACGAAAGAAAAATGAGGCCCAAAATCCATTATCATGTGGATGAGTCTTTTTTCCATTGCATCTTGTCATGGTGTAGGCTAGCAATTGGTGCATGTGGATCCTACTCTTGCTTTTTTAGGTATAATATCTCATAAGAAAAGAGAATTGGAGTTTCATTTTGAAGATCAGAAAACAGGGTTTTGGTATGCAAAGCGATTGTCATATCCTCCGTCCTTCCAAACTTTCAAATCGGAAATGCCCATACAAGCTGATCCTTCTGCTGATTGATTTGAAGAGCATTAGTGCAGATTCCTTTTAGTTTGGCATTCCCTCAATATGCTTGAATGTCTAAAATCGATGGCATAAAGAAAAGTTCACCTTTCATTTAGTTTTGTCGGAGCCCCTCATCTCCTCGGACACTATGGAAAGTTGAATCTATCTTCAAGTAAATAATTGCTAGTTCCTTAGTTATTTGATTACTAGAACTTTTGAAGATTCGCGGGGCTCTTCAATTTTAGGCTTGGAAAGAAATGCATTTTTGCTGTCAAGGCCGTCATTATTTGAGTCCATGATCCTGGTTTATAGAAAAAAAATATTAGAGAGCAACGAAATAATATCTTGTGGGAATTCGATCAATACCATGCACATGCAACACTAGGTTTGATAGATATGTGAAAGAAATTCAAGAAAATAACATGGGAGTTGGAGGTCAGGCCTCAGGTTTCATAAGTTTTGACTAGAATTTCTATGAACTTTTGATGAACATGTTACAATTGAATCAACGATTTATTTGCATTTGATATGTTCAGATTTTAGTGTCTCATATTACCTAGCATGTGATAGTTCATCAAATGGCAGCTCAATTTTTACTTTTGAAAAGGGGTGGGGAGGGAAGTAACACATTTGAAAAGGAGCCTAGGGCAGTAAGAGACAATTATTCCCTTTGTCTCCTAATTACATGGATCAAAATGGCATTTCTAGTGGAAGCTTGTAAAGCTTTTGATGAGGCTGAATTCAAATGTAACCCCCACTCAATTTCACCTAACCAAATGGTCTTGAAGGAGTCAAGTGTTGATTCTTCCTGTCGAGGTTGTGTGAAGAGACACCAATCAAAATAACCCAAACAACATTCACTAGTTTGGCTTAATGCTTCTTCACTAGTCTAATCTCATATGCCCCCATTACTTGTGAGAAATCATTCAAGTGCATCCTTTAAAACACCGAGAATGTGTTGAATTAACCCCACCAATCATGCCACTAGAGGGCAAAGTGCCTCTAGGAAAAGTTCATTTCGAGCATGAAGAGAGATGCCTCATAGCACTGAAGGGCAAAAATTTTCTGGGCTCCAGAGGGCTGTAGTGGTGTTTCTTAATTTAAAACAATGCTGCAACAAGCTTGCACAACATGTAGACCTTTTTTTTTTTTGCACATCTGGCTTTCTGACCTTTTCCATTCTTGTGGTATTTGAATGGTATTTCACCTTCATTTTCCTCATGAGCATAATAATATTCCTCAACCACACTGACATTAAACTACACCATGCAAAGTTAGGTAATAATAACAATCTTAAACTGATACAAAAGTTTTCTTTTTTTTTTGATGAAAACAGGAAGGATGTCCCACCCGGCTTTTATTTGCCATTGATAATTACAGGGTATGATACATTGAAATTTACATTTGTATGTTCCGATATAACATTTGTATTAGTTGTGGCAATGCCTCCCTTTTCATCAAAAAAAAAAGAAGGGAAAGAAACATTTGTATTAGTTTAATCTTACCTCTCACAGACAGATTAAACTATTACAAAGTTTGTGAAGGAACATACATTTTTTTTTAAAAAAATCTCTTATAATTGGAACAAAACCATAAAGAATGCTCTAGTTGCTAAATGCTCCTTCTGTGAGCTGCATGTCTGTAAAGACTTAACAAAGATTTAGAACTAACGAGGACGGCCTTGTAATTTTCTTTAACTCAGATAAGAACTTGCAATGAATGATGATGAGCCACAAATTCCATGCAGATAGGCTATAGAATTTTGAGTAATATAACAAATTGTAGCTTCTTTTGTTTAAGATAAAAAGGACACTCATGAATCTTCCTTTTTGACCAGAAGAAAAAGTTTACATAATGATTAAGGAGTTGAAATCGGACTAACCTGGGATTGGCCCCAGAGCACTGCAGGACACACACAAAAGTTATGCTTAGTTATAACTGTCCACTATGGGATATGATTTCTCAAATTAACCTTTCAGATAAGAAATAGGAATATAATCCTCACAACAGTAAAAGGATATGGAGTAAGGGACCCAAAAATCTGCTGCACAATTCAAGCTGAGATCATCTGAAATCTTAAGTAACTGCCCACACTAAATCATAAAGCAAAAAAGATAACAAATAAGAAATGGTAAAAGAAAAAAAGGGGGGGAGGTGGTTAGTTGGTTATTGACAGTTGAAGAATTATCTACTAATTCTGTAAGGCATAAAGTTGTATTAGTTCAATAGATATGCTTTTTGAATGATTAAATGTTCCCCCATGACCCCAAAAGCTTCCAGCTTTTGGTTGACCAATTGCATGCCCATAATCCCATTTTAAGGATGAAAGGGAAAAGATGTTAAAAAAGAAATCCTTTCATCCATTGAGCATCTGGTACTGATGGCCAAAGCTTGTAGAACTTATAATATACTCTTAACATTGTGATTTTACATCCTATCAGAAATAATTAAACTATTGATGCTCCTACAAATTTGGGAATGGATCAATCTAGCAACATGTGGTTCTTCGAAAGCTATGTTAATAAGAATGCTTGCTGCAAACAAAGCTCACCTTCTTAATCTTAGATCGCGATCTATGTAAAACATTACTTCATTTTTTTTTTGTTTAAGGGCAGCATTCCAGTGTTATATGAGGTAAGGTGAACTGCCATTGGAATTTTCTAGTCTATAATACCGAAAAACAGTTCTCATTGAATCACTTCTATGATCTTAATTGCAGATCTATGATTTTATCTTAAGATAATTGTTTGCTTCTTGAATGCCTTTATTATTCTATTCTGGTCATCATGAAAGCACAATAATAAAAACTTAAAACACAAATTTTTTGTATTATATAAATTTGGTGTGAGATACAGGATATCATGAAATGATATCAGGTGACTAAGAAGAACTATAGAGGAAAATAAATTGCAAATATGTCATTGAAATTCTTTTGGTCCTACCTTTATTCGAGATGAATTTTTAATTTACAATAACTTAGTGCTTCAATGAATGATTGAGTTCATTATTGTATGTTGTCTACCTCCACCTCTCTGGTGGCTACACCTAAAAGGTCTACTGTCTTTTTCTTCCATCACATCAAACACAACAATTTAGCTGAAGCAAGAAAATCAACTATAAGATACTGATAGCTTGCAGCAGAGCAGTTGGAAAGGTCTGGTTGTTGAGAGAGGAGTCACACATGGACCTGCCTTATCTATTTTCATATGCAATGCAGCTCCCACTCCACAGGATAAGCTTTCAGCTCCTCTGTACCACATCGAGCTAACTGACTTTATTTCAATTAATTTGGTCCAGTGGAACTAAAATGCTTAAATGAAGAAGTTCGGTGCTTTCACAAGTGGGAGACTACTTGCAAGCTAACCACCTAAAAAAATACTGGACACCTCAACCTCAAGCCTGACCGATCTCTCTGTTCTCAGATATAAACCAAGGTGAACGGCTTCAGCTCCAACCGAAGCTTCAACAACCGACAATCTTGATAGTCATGGCAGCCCCACGTCCTGTATCAAACTTGCACCGCACTCTGTCCATACAAACTGACCCCGCATCTGGTATTATTGTACGACACGTCGGTTCAGGTAACGACAAGGTTGACTTTCCTATATAATGAGAACAATTCAGAGGACCTGAGGTACGCAATATGCTGTTTTTCTCACAGAGTCCTCACTCTGCTGAAATATCTCTCTTCCATATTGTTGTCTCGTTATTCTGATTTAGACATTAGAAAATTCTCTACCAAAAATTCTCCGACAAGTGATAAGTCCAGTGTGCCTCAACCAGCCTATTTAGTCCATCTCTAGCCAACCTTTGGATCATTTGGGCCGCGTCGCTAGCCCGATCTGGATACGCGGCAGCACCGCCCATGTGGAGAGTGAGAGAGTATGAGGTATGCAAGGACTTCTGAGTGCTCTTGCCTCTTAAGGACATCTCCAAAACCACACGGTTTCCATCACAAAACCACCTTTGTCGTCATGGAGGCTGGTTTTTCTCTTACCATATCGCTTCAACCCTCGCTCTTGGTCTCTTAGAAGTCCCAAGCGTCACCTAGTTGGAACTTGGAGAAGTGGGGTGAAAACATTCAACTTGCCCATTCAAACATCTATTTAAGGACCTCAATCCCTCTTTATCTCCTCAAAAGAAATCAACATCTCTCTCCTTTTCCCACCTGTTCTTGCCCTTCTCTCTCTTCTCGCACTCATCTCTTCGAGCAATCATTTTTCTCCCATCCTAATGCTCATCATTCACCAATAGCTTCAGACCAAAGTCGTTCTAAAAGATCCCTTACTTCTGCACAGGAGAATGGCTTTGGTTGGGTTTATCTTGCTTGGCTTTCTCCCACTATTCACTGCTGCACACGGGTATGGAGGGGGATGGTCCAGTGCCCATGCTACCTTCTATGGGGGAAGTGATGCTTCTGGGACGATGGGTATGCTTGCATTGTTATTGTAAGGCAGGGATGGCATTATAGTAAGAGAAACTCCATTGAGCTACCATGAAACTGTAATGACCATTGTTGCATCCATTTCCTTGGCAGGTGGGGCTTGTGGCTATGGTAACTTGTACAGCCAAGGGTATGGGACTAACACTGCAGCTTTGAGCACTGCACTCTTTGACAATGGACAAAGTTGCGGGGCTTGTTATGAAATAAGGTGTGCAGATGACCCCAAGTGGTGCCTGCCAAGTTCCATTGTGGTCACAGCAACCAATTTCTGCCCGCCCAACGATGCCCTCCCCAGTGATGCTGGGGGCTGGTGCAACACACCCCTGCAGCATTTTGATCTCTCTCAGCCTGCGTTCTTGCACATTGCTCGGTACAGGGCTGGAATTGTGCCCGTTGCTTATAGAAGGTGGACAAATTTGATTTTGTGTCAACACGTTTATTTTTTTTTTTCTCATGAACTTAGTTTTTAGCTTCTGCTCTTTCCAAATTTGCCTTGCCATTGATCATACAATGAGCACGGATTCTCTGCGACGCGCGTGTGCTGTGCAGCCGTCCATGGCTGCCATAAAGATATGGACGGGAGTCCATGAATGCATGCTGGGTCCATCTTCTAATGGCGTCACATATATCAGGAGGATACGAGTATACTCTCCTATTGCTCCTTGTGCTTGTCATATTTCCATGGAAAATGAATGATCTTTGTGGTGGGTCAGCTTCATAATAATCTTATCAGTTTTCCAACCTGTCGTACTGTCGTCTATTGTTCTATAAAAACATGAGATACGGACCGAATAATTCTCGCATATTATAAGAACGTCGGTAACATCTTGTGGGCCAGCCTGCTGCTTTTCTCCTTCGAGGCTATGCCAAGTGCCTTTCTACTTCTCTTACACCGCATATGATGGCTCCTTCTCTTTTAAGTTTTGTCCAATTCCTATTGTCCTTAAGGCTACTGAGGCGTTGTTCTCTTAGCTGGCTTGGTTTCTGGACTGCAGGGCCCCATGCAGGAGGAGGGGGGGCATCAGGTTCACCATCAATGGTCACTCCTACTTCAACCTGGTGCTCATCACCAATGTTGGAGGTGCTGGGGATGTGCATGCAGTGTCCATCAAAGGATCCGTGACTGGGTGGCAGCCAATGTCCAGGAACTGGGGCCAGAATTGGCAGAGCAACACCTACCTCAATGGCCAGGCCCTCTCCTTCAAGGTCACCGCCGGGGACGGTCGCACTGTGGTCTCTTACAATGTGGCTCCTGCTAGCTGGTCCTTTGGCCAAACCTTCAGTGGGGGTCAATTCCATTAAACTGCTTAGAACCCCATCTCCATCTATCTTCCAAACTTATAGCAGGCAGTGTATTCGTGGTATATATTGACAGTTATGTGTCATTAGGACAAGAAGAGTGATGTATCGATATTAGAAGGGCTTATTTTACTGTGGCTCTTCGCAGTATCTGGTTGTGTGTTTCTCTTGGCCTTCTTTCCAAGGCCTTAAGAGTTAAGACTGCTCTCGAAGGAGAAGAAGAGGGTGGTGCTCTGCTTCTTTCTCTGGGCAAAAATTGGCAGTGGTGGGACTCTTACCCACCCGCCAACTAGCATATAGGGAGATATAAGTGTTTTGGCTACTTTTATCTGTATGCGTTCCTCTGTGTTCCTTTTATCTGTGGTGAGCTTGTTAGAGGAAGAAAGCTCCTTCGGAGTTTATGTAATCAGTTGTTTTCAGTTGCTTGCTGAAAGGCTTTGCTATCTTTAGCCCATTTGCATGGAAGCTGAAATCTGTAGTTACCTAGTAATGAAAAGTATTCTTATAATTGGGTACTAATACTGAGAATTTCCTTCTCATTTTCCCATATTGCAGTTATTTAAGTTGTTTAAAAGCGTGTTAATTACGTTAATCATGTTGGTGTGAGCACTTGCTACGTTTACTTTGGAGACCTGCAAGGAGTGTCAGGAGTACGATAAACTTCAAAATGTAGCACTATAAGTTTTAGAAGGAATTGTGTCAAATGATTCAAATATCCATGATGTAGATTAACCAAAGATTTGGTGAAAGCAAAGATGATTCGGGCATGATCATGACTAATGACGCATGAAGTTGACGATGTGAATCGTTACATATGTTAATAATTGTGTTTTATTCTAAATGCCTTTTACTTTACAACTATCTTTATGATGTGCTATAGCAAAAGGCTAAAGCTATATAATTACCAAACTTTGGACCTAACAGGTAGAGAGTTGGACATTCAATTCATTATTGCCCTTGGGTTGGATTCTCTTCTTACACAACTCTCAGGTTATGGATTGAGTGATAAATGCATTTGGAAGCACAGTTAAACATGATGCTAAAGCAAATTAAATAAGTAATACTCTTGTGATTTCTTTATTTTTCTTGTAAATTCTCCTGCACAATGTGCTTGGACGTGCATCTATTAGTCCGCTTGCAATTGTGAGATCCATTCCGCAAGACTAGCATTAATTTGAATATCCGGAAAAATTTCAGCGATACGCTTAGGTTGATTGGTGCAATTTGCTTTACTTGAAGTGATTTGGTTTACAAGTTAGATGCTTTGCACTCTACTAGCTTTTGCTCTCAATAGACTATCCAGCATTTTGGCTTGGACCAAACTCTAAAACTCTGAAATTTATTTGTGCTAGGCCCTGTTTGGGTTTCAATTGGCTGAATCCAACTTGAAACAGATCAAAACTTGTGGATTGGAAACAGATACGGTTTAGTTCTCTGAGTGAACTCTGAACCATCTTTGACAAATGAAATCACACTTGTCATGTCAAGCAGAAGTTCTTTTTTAAAAAATTTGATTACAATCAAGCTACATATATAGTACTTTATAAGAAATTATAGACTAATGTTGATGGCTCTTCGACTTTAAATGGCTATAAGCAGCAATGACCTCATTATATTTGCGCCAAGCGACTCTGTGTCATCAAACATGGTGCATGAAAGTCATACTACATTTAGGGCATCGCTGTAAACTACAACTTTGATACATTGGAAAGTTCGAATAGTCTGATGATGTGAACTATCGTATGCAATTGCTTGCGCTTGGGGGCATGCCAGGCTAGATAAGTTCTTCATTTCCTAGTAACAGTTTTGGGATTCTCAGGTCTTCAATCTAGTGTAAATTGTACCCATCACCAGTCGCAATGGTTTGTGATGCAACTCAACAAGATGGTAGGTGACATGGTAGTTATGGATACTTTGTAGCAGGGGTGATGATGAACTTCGATTTCCCTTCACTTTTTCGGATAAACAATTGGATACGTTGTTGAAACTTATGCAACCATATGGAGAAAGCAAATGTTTTCAATGCAATACTTCTGTGCTTGCAAAGCATGCGTATTGAATGCATATGCTTATCTTATGGCTGAGTTGAGAGAATAAGAAATACAAATTTCTTGTCTATTTATAGTGACAATTTTCTTTTCTTTCTCAAGTTGCATTGGAGATATAAGCTACTCAACACCTTAGCTATTCTGGATTGGCTATCCTATGATGTTCTTTTATCTAAGCCAGATCAAAACCATACTCTTCCCCAACTAACCTCAAATTCTTCTGCAGTGGCTGCAAGGACTTAACAGAGAATGATAAAGTTGAGGTAGAAAAGGAGAGAGAGAGGCTGTATTCACAACAAAAAATGGCGACTGTTTTAATGGAGGCCTCTTGGAATTTCCTAGCCTTTGCAGGCATTTTAAACAAATAATACCACAAGCATCAAATGTAACAGATTTTTTTCTTTCCGACCCTTGCGGCACTAGATGTGATGTATGTGCATGTTAATGTAGGTGATGATGCCCTTAAAATCAAATTCCAAAAAATTCTACACTTTATGCCGGCTTTCCAAAGAACTTGGAATTCAATCCAGAACACATGTTACTGAGGGGATTCCTTGCTGCTGTTCTATTATTTTGCCTATTTATTGGTCTGTATTGAAGGATCAGGAGAGCTTTGATACATCTGACTCCAATTGAATCAGTTTGGTTCTCTGTCTGGTGCTTACATAATGTATCATCCACCAAAATATGCTATAAACGCCAATAGTTGTTTCCTCTCAAATATAAAATTATGCTAGTCTCCTGCAAGGTACCTTCAGAACTAAATGGTATTTATTACTTAACGACCTTGTAACTTTTGAAATTAATCATTTACTTCTTTATGTTCTACGCTCTAAAGATTTCATGCATACCTAATTTTCACATCATATTATGTCATGTTCTGCACACCAGTGGCCAGCCATGTATGATGGAACATCATGTCCTTTTTCATGAAATCAAACAAGGTACGTCACTTTCTTTCTACCTCTTCTGCCCAAAGAAACAGAAGTTCCCTATGTAGAAGATTGTCTTCTAGCCTAAATCTCAATCAGTGATCATTCGAAAATGCGTAGTTATTGGAATATTTTTCCTTCTTCCCTTACAGATTTTACGCCAATTAAAAATCTAATTGCTGGATATCACGTAATCTTTCTCCACACAAAAATGGCTGGGCCATTTCCTGGTAGGATTGGGATTGCATCTTTAAGAAGAATTCACCTTTCTTCATGTGCATCCACCATTGGATTATCCGCCACATAAATCTCAAATCACTCCGAATTCTATCATTCATTTGCTTGCATAGATCTCAAAGTGACTGGTGAGTGGATTCGGGGGAAAGAAGATGAATCCTTCTTTCGCATGAAAGATGCAACCTCTATCCTTCCTCATATATGATTGGACCTTTCGAGGTGAAATTTTTAAAAGGTGGTGGGTGTTGCGGAATGCCACGGTACGTATGAAGCTCCCCTAGGTCTTCAAAAGATCAGGACCGTCAACATGTTCAAGTGGTATGATGCTGACACAGCTTAGCACTATCCCCCTCTTTCACATCATCTTGTTTCATCATCTGGAGATCAAAGGGTGGCAGGACATGAAGAAACCGAGAGCACCAACCAAGGAACTACATTTAAGAACTGCAGCCTACCAAAATGAGAGGCCACTTAATTCATGTCAACTCTGCTCCACCATTACTCCGGATAAGAAGAAGAGCTTGTTAATGGTAATGTCTAGGTAACAATTCAGGATTTCATCCAAAAAGCTTATCCAGAAGGTATTATTTGGATTTCTTGATCCTGTATAAGTATTCAAAATTTTCATGTCTTTTAGTTTATTACCATTGAATTGGGTAGGCGGATTCTTATAAGATATAGTATGATAATGACCTTTATGTTTGGATTTCAAGAAGGTAGGCAATGTTGGCATTCCTCGGGTTTGAAATCCGGTTGCAACTTAACCGGATGGGGACCCTTGGAGAACCTTTTGCACACCTCTTAGATGTAATGCACAACACCATCGTCCACACTGAGGGGCTAGTTTAAATAGATCATGGATTAGGTTGTTAGCACAACCTTTTAATTTTTTTGTAACATAGTTGAATATGGATTTTTAGTAGGAAAGATTCTGACCACCCTGTGATGAGCATGAGATAGGGATAAGAAGAAAAGGTAACCATATCGGAATGTATAATGGGAGTTAAACGTTACGGCCATGTAACTAGTGACTGCTCATCTCACAACGATTATTTGCATGTCATTTCTTTGAGCGTACCATCAAATTCCAACCCTAATCTGATTTAGTGAGAATCATGGATTACAAGACTAAGAGTATTAATATGAAGAAGATCCATGCATGTTTTCTATTGCTTTGAATTGATAAATATTGAAATAGTTATAGTATCCTAGACACTATAGTTTTCTTATAATTTATGTATTAGACCTCTCCTTGAATCAAGCAAATAGCATCCATATCATGATCAAGTCTCCTGATCATGGTAGCATCCTTTCTACATGTATGGATATATTTTCATTGAAGTTGTATTACTACTAGAATGTGGTTTAAATTTTCAATAAAAAATATTTAAATAAAAATAATGATATATGTTATAAGAAAGATTTGAACCTTGGTGCTTAAATATCCAAATGCCCTAGAGCTGCCCGGCTTTGATGGGATAGCAGAAATAGTGCTGAGATAAAGATTTTGTTTTTTTGGTTGGTTTTTGGGTGGGGAGGGGTTGGATAGATGATCAGATATACATCACACACACACACACACACACACACACACACACACACACACACACACACACATCAAAGAATTAAGTTGGCATTATATAGTAGAATAGGCATGGATGATTGCATATCTCCAATAAGTTGGAGTTTGATGCCAAGAACGCCCATAAGTTAGAATTTACTGTAAGAACCTCTTTTTTTATATTTTTGCATCTCAATAACTATTGGATGTACCTATCTTTTTTGAGTATAGTTATAGGCATTGAACCATTGTTGGTGACAGTGATATGATTGGCATATGCCCGCATGCAGTAAACATAGAAATTAGACTACGAAAATAATTTACAAAGGTGCAATTTTGCATTGCTTTCATGTTTCTATTTTCAGAAACATGAAATGGTCAATTATTTTTAAAAATATAAGCATGTTGTTCCTAGTGTTGGTGATGGTAGCAATGACAGAAAATAATGGAGGCACAAGTGGCTTTGGTGGCAAGGTGGCGATGGCATAGTGGAGGTGGCAAAAATGGTGGTGGTAGAGGCGGTGATGACAAGAGCACTAATAATGTGGCAGAGGTGACAACAATGACAATGATGATATAGTGGAAATGGTGGTAGCCATTGTTGTGGCAAGGATACAAGTTATGCAGTGGAGGTAATAATGATGGCAGTGGAGGCAGTAATACTAAGGCTATGGTCGTGGCAAGAATTATAGTAATATGACAAAGATGGTAATAATTCAATAGTGGTTTAATGAAGGCTGTAAGGATGGTGGGGGTAGTGGTGCGAGCGACAGTAGAAATAATAGCCACGGCGATAGTGGAGGTAATGGTTGTGGTGGTATAGGTGGTGGTGATGGTGGAGGTAAAAATATAAGTTTTTTATTTTTAAAAGTATTGAAAGTAAGAATTTTTTTAATTTTACTTTTTTTTACAAATAGTGAAAAATAGAAAATAAAAATGATTTAGAGAGCTATTCAACATCTCTTTTATCCCTTGTTTACTATTTTTAAAATTAAAATCATAGAAAGTGAGATAGAAACATGCTTTGTGCTATTATTTTTATTTACTACTTTTTAAAGTTCATGTTAATTATGTGTCGAGAAAAACAAAAATAAGAAATTCTTACTTTTAATATATTCAAAAAATAAAAAACTCACATTTTTTTACCTCCACTACTATCATCACCGTTGTTGCCACCACCAACAATGTTACTATTTTCACCATACCGCCGCTACCAATCATTACCACTTTTGTTATATTATTGGCATTGCTGCCACCATCATTTTCATTATTGCACACTGCCACCAGCATTTTCCTTTACTGTATAGTTGGCACCCTTCCAATCACCATCATTTTCATTGCCTCTCCTACAATGCTATTGCTAAAGGAATAGGAGATGTGCCCCATAAAGAAAGAGCGAGCGCTCACTACTATTTATTAACTATTTCAAACTTTTTTATCTTATTTTTATTAAACTTCTCTGACGAGAGTTGTATCCTGTAATAACCCCAAAATATTTTTTTTATATAAAAAGAGATAGAATAGTCCTTTTCAATTAATATAAGGGGTAAAATAGGAAAGAATCAAAAGATAATGGCATAGTTGTAGATGCATTGAAGTGGTAAGGGTAAAATTGGAAGGAATCAAAAGTTAATGGCATAACGGTAGATATGTTGAAGTGTTAGGAGCAAAATGAAAATTTAATAATATTAAACAAAGGGTGAATAGTGTTTTGATGTGATTTAATTAGGGGGTTTGCTGTGGCTTTTGGATGGAAACCGAGAGGGAGTCTCAGACGGACAGAGAGGAAGAAAAAGAAGGAGAGGAAATGAAAGGAAGAAAGGAAGAGGAAAGGAAAGGAAGAAAGGAAGAGGAAGGAGATCCCGGTTGCGCTGCCAGCTAAAGGGAAAAGTGTAGATCTCCTTCCCCTTTACGCAAGGACCTCGATTTCCAAAAAAAAAAAGGTAAATATCCGTCCCTATCTAGTCTTTTGATGACATTAGGCTATACAAAGGGTGGATATAGTCTAGAGGGGTCAGATAAGGGTTGTAGAGGCGGTTAAAAAAGGAAGAATCAGATTTTGACAAATTTTTCCGACACTACGGAAAAATTGTGTCGAAGTCCCAACTTCGGCGAATTATTTAGGGGGTCAAACGACCTCCGATAGCAATGTATTTTACCTCTTTGGAATTCCCTATGAGCATAGAATGTTAGGTAAAAATTTTATCAAATTTGGAGTTCTGAAAGTGGATCAAAACCGGGATGAAGTAACCCACTGTCAGTTCGGGTTACTGTTCATCCGGGTGGAAAATAGGGGATTTCATGCTATAATAGGGTATTAAGCCTAGATCAAGCTAAAAGGGACCTTGTACTCATGCAAGGGAGTCCCTAATACATATAAATGGTAAGTTAATTAATTAAAAAGAAAAAGAAGAAAGAAAAGAAAAGATTTAGGGAATGGGGGAGTTGAATCAATTAAAGTTCCCTATGTTATAATTGGCACGTAGATTATAGCCCTTGATACAAGACTAAATGTATTGTAAATGCATGTCACAGTTGGGCAAGAAGCTAGGGAACAAGAGGAAGAAGTCCCCTGCTGCCTACTGTAAAATTCTAGAGGCGTATCGAGGCCGTGCCGGATTGGCAGGTGAGTGGGAGTCATGTACTTTGCACCATGAGCATCCTTAATTCATTTTCATGAATGTCGCCAAGTGTGAATTGATTCCACTTGAGCATATTGATTGATATTGTAGTAGATTCCTCTATAATCTTGATTCTCCATGCTTGATTATTCGGTACATGCATTTGAGGGAACATTGAGAGGAATTACGAGGGGTTGATGAGTAATTAAATTGGATCTGAATTGTGAAATGACTTCTTTTGTAAATTGATTTCATTTCCTCTATTTCAAAGACTTGTGAGTGGTAGCCTTGATTATACTCTTTTATGAGTAGTTAAATTGGATCTGAATTGTGAAATGATTTCTTTTGTAAATTGATTTCATTTCCTCCATTTCAAAGACTTGTGAGTGGTAGCCTTGATTATACTCTTTATGAGTAATTAAATTGGATCTGAATTGTGAAATGACTTCTTTTGTAAATTGATTTCATTTTCTCTATTTCAAAGATTTGTAGAGCCCATTTCAGTGGTATATTGAGTTGCATTGCACACCCTTGACCCCTCACTCTCAACCCTAATGTTAGTTTATGATTGGGTCGGAGTCGAGTGAGTGGTAGTCTTAATTATGCTCCTTTTTAGTATAGTATTGGGAGGGTGCATTATGACATTTATGCATGGCTTGGCAGTATCTGCAGGACACCTATAGTCGATGGGGTTGAACATCGGCCTTTGTGCACATAGTAGCCTTCTGGGTGGGCGGAGCCCAGTCCCTTCCTAGGGGGGACACGGCCCTAGGCGTAGGATCGGCCGGTCCTACGACTTATATTCTGCTTGCCGCCGGGCATAGTAAGACCCCGCGAGGTGCAGTATGGCTTTCCGCGGATGTAGAATTTCCGCGAGGTGCCGTTTAGTATGTAGATGTGAGATGGATTTCTGTTCTGGATACTGGCCAGCATTTATATGATCAGTGTGGTGTCTTATCCTGCATATGCATGTGACAGTAGGGAGTTGTTGCTGGTTCGCCTGGGGCGTAAAACCCACCTCCCGATAGCTGTCTAGCATTTATGTTATCGGTATGGTGTCTTATCCTGCATATGCATGTGACAGTAGGGAGTTGTTGCTGGTTCGCCTGGGGCGTAAAACCCACCTTCCGACAGCTGTCTAGTGATGATTTACATATTGGTGTGGTGTCATATTCGATGTATGCATATGGCAGTAGGGAGTTGTTGCTGGTTCGCCTGGGGCGTAAAACCCACCTCCCGATAGCTGTCTTGTTGATGATTCAGCCTATTGACACCTGATTTATATGATTCAGTACTATGACCTGTTGAACATATTCATGAGTAGCATATATGTTGACTTGATTATTCCATATATGCTTCAGATGAGTTGATATTGATTGTGGTGATATTGATGATTTACTCCATATTCTTTATGTTGAGTTCATGTTCATCTTGTTATTGATCTTGAGATTTTACCTCGAGCCATGATTATATCTTGTCTCATGTGCATAGTACTCTCTACTCCACTCACTGAGTATTTATATACTCACTCCCCAATTTGATGTTTTTGATTGCAGGAAAGGTATTGTATAGAGAGGAGCAGGATTAGTGGTTGCCTGCTAGCTGTGCCGCTCCATAGTATAGTATAGTATAGTATAATGTAGATAGAGGTTTATACCCTTTTGGTGTATTATAAACCTTCTATTGTATATAGTGTATAGTTACAGTCATAGATCCTGTTGTGGATATGGGTTTGACCATGGATGGAATGGGAACCAGATTTTTATACATATGAGTTATATGCCTGAGATAATGTATTGTTATATATTGTCCAGGTTCATTATGTGACGGATTATGTGATTGCTGCTCTGACAGGTAGTGTGTTGTATGTATTGAGATAATCCTGACAGGTCACTATAGGAAAAGTGATCATTTTGTGCATGCATCATGCCAAATTTTTCAAGATTTATTGATGATTGATAGGTAGTAGGGTTCTACGCGGTGGCTGGTGGCCTTATGCCTACCCGCACCCTAGGACCGTTGCGGCGGCCCGCCGGGAACGGGGCGGGGGTCGTGACAAAGCTTGGTATCAGAGCAAAGGTTAAATAAGAGTCCTGTCAGAGCAATAGGATGAGTCAGGATTAAGTATAGGATTATACTATGGAGCATAGAATTTTTCTGTATGTTATTTTATGAGTCATTTACAACTCAGTAAAATATATCATGACTCAGTGTGTAACGACCATCCTCTCTTTTTGACTTTTTTAGAGAGATATAAAGAATACCTCCAAGGAGAGGACCTGCTCGTCCTGGAAGGAGGATGGAGCCAGATATAGCATTGGATGCGGGTTCTGCACATGTCGAGCCCCAAAGAGAAAAACCTCCTCCTGCTGATAGACGGAGGGTTGATGATCAAGGAGAGGTAGGAAGTAGAGATGCATTAATGGAACAGTTACTGGCGGAGAATCAGGCTCTGAGGGAGCAGATTGCTCGGGGGAAATCTCCTGCCCCGTCAGTAGTATCCATCCCACCTCCTGTAGTTGTGCCAAGAAGTTTGGCCAGGCGGGATCTAGATGATGAGGGGATTACTGCACAGGAATTTCTGAGGCTCAGAACCCCAGAGTTTAAGGGGAAAGAAGGTGAAGATCCTCAGAGATTCCTGGAGGAGACTGAAAAGATGATACGGAGACTGCCCTGTTCTGATGCAAGGGCAATAGAACTTGTAGGGCTCACAATGAAAGAAGATGCCTGGGGCTGGTACCAGAGGCACGTGGAGGACAGATTGTACAGTAGGAATCCTCCAACCTGGGAAGAGTTCAGGCAAGCAGTGATGGATGAGTTCTTGTCTCCAGCTGAGAGGCAGAATCGGGCTCTTCAGTTTGAGAGGCTGAAGCAGATGCCTGGAATGAGCGTATCTGAGTACGCTCGTGAGTTCACTAGATTGGGAAAGTATGCTCCTTACATCATCCCCACTGAAGCTGCCAGGATAGAAAGATTCAGGCGGGGTCTGATTTCCCCGCTTCATAATGCAGTACTGGCAGTAGAGGTCCCCACCTTATCTAGGCTGATTGATAAAGCAAAACAGTGGGAGACCAGAAACAAAGAGGAAAGAGCTGAAAGAGAACAGAGGAAAATGAGTATGGGGAAAGGGCAAAGCAGTAGAGATAGATCTGAGGGAGTAGATCTCTCGGAGGGCCCGATGGAGCAGTTTGTACGCTCAGCTCCACCTGCCCCACGTAAGAGGAAATGGAGGGAAAGAGGTCAATCACAAGATACTTTTCTACCATCAGTACCTCGTCCTCCAGTCACTATGGCCAGAACTGAATCTAGGTTCCAATCATGGCCAGTATGTGGCATATGTGGGAAGCAGCACCCTGGCAGATGCAGAATGGGTCAGGGAGTGTGCTACAGATGTGGACAGCCGGGTCATTTTGTCAGAGAATGCCCGCAGGGTGCCACCCAGCAGTTTGTGCCTTTGGCATCCTATCCTTCTGTGCAGATGGACAGGCCTAGTAGTAGGCAGCCTGTAGGCAGAGGTAGAGGTCAAGCACAAACATCACAGCAGAGTGCTGGACCATCTCAACTGTCAGCTCCAGTAGGCAGAGGGCAAGGAAGGGTGTTCACGGTAAATCCACAGGAAGCACAGACATCGAATGCAGCTATGACAGGTAATTTACTCTTTTAAATTCGAGGACGAATTTTATATAAGGGGGGGAGGATGTAATAACCCCAAAATATTTTTTTTATATAAAAAGGGATAGAATAGTCCTTTTCAATTAATATAAGGGGTAAAATAAGAAAGAATCAAAAGATAATGGCATAGTTGTAGATGCATTGAAGTGGTAAGGGTAAAATTGGAAGGAATCAAAAGTTAATGGCATAACGGTAGATATGTTGAAGTGTTAGGGGCAAAATGGGAATTTAATAATATTAAACAAAGGGTGAATAGTGTTTTGATGTGATTTAATTAGGGGGTTTGCTGTGGCTTTTGGATGGAAACCGAGAGGGAGTCTCAGACGGACAGAGAGGAAGAAAAAGAAGGAGAGGAAAGGAAAGAAAGAAAGGAAGAGGAAAGAAAAGGAAGAAAGGAAGAGGAAGGAGATCCCGGTTGCGCTGCCAGCTAAAGGGAAAAGTGTAGATCTCCTTCCCCTTTACGCAAGGACCTCGATTTCCAAAAAGAAAAAGGTAAATATCCGTCCCTATCTAGTCTTTTGATGACATTAGGCTATACAAAGGGTGGATATAGTCTAGAGGGGTCGGATAAGGGTTGTAGAGGCGGTTAAAAAAGGAAGAATCAGATTTTGACAAATTTTTCCGACACTACGGAAAAATTGTGTCGAAGTCCCAACTTCGGCGAATTATTTAGGGGGTCAAACGACCTCCGATAGCAATGCATTTTACCTCTTTGGAATTCCCTATGAGCATAGAATGTTAGGTAAAAATTTTATCAAATTTGGAGTTCTGAAAGTGGATCAAAACCGGGATGAAGTAACCCACTGTCAGTTCGGGTTACTGTTTATCCGGGTGGAAAATAGGGGATTTCATGCTATAATAGGGTATTAAGCCTAGATCAAGCTAAAAGGGACCTTGTACTCATGCAAGGGAGTCCCTAATACATATAAATGGTAAGTTAATTAATTAAAAAGAAAAAGAAGAAAGAAAAGAAAAGATTTAGGGAATGGGGGAGTTGAATCAATTAAAGTTCCCTATGTTATAATTGGCACGTAGATTATAGCCCTTGATACAAGACTAAATGTATTGTAAATGCATGTCACAGTTGGGCAAGAAGCTAGGGAACAAGAAGAAGAAGTCCCCTGCTGCCTACTGTAAAATTCTAGAGGCGTATCGAGGCCGTGCCGGATTGGCAGGTGAGTGGGAGTCATGTACTTTGCACCATGAGCATCCTTAATTCATTTTCATGAATGTCGCCAAGTGTGAATTGATTCCACTTGAGCATATTGATTGATATTGTAGTAGATTCCTCTATAATCTTGATTCTCCATGCTTGATTATTCGGTACATGCATTTGAGGGAACATTGAGAGGAATTACGAGGGGTTGATGAGTAATTAAATTGGATCTGAATTGTGAAATGACTTCTTTTGTAAATTGATTTCATTTCCTCTATTTCAAAGACTTGTGAGTGGTAGCCTTGATTATACTCTTTTATGAGTAGTTAAATTGGATCTGAATTGTGAAATGATTTCTTTTGTAAATTGATTTCATTTCCTCCATTTCAAAGACTTGTGAGTGGTAGCCTTGATTATACTCTTTATGAGTAATTAAATTGGATCTGAATTGTGAAATGACTTCTTTTGTAAATTGATTTCATTTTCTCTATTTCAAAGATTTGTAGAGCCCATTTCAGTGGTATATTGAGTTGCATTGCACACCCTTGACCCCTCACTCCCAACCCTAATGTTAGTTTATGATTGGGTCGGAGTCGAGTGAGTGGTAGTCTTAATTATGCTCCTTTTTAGTAGAGTATTGGGAGGGTGCATTATGACATTTATGCATGGCTTTGCAGTATCTGCAGGACACCTATAGTCGATGGGGTTGAACATCGGCCTTTGTGCACATAGTAGCCTTCTGGGTGGGCGGAGCCCAGTCCCTTCCTAGGGGGGACACGGCCCTAGGCGTAGGATCGGCCGGTCCTACGACTTATATTCTGCTTGCCGCCGGGCATAGTAAGACCCCGCGAGGTGCAGTATGGCTTTCCGCGGATGTAGAATTTCCGCGAGGTGCCGTTTAGTATGTAGATGTGAGATGGATTTCTGTTCTGGATACTGGCCAGCATTTATATGATCAGTGTGGTGTCTTATCCTGCATATGCATGTGACAGTAGGGAGTTGTTGCTGGTTCGCCTTGGGCGTAAAACCCACCTCCCGATAGCTGTCTAGCATTTATGTTATCGGTATGGTGTCTTATCCTGCATATGCATGTGACAGTAGGGAGTTGTTGCTGGTTCGCCTGGAGCGTAAAACCCACCTTCCGACAGCTGTCTAGTGATGATTTACATATTGGTGTGGTGTCATATTCGATGTATGCATATAGCAGTAGGGAGTTGTTGCTGGTTCGCCTGGGGCGTAAAACCCACCTCCCGATAGCTGTCTTGTTGATGATTCAGCCTATTGACACCTGATTTATATGATTCAGTACTATGACCTGTTGAACATATTCATGAGTAGCATATATGTTGACTTGATTATTCCATATATGCTTCAGATGAGTTGATATTGATTGTGGTGATATTGATGATTTACTCCATATTCTTTATGTTGAGTTCATGTTCATCTTATTATTGATCTTGAGATTTTACCTCGAGCCATGATTATATCTTGTCTCATGTGCATAGTACTCTCTACTCCACTCACTGAGTATTTATATACTCACTCCCCTATTTGATGTTTTTGATTGCAGGAAAGGTATTGTATAGAGAGGAGCAGGATTAGTGGTTGCCTGCTAGCTGTGCCGCTCCATAGTATAGTATAGTATAGTATAATGTAGATAGAGGTTTATACCCTTTTGGTGTATTATAAACCTTCTATTGTATATAGTGTATAGTTACAGTCATAGATCCTGTTGTGGATATGGGTTTGACCATGGATGGAATGGGAACCAGATTTTTATACATATGAGTTATATGCCTGAGATAATGTATTGTTATATATTGTCCAAGTTCATTATATGACGGATTATGTGATTGCTGCTCTGACAGGTAGTGTGTTGTATGTATTGAGATAATCCTGACAGGTCACTATAGGAAAAGTGATCATTTTGTGCATGCATCATGCCAAATTTTTCAAGATTTATTGATGATTGATAGGTAGTAGGGTTCTACGCGGTGGCTGGTGGCCTTATGCCTACCCGCACCCTAGGACCGTCGCGGCGGCCCGCCGGGAACGGGGCGGGGGTCGTGACATATCCCCCGTCTCTAAGACAGCGGATAGTATTCTGGGCTCTCCTAGCATGAATGGAGGCGTCGAAAAACCTTGTCTCCCTTGAGAATATGGAAGAGGTAGCCCATCCCATTTTAGCGAGAGGGAGGCAGTGAATCACCTGGGCTACGGATTTTTCGTTTTTTTTACATTATTGCTTTTGTCACATAATTGGTAGCCCTACCATTATCACCACCTTTCTCATAACGTTGTTGCGCTTGCCATCAACATTATCGTTGTCTCTATTGTTTTCATCGCTACTACCATTATCCTGCACCATTATCTGCTTTTAAAATTAATTGGCTATACCAAACATAGTTATATATTTAAAATTAAATAATAATTATAAAATTTTTATTTCTATTTTAAAATTAAAAAATAAAAATGGTGCTAAAGAATATCTAAATATACTTTCCATCTCGATTATTATGATTTTATTTTTAAAATAAAAAATATAAGAGATGCCAAATATACTTTTTCCATTTACACCCGATAAACCGTCGTAGAAAACTACGTGGAGACAGGCAAACGGTTGATCGGAGGACAAACAGTGGAATGGCATCTACGTAGAGAGGGATACGGAGTGACGTGCTTCTGAGACGAACATGGCATGACTCTAAGCCTAAAATACGTTCTCAGCCAAAGGATAAACCTACGGAAATGCACTTCCAAGCACAGTGATCCAATATGGGCTTTCTCTCTTTAAATTATTCTTGTAGAGAGGGGAGCTTCAGGGAAGCGTTTCCTTGCTCGGCCCGGCCTCTTTAGGCTGGCAACCCTTTTATTTTGCAGGTTTTCTTTCGCTTAAGGGTCAGGTTTTCTCTCACTTAAGACTAATGACGTTGCGGATTGGGTGGCTGCCTATATGGGCCAGTTATTCTAGAGGTACCATGTGCGCCGAAGAGGAAGACTTGCTTCTGACACTCTGCGATCTTTTGTTTTTTGATTTTATTGAATGTATTCATATACTGCTTTGAGGGAAAAAAAAAAAATCAGATTTTGGGCTTGTTGGCTATATATGGTCTATATATATAGTTGTTTGAGATGGATGCCATTATCTTTTCCCGATTCGCCCACGGCACCGGCAACTTCTGGTCTGTGATCTAGGTGGCCACGGCAGCACTGGAACAGTGAGCCATATCGGCGCCTCTTCGAATTCATGTCCGTTTCTTTATCGGATCGAGAGTTCTCGGTGACAGGTTTTGAAGCTCTCCGATCCTCTTCCTCCAGTACGCCTTGTGCTATTTATGGGTTGTACCTTTCTCCATCTGCTTGGCCAATGGGTTAAGCTGGTAAAGCCTCTTGAGTATCTGAAAAAAATAAAAAAAAACCCAAAATCTCCTAAAGTGTGTGTTTTGCACTGGATCATCATCTTGTCTAATCATCGAGAGGGACAACTACAGAACAAGCTGGCTGCATGCCATACACGATGCATTTTGTGTGTCATATAATATATTTTGATTGATAACCGTCCATCTTTATGATCGGATGACACGGCGGCCGTTCATAATTGTATAACATTAAAATTGCGCGGGGCAGAGAATCTGAACTCAAAAAAGAAAAGAAGAAGAAAAGCACAATGATCAAGTTATATTCGGCTTGTAGTCAACTAGTGGCACAACGGACACATCTGAAGACTTCAAGGTGACCGGAGGCTGCCGGTTTGTTAAAATCAAAATCAATAAGGAGGTTTCATTGTTTAGTGGAGTGGGGTGTTGTTTGATTGCACAGGTGCAAATGAGGATCCATCCACCCAAGAGCAACTAGGTCTGACCTTAAGCATGGAAACAAAGAGTCCGAGTCGATTCCAGAACGCGACATTTCTTGCATTCAAGCGCACCATTTTTATCATGGATGGCCAACACAACTGCACCATTGAATTACCGACATTGTCCATTTGGATTTTCGTTTAATTGTCTGATCATATTGTTTAATGGTCTAAAATCGGCACGAATCGCTCTCAATATTCATTCAGAAATCGGCAAATGTTAAGTACGGCGAATGGACTACCGGCTTCTTGCGTTTGGTGAGCCCACGATACCAAAACTTAAAAGAAGTTGGAATAGCGTAGTTGAAACTGAAGAGGGAACCACATCAAACGCTGAAAACAAAAGAGGACGAGCTTGGGATGTTAGCAACTTTTGAAGAGTCTCGACTTATTTGGAGTTGTGCATGTATTTCGGAAGACGAATAGTGCGGCAGACTGGGTCGTCTCCTTCGCAGCACATCATTCTGAAGCTTTCTCATAGGACAGTACTGGCTTCATTTCGCAGGGATTAGCTCATGTTTTGTATTCCGATTGGTCGCGACGTACTCACATCCGAGTATAGTAAAACTCTGGTGTACATAAAAATAAAAAAATAAAAAAATAAAAAGAAAAGTAAAAATAAAAAGGACGAGCTTGTGAACCGGGAAGGATTTCCCCTTAAAAATGTACCGGAAAGGAGTCCGGCAAACCATATGTTTAGCTAGGGCACAAAAAGAAAGCCGCTTGCACCCATTCCAGCCAACCTAGCGATTGGGAGCTCACCTAGGGTTTGATTTGCCTTCAAAATAAGTATTTTTTTCTCCCTGCGTTCTGTAAGGTTCTTTGATTTCTTCTCAGTCTTCTCACACGATAGAATTTGGTACCGACTCCCCTGGGATTCCTGAAGCTCAAGAGTTTTTAATCTATCAATACTGTGGGAGCTTTGAATTTAACCACGCAGCTTGGATAACAAATTGAAATGCGCAAAATTGATTCAAAAATATCGAATTTGATTGAATGGATAATAGCGAATTCCATCTCTTGTTCAATGCTTGCGACGTATTTGTGAATTTGATTTAGCTTCGTGATGCATGACACTTGATCTTTTAAAACATCGTCGCTTTAACTCATTCGCTGTGTCTTTGCCTGGTGCGTTATGTGTCTGATTACTTTTTTGTGTCAGGAAAGAGCTAAAGTTGAAACCTTTTCACGAATGTCATCTAATATTTATTTCTTAGTAGCCTCCTTGTGATAAACTATGCGTTATGGTGCTTTGCTAATCAAAACCTTGTTGTATTTAGCACTATATGCTGCAGAAGACAAGGATTCTCCGACTGTCATCCATTTACAGCTTTCCAGTTGATGACGTGCAGTACTGCTGATGCATTTTGCTTTTGTTATTAATCATAGTATGGTTTCTTGCAGCAGTAAAATCAGTTTTGGTTTAGTCCTAAATGAACCCTTCTTTGGAAAATTCGTTAATATGCATTGTCGAAGGATGAGGGGATAGGGGATGTTTTCATTTATCCTTCTTCCTTATGAAGTTTTAATCTATTCAAGTTGAAATAATCCTCACTGGCGGTCATGCATAAGTAGCTATGTTCATTAAACGCAACTGTGTCTTGTGTTATCTCGCAAGTCTTTTTTTTTTTTAATATTCAGTCTCTGCAATCCATTGTATGGTATTTCTTACCTTTTCCGTGCCATCTTTCCCTTTCCATATAGAGGTGTGAGCGAAGAAAATGAAACAGCTTCTTCTCGAAAATGCCCTGTTCTACGGCTAAATGAAAGGATTCTCTCATCCTTGTCTAGTAGATTGGTAGCTGCACATCCTTGGCATGAACTTGAAATAGGTGTGTCCCCCAACAATCCAAGTAGCACATTATATAAGTGTGTTAAAATAATGTACAGCAGCTGACTATCCAAAAAAAATGCATGCAAGTCTTGGAGCTTTACAGTATTTGGTCTTATTCTTTGTTAGAAATATGCCCGGTTGATTTTCGAGGATCATATCTAAATTCTGGTTGGCACTTTAGTTTAGCTTGTAGTTTCATAAGAATAAGGTTGGAAGAACCATTTCTCTGACAAGCATGCCGACCAATGGCCGAAACAGTATGGTACCGGTTCATGCCGTACGAAACTGTGGTGTTCTGGAACCACGAGGAGGGAGAGGGATAGGGCCAGAGAGGAAGAAGGAGAGAGAGGTGGGAGAGGAAGAAGGAGAGAGAGGTGGGAGAGAGAAGGGCGACTCACCTAGGCTAGAGATAGCCGGACTCGGAGGAGGTGGCCTTTGACGGATTTGGCGAGTGAGAGATATTGCGAGGACGATGAGGGGGTGAAGTCGTGACAACGACGATGAGGCTGGTCCCTGACCTCCATGATGAAGGCCTTCATCCCTATGAGAAAGAGAGAGAGCAGCCATGGAGCCATGGAGGTAGGCTGACGGCGAGCAAGACACAATGAAGAAGGGATCGCGAGGTAGAGAGAGCTTTGGGTTAGGGTTTCAAAAGGGGGGAGGGGCAGAGCGAAGTGAATCAAAAATGGGGAGGAAAATGCTTATATTTTCTAAATCGAAGCCTTGAACCATTCTGGTAACCGGCTGGTTCCAGTTCGATACTCCCCAAATCGGCTGGTTTGGCACGATTTGGCTAACCTTAGGTAAGAACATTGATTGTCTCAACTTAGATCTAAGTTTAATATGTTATTACGTTTAGAATCTATGTCAACTAAAAACCTACAACCATAACCTGCATATGTGGTCGAGTTTTTGAATCCTTGGGCTCCAATCATTTATTCATTCTGATAAAGGGTTACCCTTGGTCTTATTTTGAGTTTTTCAAATTCATTCTCATATATTTTATCCATCTTAGCTACTTAATAATTAGGACTTTTCTTCTTATTTCTAAATCCTTGAACAAAAGTTTGAGTACCTCCCTTATTGAATTCTTGTAATACTTCAGTTATATTCCCATACCATCTTAACTAGTCCTCCATCACTATCCTCATTCACTTCAACCGTTCTTTCTCTTTTAATATACTCATTCCTTGATTTATCCTTTTTATGTTTCAGCACCTTCTTTAAACATTTTTATTTTGTTAAACTTGTAACTTTATTACCGTTCCTTTTTATTGCCCAATATTTTGAGCCATACAATATTACAATTCTTTTTTCAAATCTTCTCTTAAGTTCCCAAGATACATGTTCATCACATGACATTCTGGAAGCACCTTTCTGGTTCAACCACCCAGCCTTATTTCTATTACATATGTCTTCATCTCTATCTCTACCCGCTTTTATGTCAAGAACCTAAATAAAAAGAAACTAGTCACACCATTATATCTCTTGTTCATCAATCTTGATAATGCCCAAGGGTTTCCTCAACTGCATAAGAAGATTACTTCAGTTATTGACCTTTTTCAAGATTGCCATCATTTTCCTAAATTTATATTCCATGACCCATAGCCATAAGTTTCTAGAGTGGATCATTGGTTTAATTTGATTTAGAGCAGTTTTTTGTGGCTCCATTATTCTCAAAAATGGGTACCAAAATATTCCTCTAATAATTCAAAACTCTTGGTTTTTAAGATCTCATTCGTAATCTAGAAAGCTAAACTGACCAATAACTTTCATGATTTTTCTCACCTCACTGTGTTTCATCTGCCTTAGGTTTTTGTATGCTTTTCAAAGTTACATCTACTTAAGTTTTTTTAATTGAATGAAGAAAACCATGATGACTCCTTAATCTAACCTCTTCTGTACATTTTTTGGCAAATCCTCATTCAAATATTTTTTTTCCACAATGACCACTCTTTGGTGTCCATATCTTTCATCAAATACTTGTGATTCTCATCATTACAGTGCCTTACTTGGTCGGCATAGATTTTGCATTTATTTCATAAATTCCATTTTTACTTGGAATCTAACCTACTACAAACTATCATATGCAATATTTTTTTTCTTTTTATATCTTTCAAAACCCATTATGTCATTTGTTTTTTTTTCCTTTTTGGTATCGTTTATTTTATTGAAAGCAAGCTCTCTTTACCTTAACTGCCTCTCCCATGCTTCTTTATGTATACTGCCTTTGTCTTCAGATTCTCTAAGAACCTTTTTTAGTCACTCTCCTGAAACAATCAAGTCTGACTAGTTCCACATTTGTCAAATTCCAATTCTTTAGTTAAAATTTTCTTCCTTTAATATCTTTTTTTTCGTTGAGAGATATTACATTTTTGTTGCTTGAAATTTCACCATCTTGTCTTTTGGCATTTAGAAACTTCAATTTTCTCTTCTTACACCTGGTATAGACATCTAGGACTACTAATGCTGTGTGGTTAGGGTGTCTCCTGGTATCAACTTATAATTGTCTCCTGGAAACAATTATCTATCTATGATAAATTTAATCCACTCTTAGAAATAAACATTCATCTCTCTTCTTGTAATACATATTTGGATTTTTCTAGGTCCAAAAACACCAGAAGCTCAAGAATTGAATCTCCCATGGAATTTATTTAGTGAAAACCCATGTCCACCATGTTTTCTCACATGACCTATGTAACTCCTTCCTGTATACCAATTTAAGTTAGCACCTTTTTCTTCCCATGAAATATCCTGCATTAATCTATTATCTTCTTCCAAAATCTCTCTCTCTCTTTCTCTGTGTGTGTGCGCGCGCGCGCGCACTCTCTCTTTTCTTCCAAATCTACTTGTGGTCCATGAGAAATAAGGACATTAATAATCTCATCTAAACTAACTTGATATATAACTAGATTATATTTCTTATCCTTTTCAAATCTATGATTTGATCCTTCATATCTTAAGCTCTAATATTATAATTCCTTTTCTGGTGTGGACATCCTCTTTATATAACTTCTCAGAGTTGCCAATCTTTGCCATTCTATATATTTTATTATAAACCATGCTCTACGGATTCTCTTTTGCACTATTGCATGGACCTTCTACTGTATCTAGTCAAAGTTCCAACTTTTTTTCCTTTTATTATGGGATTAGCTTCTTTGCATGCCTTTGCTCTAGTTTATGGGGTCACCTTTGCTTCTTACCATTGGTGGCACTGTTAAACATTTTTGGGAAATAACCTAACACTAATGAATCCTTGCTCATATTGCACCTCAACGAAGTATATTAACCAGCCCAAGTTAGCATATGCAATTATTCAATTGACATGCTAATCATTTGAGGCATACATGTGGCATATATTGGAAGGAATCTTATTAGCTCCTTGTAACATTTCTTAGCCAAATAACCAGCAAGCTTTAGTAGTTTCTTTCAGCAAAATGTATTTTATGAGCTTCTATCAATCTTTATTTTCTTTTATTCTCTAGAGTACATGTTGTTATTATTCTCTTATTAATATTCTTCTCTTGTTTTCCTTTTCTGAACTAAAGCGGGTGTTAATTATCATAGACTTTCTCCTTCTCTGTCTATTCCCTAAATGATCTCCTTATTTCTTCCAAGTCCTATCTTCTTTTTTCTTTATTACTTCCTAACAATTGTCAATCTTTTGCTCCAACCTTGAATCATTGCAATTACCAAATTCTTGATGGGCTAGGTGAATTCATAGATGCAAATGAGGTGAATATGTTGTATTCTAAATATTGATTTTGACCTTGGAGGTAAGATAGGAAGTTGCAATTTGAGAAAGTGTGAAGATATGAGAGAGTGTCCTTGATAGGATAGATGACAGATAAGTTCACAGAGTGAATTCATGAATGTCGTTAAAAAGCTGCTTGAATCCTATATTAAATATTTTGTGATGGATGCTATAACCTTTTATGTGGAAGACATGGAACACCTTTAAATTCACTTTACTAAGAGGAGCTTCAACAAATTTTTTGGGCTTTATGGATATTGAGAAGTAAAATTCTTGATCCCTGATGTTAAATATATTTTGGTAGACAAGATGATGGGGCAAAGAACTATCTTATTTTGGCTTCTCCATTCTTCTGAGGAGGCCTAGATTTTTAGAATTTTTTGAGAAGATAATAAATGGAGGCATTTACTGATGACACTCCAAGAAAAGATACATTAAGCTGCAACAAATGATGTCACTTACTGAATGGGTAAAATTTGGAGCATGTTGTTGTTGAGATAGATACATCAAAAAGCCAAGACAAAAGGTATTCAGGAGCTGTAAGAGATGCTAAATAAACTTCTTACTTTGCTTTCTTTGGCCCTATATGAAGCAAAGCTTCTACAGGGTGGAGGCTGACATTTTGGGAAGTTTTGACTTTGACAGGTTTTCAGTACGGTTCTACTATCTGCTTGGTTTTCTTGATAAATCTAGATGTGGGTGAGGGACGGGCTTTTGTTTTTTTTTTTTTTTTTTTTTTTTTGGGGGGGGGGGGGGGGGGGGCAGTTATCTATAGGAACTACTCAACCTTTTTGCTCATGAAATTCTTTTTTAAGTCTTTGTCGAGAACTACGTGTTGCTATTCCTCTCTATTCTTTATTTATTTACTATTACTCTCAGCATACCTGTTGAAGGATAAGAAATAAAATGAAAATAAAATAAGATAATGCTGCAATATAAACAGGAGTTTGAACTTCTTCCTGCATTTAATTTCAATTTACTGTTTCTAATGAATCTGCTTTATGTTCACTTTTCCTTGTGGTTTAGCTTGTGAAGTTATCGAAAGGAAGTAAAATGAAATATGTACATGACAAGAAAATAGGACTGATTAGGTTGTGGATTTTAGTTCTGCCATGGCCTCATCTGATGGTGTCTGAGATGTGTGCGGTATATTAGCATTGATGTCTATTTTAAGAACAAGAAATTTTCCTTTGGAGATACAATCTCTACAATTGCTTAAATTTCTAGCATCCCCTGGAAAAGGAGATAGTGATGCTTCAGGCTGTTGACATGCCTTTCATGTTCTTTTTCAAATTAATAAGCCCTTCATTCAGCTTTTTTCATTAATGAAGATCATGATGATGTGATGTCAGGTTGATCATGTTTTGTATTCGTCGGTTAGTCTATCCTCATAATTATGGTTTCAAACCATGCACACTTTGCGACGATGGTGACTCTATGGATGTTTTGGTTCTGATGCAGGTGACTTGAAAATTTATACCACTCATCAGCAACTCGGTTTAGTTTACTTAGTTATATTTTTTTTTATATATGTATATTTATTTTTTAGCTGGCAAAACTACTTGATATGATAGTCGAAAATTCCAATGAGTCCTCCCAGGTTTCTTAGTCTCAATTCTTCTTTCGAGAAAACTGTACCTTGGTTTTTAATTACTCTATTCCTGATTTTCTTTACTTTCTTTATATGGTCATTATCAAGTATCAAGTTTGTGTCTCTGATAATGTTATTGTCATAGAAATATTGTTCTATGAATTACTGAAAGATTCTTGAATACTCTTGATTTTTTTCCCTGACTAAAAGATTCACCAATTTATTCCCAGGTAACTAAATGAATCAATATTTTTCAATTGTTCACAAATTTGTAATTTATTGATAAATTATTCACAACTAATTTAACAAACTTGTGTGTATAACAAATTAATGATGCTGTGTCATTGGTGATTTGTACTTCTTGCTACTCGCTCTTGTTCTTCTCTATCCAATGCTTGTATTTACATTAACACTTATTTAAATATGCCATTTATATTACATTTTATGTTCTGTTAAACTTTTGTTTCTCGCATATTTAAATCCAGATTCTTTCTGAACTTTTGGCAAGACCTCTGCATTTTTGTAACTCCAGATCTTTGCCCATCTTGTTTTGAAGACTGAACCCATGAATTTGGTTACTAGAAACTGTTGAAAATTATATTTATTTTAACAACAAATATTGGAGCAGGAACCAGTCCTTCCTGGTTGCTTTCTTTGGGCAAGGGCCATTGTGCTTATGCCTATGATTGATCAGGTAGTTTATTTTGTAGCACGTGAATAGCACATGAACTATGACTTCTTTTATTTTTCTTTTCTTGTTTACTTTAATCTGGGCTCCATGCCTGCTTGTTCTGATAGCAGGGTGAGAAAGATGACAAAATTACTGCAATTTGTGCTGATGATCCTGAATACCATCACTACAATGATCTAAATGAACTGTCTCCTAATTCTTAAAGAACTTTCATCTGTTAATCTATCAACTGTTTGACTACCCTCTTGGGAACACTAGAATCTTTGACAATGATATAGACAAAAAAATGAGAATTGCGGTTAATGAATTTTTACAATTACCACCCAGGAAGCCATCCAGCACTCCATATAAGTTGAAGTCAGCTACCTCATGCTCATAAGAGCAAGCATGATTTATCCCCCTTTACTTTAATGCCTAACATCTCAAATTTCCATTCGTATCAGTTTTTAAGCTAGTCATTGATCCTTTTTCAGAATATGAGTTGCTCGGCCTCTTTGATAGCTATTGACTTTTATTATTGACAAAATGCATGCTTCTTCTTATGTTCCTCTTCTGAAAATATCTTTCTGGTGGATGCCACTGCAAGGATTTTTATGCTGAGTACATCTTGCAGATCTTGAGGCTTTCAATAATGCATTCCTCCAGCTAAACAGAGTGGGGAGATAGAAAAAACTCATCCTCTATTAATTTCATTCTTTAATTCAGTTTTGAATTTTGCTGTCTCAGCTTGTATCTGAAACAGTGATCAGATCACATGGATGCCTGATGGTTTTTCATGGTTGGCTTTTGCCTGATTTTATCCATTCAGTGTTGCATCTTGATGTGTAATTTTATGTAGCTACAAAGCGAGCAATTTGGGTAGAACCACTAACTGCCATTTGGTGGTCCATTTTCTCAAAAGAAGGAAGATGACATTTGGTCAATTTTGGCAGGCTAGCAAAGTTGAAGGCTTCCATGTGCTTTATCGGAGAATATTTTGAAGCATGGTTTAATCCTTTCTAACATGCAAGAAGCAATTCAGATTTTTCTTATTCATTGACTCACAAGTGATTGTTAAAAACAAATGGAGAGATCATGACTTTACGTAGTATCATGGTTATGAATTTTTTCGGTAAGCTCCGTGGTCAGTTGTATGGAGTATCATGCTTTTTAGCAATGTTTAAGCAATTGAGACGAGCCTAGCACTAGAACTTTTTCGCTCTAGAATGATATCTTTGTTGCTGCTTATCCTCATAATGGTAGTTTCATTTATTGATATTCTCTTGGCACAGTCTTTCCACTAGTGGTTTTCTCAGTACCATATTTATACTTACAGGAATCGTTCATTGCTTGCTCTTCTTTGTCCTCTGGATACTCATTTGGAAAAATAATACTTAGAATTTGGGTTATATATTTCCTGTACTTGGCCCACCTCTTGATTGTCTTCTATGCAGTTCACTTGATGTTTCTATTCAGAAAGAGTCGGACTTGTATTGCCATCAATTATCTTACCATCTTCAACTTCTCCATTCTCATAATCTGATGATTGATGGCCCACCTAAAAATCCATCAAAATCTTTTCTTAACCTGTTAAAGTTTTGAAAATGAAGATTTGTCAATGCTGACACAGACATATTGCTCCACTTGTTTACCCGAAAATTATACTCTGTAAAAATGAGTGGAAACAGGACCTGTTTTAATGGGGAAAATAGATATCTTCTTAAAGGAAATCTGCTAGTTCTTAGTATTTTCTAGTGATGGTATGACATGTAAGTAATTTTGTATGTTTTGCAGCAATGGTTCCTGAGAATAATAGTCATCTTTTGGTTAGAACAAGCTGTTCATTGGTGGAAATTTATTTTGTACATGTTTGCCTAAAGTTGCATGGCTTTCACCATAAAGGAGGAAGCCTTTCCAAAATGAATTACTAGTAGGTTTTGTCCTTGACCATTGGATGGAGGTGTGGTGACTCCGATGCTTCCATAATTTAGGTCTGAGAAGAAGATGACTTATTGGATAAGCTTAAATAAAGCATGCAGAGAGCATGATACACCATTCAGAGCCCTCTAGACTGGTTAAAGCTGTCCATTGATGGATGGCCAACATACAACTCTTATGGTAAGAAACTATCATATAAAAAGGCGTGGAAGGACCGGGATCCTCCGTGGTACATGTTTTACAGTGTAAAGAGGTTTTGCATCTTTGGATAGGCGATGTATTGTCGGAAATAAACGGCTGTTGCTCATCTCTCACTTGATGCTCTCTATTTCTAAGATGCGTGATAGCAGTCCATTTTCGAGATGAGTGATGCATTGCCTATCCAAATATGCACAATCCTTAAAGCATGCATAGGGAAGTGGCCCTTTTGATAGACTTTTACATACATTAAAATGTACATAGTCTTAATGATACGGGGCATTAGCTTAATGATTTGGAAAATTTCCAGAAATATGAAAACATGCAAAGGGAAGCGGCACTTTTGATAGACTTTTACATACATTAGATGTATCTACACTAGAACTGTATGAACCATCTGGTTTAGCCACAAAAAAAAAAAAAAAAAAAAAAAAATGAGGCCTCTCTCAAAGCCCCCAAGATGGGGAGGCAACTCTCTCACGCCTCTCCATCAACTTGCCCATTATTCCTAACTTCTGGAAGGACATGGATGGTACTGACAAATATCCCCCCCCACACCCACCCTAAGATCCTCGGTAGTGTAGGCCACCCCAACAAACCACCTTCTAACATCAGGGGCATTGCCTTCCAGTGGCCCATCACTGACAACATGGACCAACGGCACCAGTGACCAGTTAAAAGAAAATGCTCACATGTTAACAGAGATCTGTACTCCTTGGTTCTTGGCTTTGTCTACCATATCATGGTCACCATTCATATCATTTTCCTGTGCCACTCATGGAACCTCTCAGTCCTTGGAAGATTGAGCCGCTTCAGCTAGGTTTTCTTTTCATAACTTTAGCACTAAATATGATTTATAAGCTATTCAAAATGGAGTTTGTGTAAAACAAGATATTCAGATGGAGTTCGCATCTTCAAATTGAACCATACCACTTTTGATGATAGCAGTAACTCAGCATGGTGAGCAAGTAAATGGGGTCTGACGAGCATTAAGAAGTTCTGCAGTCAGGATTGCCTGGCACCTTCTTCAATGGTCATTCCCCACAAACTTTCCAGATTTCTAAAGATATCTTCACTGTTTGGCAGCTTACCCAACATTAGTTACACTGCATTAATTTTCTATGTCTCTGCTGTTTGGCATCAACCAAACTGCTCAGAACCCAATTATTAAGTGTACCTTGCTCTCCCATACAACTATGCCAAAAGAAAGGGAACGACATATTAGTAGATACAAGGGACCTGCCATATATGGGACCATCTGTACAATGTTTTACTAATGACACTTCTAGCTGCAGACAGAATTCAGAAAATGTTTCAAGTCTTCTAATCATCTAGAGCCATTGAGACCAAGTGTCAGATAGCCCCTGCTCTGTCCCTCTGATCAATAATGATTACCATGATAAACCTAAGATTACAATACCTGTGAGGAATTAAGTCCATGCCCTGAGGAGGATAGCTTACAGCATTTTACTTGATGTATCAACTCTGAGTGGAACACAAAGGCTGAAAGGGTGGGGCAAGCTGCAGCAAGGCCATGTGACAATCTTACTGGATAAATTGAATGGAGACTCTAACATTGAATAACTTCATCATAGGTTTTTGATGGAGGTGCCTCAATCATGCTTGTGGCTATCAAGGCATAACATAACTAAACATTATAATTGTTTTTTTAAAAAAAATCATTTGGATTTATACGTGGTTCCATTGAGTGCATATGCCTTTTGAGTGTGATGATTCTCTTTGTTAAGTTGGAAATTTTTTTCCTTTGAATGCCTCGGATAGAAAACAAATCTTGATCAAACCCATATTTGTCAAATGGATACAATCTGATCATAGTAAGACTTCATATGGGTTTGATATACTCTTTATATTTAACGAATTGTCCAGTATTATGTAGACATGCTTTCAGGAGAAAACCAATCACTAGTCTCTAAACAAATTTTATGGATGCAATGTTTACATAAAAAAAATGTTCATACCTCTTTTTGGAGAATAATACAATTAATGGTTAACCCTTCTTGATAAATTATACCAAGAAATAAGCTGGGGCCGGATTTGAATCTTGGATGGTGCATCCCAAGAAATCGAGGCCTAGATAATTATAATATCAATAGATCTCCCTCCCTTTGCAACAGAATCGATAAATAAATGAATAAATAAACAGGTGGATGCATATGTTGTACCCAAGATTACTGCTAAATCCTATCCATCTGAATTAAACACTGTTTCAGCGGATAATAGAATGATAAAGCTGCAATCAGATCCATGATTATCCATTTTTTATACTTAATAAAAATGAACGAAGAGCCATCACCTTTCTTCGCAAATTGCTAGTCTTTTGGAATCTCAAACAGTAGCTCTGCAGATTACTGCCAAGAGTGTTCATGACAGTCTGACTGCAAATAACTTTCCAAATCTATGCTTTTCAGACTATTCCAGTCATGGTGCCTGAAAAAACTTCTATTATCATTATTTAACTGCAGTCACTTGTGGGCATATATTTTATGTGCTATTCAAAAGATGGGCGATCCTCCTTGATTAGTTAGTACTAAATATGATGCTAATTCATACCTACCAAAACTGAAACTTGTGCCAGTTGATATTAGAATATAAAAGTTGCAAACAGCTGATCTCAAACTATTTGATTACATAATAAAAATAGACCATGATGTCCATAGTAAAAGTGATTATCTTTGTCCATGACCGTGCAATGAATTGAATAAATCAGAAGATGATTGCCACATATTTGCAGGTGCTCGACACTAATATGACCAAGAATGTGATGTTGATGGGAATATTGTGCAAACATAGGCACATAACAAGTGCGAGTGCTGCAGATATGAGAATGAAAGTGAACATGTTCGATAATTAAAAACGAGTACCAAAATGTGGCACCGACCTGGAGAGGAACATAGATATGTTTGGAAGGGTAACAGATGTTGAATGTTAAATGCGAGGGGATTCCAAAAAGATTGTATTGATGGAGCATGAAATTCTTCATTTAAGCGAACGTCGAAGGAGTTACAGAGTGGATGCCTGATAGATTGTCTAGGGCTATGTCACTTGGTAGTAGCCAACATTATTGTAGCACTTTTTTAAAAAACCCTAAAAGGGTTATATATTAGATGTAATGAGAGATTCACTTGCTCAACCTTCTCAAACTGCTCGTAGCACCTTTTTTTGATTCCAGGCTTTCATATAGTTTCTTTGTATAAACTTGCTGTCATCTTCCTTTGATTTGGAAGAGATAGAGGGTCCACCCCTGACCTTCTGAACTGTTGGGAGTTTTGTTTGCTTCCTGCTGCTCCTTGGCAGTGCTCCCTTCCAAATGCAAGCATTCAGCACACCTTTAAATGCTTGACTTCTTGGGTTGGTTGTACACTTAAAATGGATTCAGTGCATGTGCTTGCATTCATAATGAACCCATGGATCTGGATGGAGCCTAAGCAACTGGTGATCTAAAACTACAGCAGCAAGAGAGCTATGGTCTAAGATGAGTCAGATTGGTGGGACTTCCAAGATCTGAAATGGGTCCCCAATAGGTCAATTGTTTCAGCCAAGTAATACAGCATTCAGTTATGCAAACAATCCAAGAATCATCAAAATATGGAGTATTCTATTTTATGGACACATCTCAAGCGAGCAAGCAAGATGTGCCATCTGCTTTTCGATCCCTTGTGTCGTCGCCGCTTCCTCATGACCATGGATGAGTCGGCGGCATTGATTGATGGGCGAGTGAGTAAGTGGCAGATTGTAAATGCATTCATGAGTTTAGCATTAGTGTAACAACCTAGAAACTTCATCCAAAAAGCTAGTTACAACGTACTATTTGAATTTTTTGGCCCCATATAAGTACTCAAGTTCTATCTGGTGCATAACTAATATTGAACTAAATACATACTAACATAGATCCTATATACTCCCCTTGTTTAAGCCTTCACGTTCTTGCTAGATTAAAGGTCCAAATCATATCTAATCATAAGTACTAAAAATTCAATTACAAATACTACGATGAGCATGTGGTCAACCCAAAAAGTCCCAATGATCATTCTTCTAGTCCATATGAGTCATGGGCTGGCTCTGCTTTGATTCAATTTGAAACAATTCAAGACCTCATCCGAAAAAACTAAGTGAAAGGTATTATTTAGATTTTTTGACCTCGTATAAGAATTCAAGACCTACTCGATGCGGGACTAAACATATAATATATCCTTGCAATCAACCTCAAAATACAACATCAATGAAGTAACCCTTGTCAAGGAGGTTGTGAACGAGATAAACTCAACAAGAACCAAATCCAAATTTAACGATTTGGGATATACTGATCAGATTCCATGTTGTTTGAGGTTCTTTAATTTAAACATATTTGCTTTCATTATAATTAACTATTTAATAGTTGACTAGTTAATTAAATGACCAGAATGTCTGTATTCATGACCGTGACCCTTTTTTCCTGGTACAGGCTCCTACATTGTGTTTGACCGATATTTTTATTAAATCTAATAAATGACATCCATATCTCTTTGATTATGAGGAGGTTCTGTGTTCATACGCTTGTACATGGGTGTTTCCCAAGTGTTTTACATGAGTAATTCGTCCACTATTTCTTTAAAATGATTGATGGTATTGTTCTGTGGTTATCCTCAACGAAGATTCAAAATAAAAATGGCATGCAGAATGCATGTAAATGACTATAAAATTATTTATTGCGTGGTTAGAATATGAATATGCAAAAATCCAATGTAATATAAGTTCCCCAGACAAAGTTTAGGATGTAAATGATGTTATTTTCTAACTTTTGGACTAAGAGAATTTTCATCATCCATTGTCTTTATGGAAACTTTCTTAGAGACATGGTGGCTCAGTAATATGGTGGTTATTTGGCACTATTGAGACCTCTTCTAACCAACCGATCGAGTTATTGGCAATTTTATGAGAGCTTTCATTTATCTTATTTCTGATTTTATTATTCTATATTTAGTCTGATTAGATGTCTTGAATCCAAGAGGATCTTATTTTTGGCATCTGCATTCTCCAATTTGCAGACGACACACTTTTTTTTAAAAAAATCGTGCTAGACATGATTAGCTGAGAACACTGAAGCTCATCCTTTATTGTTTTCAGTACATCTCTATCTCGAGATTAACTTTGCTAAGAGCTTGGTAATTAGGTTGGGAGAGCTTCTTTGAATACTTCCCCTGGGCTTCTCTACTTAACTGCAAACCTGGGAGCTTCCCCACACTATACCTTGGACTTTCCTTTTCTGATTCTGGACTAAAGAGGCAAGACCTGATGCCGTTGTTAACAAGATTTGATTGAAAGCTGGCTGGCTAGGCCTGGAAAAACTTATCCAATGGAGGAAGACTCGTGCTTTTGAACTATGATCGTTCGAATGTGCCTTCCTACTTTATGTCGATTTTTGATTTGCCGGCATGGGGGACAAACAGAATTGACGAACTGAGTTGAGCTATCCTTTGGAAGGGAGTCTTATTCTTCATCCTTTGCAAAGACTGCAGCATTTCTTTTGATATTGGTGATGGTACGTATCTGGAACTCCACCAAAGTCTTGCTGGAATTAATGGCATGTTTGGTTAACCATTGGAAAATGACAAATTTCCAAAGTGCTTATGTTTGGTTGACCATTCACTTTCCTAGGAAAGTTATGTATAATTCCTATTATGCCCCTAATAAAAATTAGTTCTTTAATGCCTCTTTAATGCTTCTTTAATGTTGAAGGGTCTTTTTGGGAAAAAATAAAAAAGGAGTGATTCCCACCTCATGGGAAAGTAACTTTCCCATGTTTCTCATGGGAAAGACTTTTCCATGAAATGTGGGAATCATATTCCCATGGGAATACAACTTTCCCATCTCTCTCCTTTGAAAACTCCAACCAAACAAGAGGCATTTCATTACTTTCCCGTTGACCATACTTTCCCCCTCCTTTTCCTGCGAACCAAACGAGCCCTAAAGGACAGCTGGGGAGTCCTCTCTCTCTGTGTGGATCGCATGGAGAAGGAAAATAGAGAAAGGCACTCGGACTCCTTGAAACCAGACTAAGATCAAATTGTTTTGGCAATATCTTGGAGTATTTGGAAAGTTTTCTTAAACAAAGCTTCTTCACTTAAATCTACGTTGCTTCTGTTCAAGGACTGGTCAGTTTTAGGGCCCAAGAGTGCTAGGTTGAGTTATCTGAAGGTCTGGGAAGCACTCAGAACAAACCATTGTTGAATCCGACCCCTCTGTGTTTCTCCTCCTTTTTTTCTTGTTCTTTGCACTGTTTCTTTCTTCTTACTTCATCTTATTGTAAATTTTTTATTAACTTAATAAAATGACGGTGGAATTTTTTTACCACCTTAAACCTAATTCAAAAGATATATTTAGTCTGATTGCTAGCTCATTCTCTATTAACCAACAGGTTTTTAGAATGCAGTGGTTAATTCACAACATCTCAGGAACCACTAAACCCTCAAAGCTGATTTTTATTATTTAGAGAACATATTTATTAGATTGGGCAACTCAATCTCTCTTCCCTTCAGGGAGGGTACATTCCTGCGGCACTGTTCATAGCATATAATAAAACTTCTGCCTCTGCCCACTGGGTTTCCACAGCGTGAGTATTGGTGTTTGAGCAAAGAGGAAGACCTTTACTAGGGTTTTCCTTCTGACACTGGGATGGCTATTGCAATAGGACTGCAAAGCTAGTACATTCCTCATGAGGAAGCATGCAAGCCCCGTCAATAGTTTTTTTCTCTGGGATGTACTGTTCTTGATTGGGTGGAGAAGCGCACGATAGGATATTATTGCATAGTAAAAAGGAAATGATTTATTAAAATACCTCGAGAAGCGTTAAAGAATTCTATCTTGGTATTTAGCATAAAATCATATCGTAGCAGTGCTTTAACGTCAACGCAATAAATGCAATGGATGCAGGAACTCATGGAACCCCACCTGAAAAAACCTATTAACTGATTCAGAGGTGACTCTGACTGAAAACTGAGCTAGTTTCATACGCAAGTGTGAAACCTTTTTGGGACTTAATTTGGTGTAATCAAGGCATGAAAGTCACAAACAACTCTCCACCAAATTTTTTTTTTAAAAAAAAGTCAGAAACACAGACATGCACAAACCTCAAAGCATGAAGGAAAGCTGCTGCTCAACTGACCTGCTGACCACGAAGAAAGACACGGAGGGAAAATTAATGACCCTTTTTGGCTGCTCCTTTTAGTCACGACCCATGAACCTGTTCATATCAATCTTGTTATATTTTTTTATCTTTTTCTCTGTTGGCTCCATCTACTTCAGATGGTTTACTGACAGCCAGCTAACCCCCCTCTCAGGTTAGATAGGCGATAGGAGAGGGAGAGGGAGAAAGTAATGTGTGCATTTACCATGGTTGGGGTTTCACAGAGGAGAGGGTGTCAGTACGCAATGCTTGGGCTTTGAAAAGAAATGCGTGTATAGGCCTTTGCAGGGCTCGCGCTACCAGACACCACGCTAGAGTTTCATTTGTCAAGCGAGAGACGGACAGGCGGACAGCCATGCATTAGGAGAGATGGCTAGGGATATAGAGAGGCCCTCCTTATATGCCACACGTACGTGTGGTGAATGGACACAGCACGTGTGGTTTGAGTCAGAAGGCCATGTTAAATAAGTGGTAACTGTGAAAGAGGAAGGGCTGGGTGAACCGGGGGGGTTGAAAAGTGAGTGGAGAAGCACTTGGATGCTGCAAACCTAATCACTCTTTTTTACACACTCTCATCTCTTCTTCTTATTCCATCTCTTACCTCCTTCCCCCTCTGTCCAGGATGGCTCTGAATCAGTGTAATGGGAGCCAAGGCTTGAGGAGCTTCCCGCCCTCTTCTTCTTCTTCTTCTTCCTCCTCCAAGGGGTTGTTTGCTGAGATGGGTTCTCTCTCCATCAAACCAGCTTCTTCGGTGGAGAGCTATTGCTCCACCAAGGGCTCAGAGAAGACCAGTTGGACTTCGTCTTCTATGAGGAACTATATTGGCCTAGAGGACCATCCACCACGAAACAATGAGGATGGTGGTGTGAAGTGGTGTGATGCCAGTGATGGTTTTGGGGAGAACCACGTCAAATCCACTGGAGAAGAGAGCCCAGAGGGAGAGAACACAAATGAGGGACCATTGGGAGGAAGGGAGACTGCTGCTGACTGTGGCCAGTCAAAGCTCTGCGCCAGAGGCCATTGGAGGCCTGCGGAAGACTCCAAGCTCAGAGAGCTAGTGGCGCTCCATGGCCCTCAGAACTGGAACCTCATAGCAGAGAAGCTGGAGGGCAGATCAGGTGATGGAAAAAAGAAAAAAGAGCAAAACACCAACTACTATTTGTTGTTGTTGCTGTTGTTATGACTGCTTTTGTTGCTATAATATAGTTAATTAGTCGGTTCCTTTGAATCTGAAGGATGAGATCTTGATTTGTTTTTGTTTTGTTCTATTTCTTTTTCATCATTTGTTGTGGGGTTGAAGGGAAGAGCTGTAGACTGAGGTGGTTCAACCAGCTGGACCCCAGGATCAATAGGAGTGCTTTCACCGAAGAAGAGGAGGAGAAGCTAATGGCTGCTCACAGATTGTATGGGAATAAGTGGGCTATGATTGCCAGGCTCTTTCCTGGGAGGACAGACAATGCAGTCAAGAACCACTGGCATGTGATCATGGCAAGGAAATATAGGGAGCAGTCCAATGCCTACAGTAGGAGGAAGCTTAGCCAAGCTGTCCCCAGGAGACTGGAGGAAACTACGGCAACCTCAGTAGCCTTTGGTTTCAACACCAATCTACACCTCCCCTTCGCACATCCTTCTCCTGCCATGTGTGGGTCGAATGGCTTATATCACATCACAACTGGTGAGAGCGGAGAGGATTCAGTCTCATGTTATTGTGGGTTTTCTTCAGATCAGGCACCTTATGATTTCCTTTCTGGTGTGTTCTTCCTATCCCCAATCATTACTACTATCTTCATCACAATTATTGTCATTTTTCATGGGGAAACCCATTTTCTTCTAATTTTATTTTTTGCATAAGAGAAAAGATACTATCATTTTCAACACCATCATCATACTAGTCACTGCAGTTTCTGGCGCATTTTGGTAATTCCTGTCCTTTCTCTTGTTGGTTTTTTCATAGAGGAGGCCCTAGGCCCATGGCCTATTGATTACTATTCTCCTAGTTGAATTGTGCATTAGTTCAACAGTACTTGTGAAGCTGTCTTCTTTACTGCCTGCATAGCATAAAGTTTTCTTCATTTCCTCGCACTTCATGAAGTTCGTCTGAATTTCCTTGCACTTCATGACTTGAATTTTTTCGAAATTTGCTTGGAATGGGAAGAAAGATACAAAACTAGTTCCTGCCAATACACGCAGAAGGGCAAGCTTGCAGAGAGAAAAACTGTACCTGATACCTTTGTTTATTTTCCAGTGATCAGTAGGTCAACATGCACAGTGCTTAACTATAAGAGAAAAAATAAATCTTTCTCAAAAAAAAATACTGAGGGAAAGCAAAAATAAAGATACAAAGAAGTGACTGTCATATCTGATGGTGAAACAGTTCTTCATTGTATGCACACAACTGCTTTACTGTTTGGTTGGTTCAATTTCAGGGGTCAAGGCCCAAGACAAGACAAGAAGCTTCCACAGCACCAACAGCTGGTGTTGGCAAAGACCAAGAGACGAGCCCTTCATGGGTTCTTACCCCCAACATCCATTTATGGTGGCTATGCAGCAGTCTCGCTACCCATCCTACCTTTCAGACTACTCCACAGCATCAGCAGCATCAGGAGTTTCAGCTGCTGAAATATCACCATCATCATCATTCAAGGAGAACGGAGAAAATGGCCACTTTGAAGCCACAACCTCACCACCTTTCATAGATTTCCTAGGAGTAGGAGCCACTTGAGGCACAGAAGGAGAAACACAAGAACTGAAGATAAAGAAGGCCCGCAAGGAGAGGTTAGTAACCCAGATGACATGATGGGTAAATGAGAGCGCTGGTGTGAGTTAGGTAGCACAAGTAACAAGGGACAGTAGGCACTTGAGATCTTATTTCCATATGAGTGGCCACCTGGTCCACCTCATGTGGAACAAAATCCTTTCAAAGATGAGTTATAGTTATTTGAGTATCAATTTGCAAGCCACTCTAATGTTCTTCCCCCACTCTCGCTGAAGTTGACAGACAAAAGGAAGTTCTTAATGTGATCAAAAAAATTTTCTAGCCCATAGGAAATTCGACCAATTAAATGTAAAAAGAACAAAGTATTGGCAGAATAGAAGCAAGACATGGATAAGCCTTTACGCACGATTGTTGCGTGCAAGGGGAGCAAAACGGACACCACTAAAGTCACCACAAATGCTGTTGCCATCCCTCTGTCTCTAGAGAAACATGACAGACGTGTGGAAGCAAACTGCCGACACGCATTAATTCCACACTATACCAATCATGCTCAACTGTTCATCTCTAAACAACTTGATGCTGTTATTCATGGTCTGGGTCGGGTTTTTCTACATCGTTAATCTCTATACCAATATCTAGGACAATTAGTTGCACTTCAAAAATCAAACCATAATTAACTTCTTTTGTTTTACCTCATCTAGTTACACTCTTCTTAAGCCTACCTTTCCTCTTTGCAACCAGTTCCTAGAAAACGTCTGGAGGTCAAGCTAGTAAATAAACAAGGAAAAGGTGCCTGCCAGTCTGTTGGTCAGCTCTAATTTGCTCATTATACCAACAACCTGAAAGTTTTGTGAGTTGGTGATTAATTATGGCCCCTTTTTGCAGCCCAATTTACCTAAAGAACTCTCATCACCTCTCACCTTTTGGATGCAGAAATCAACTCATGTTTAGTTAGATTAAGTGCTCGGAACAGCAGGCGTCCGCATCCCCGAAGTACTTTGGATCGACGCATCCAATGCAAGGCAGTTTTGGTACATTTTTGAAAGAATCAAGGCATTGTTTTATCGAATCTCACTTCCATTGAGCCAAGCGTGCGGAATGTTGGATAATAAACTTGATTTAAGTTATAAGTTACATGTTAGAATTTCTACAGTCACATGAAGTCTATATGAAGGGTTATAAGCATCCATTTGTAAGGGATGAGTTGAATGAAAATCATTCTTCTTCCAAACTTTGCTCTTGAGAGTTTCTACCATATTCTTCTTCTTGAGTGTTCTTCCTCATTTTCTAATACGAAAATGTCAACTTACACCTCAACTCCACTTACATCCTATCACTTGCTCCCTACGTTTTATTCCATGCAGCTACGCTTAGCTCCCCCGAGGACTTGCTGTAATTTGTTGATCACAGTCGTCATAGTGTTGTTGTTCGAAGAAGTGGATGGCCTGAACCCAATTTTGGCCCCTTTAAATGTCCAAGATAAGGTTAACTTCTTATACAACTTTTTTGGTGCGCAAAGGTCCTTCCACAGCAGAGAAGTGAGCAACACAACAATGGAAGGCAATCACTGATCACAATAAGACGCCTTTGTAGTAGAAACAAAACAGTGAGATAGAGACAACAGGCTCAGCTTGCTTCTGTAGGATGGCCTGGTTAAAGAACTAATTAAGGCCTGCAGAGATTCTCCTAGCCTGTTACATCAACATGGCAACACTTATGAGCAGGAGGAAAAGCTGTTTTTGCTCAACAACAAGAGAATCATGGCAGAGGACCTTAGTGCCTTCATTCCCATGAGGCAACTCTTTTTTTAACCCCACTTTTTTTGAACTCGATAGAGGGAATAAGGGCTTACCTAAAGTGCAGACAGTACCCACAAAACGACCATGAGATGACCTCGAAAGGGCCCCGGGCGAAGGCCTAGCATAGGCTTTGGTTAGCAACCTTTATCCAGTGACCTCTCACTCTCTTCCCTGTCATTCTTCATTTTCTTTCCATCACGAGTCCATTCAAACAACAAACATTCATAAGGATTTTTAACACTTTCAATGGCCATAATTTGCGGGCTTCTCTTGGGTAATCTATATAAGCTGTTGCTCTCCTGTTCTATTGGCATATTCTTGAAAGCAAGTGGCCTAAGAAGAATTATCCCAGCATTACTTTAAATTGATTGGACTCGAAACTTAAAAGCCTTGGAATGGACTAACCACACTGCAGTCTGTATTTGTTAGGAGCTTCTTCCAGTTGATAAGATTGATAGATGTATCATCATTTATCATCCAATTCCAAGCGACTCTAGATTTACCTGTTAATATTGATCAACACGGAGCATTCTCTTACGTGTCAGAAATAAATTCTGTTGCAATGTTAGTATCATAAGATTTGCAGTTAAATGAATAAACAGGTCTTCTACTCACCATGCAGAAAACAAGTTCTAAATTAATGAATACACAAACAAATAAACACATGATACAATGATGCGGATTCTGATAAGCAATGGACGACCATTTTTTCTGGGAAAAAAATTAGTAAATCAATTGAGGAAAGACATATGGATCAGCGTCTGTTCAAAAAACAATACAAGAATAGTTGCTAACTGAAGTTTTTACAAGAATAGTCTGCTGGCTGATGACTTCTCCATTGTTTTCTATTTTCCTGGTTGGTCACAGGGAGAAGTGAGAGAAGGAAAAAGTAGGAGGTGGGTTGGTATTGCTTTGATGAGAGGAGGGTGATGGAGGTGAAGGTTTTATAGAAGGCTAAGTAGCTGTTTGAAGGACAGCTAGTGCATTTGTTGAGAGAGGAAGGTGCCTATGGTGGCCATGGAGAGATACGAAGGAGCCAGGATACTAATTTTGTGGAACTTGTTGGCTCTTGACCTGGTGGAATTTTCCTTGAAAGAGAGGAGCAGGCAGGCCTGCTTTTTTGGAACAGTTGTTACAGACACCTGCTAGTAAACTCAAACGTTTTGTAGGCCCAGAAAGAAAACTAAGAGTTAAGGGTTATATTTCATTAAAGGACCATAAACTTCATAAGGTTGGAATTCAGTGAGCAAGCAAAGGTATGGAGGTAAACACAGTTAGCTCTAGACCAATAAAACCCTAGCAAGAGTTGCCTAAAACTTGGCTCGAGCTAACAATAACGTTCATTTTTATTGGAGACTCGGTCCGAAGTTAACGCCTATGAGTTGACTTCCATGTTCCATTGTACCATTATTCGATTATTAGTTGCTAAGGATCTTGGGGACAGTCCTCAAGTCAAGACATAGGTACAGGTGTGGGAAACTGGAAGGTGCACCGGTGGCCATGTCGCTCTAAATGGAAGGACTTCACTAGACGCAAGAAATTGGATGAAAAATTGGTGCAAAGTTGATTTGATATTGAGGAGACTATCGATCATGTCGTTTTGTGGTGCCCTAGGACTAGGGCGATTTGGTGGAGGGCCTCTGGGCTACTACCTCATTCAGTGGACCAGCACATGATTTGATCCTTTTGTTGAGGGCTTTCATACGGAGCCCTACCACTCGTGAGGCCGGGATCTGGAGGACATACCTGACCTACCATATATGGTTGGACAGAAATGCCAGTTTGTTTGATGGCAGGAGGTCGTCTCTGTGGTTGGTGGTGGACAGAGCTATGCGTCAGGCAGGAGAGGTCTCTACCGCTACCACTTTATTCTCTTCCGAAATGACCAGAGACATCTGGGGTACCCCATTTGCTATCTCAGCGCCCAAATTCGCCTTTGTTTCTTGGGTGCTCTCAACCCTTGGTCATGCTAAAGTGAACGTTGATGGTAGTATGTCGGGGGACGGAATATCTGATAGTGTTAGTTTTGTTATCTGAGACCACCTCAGCAGCTTGATAGCAACGGGTGGCTGTCATACGCCTGGTCTCACTGTACTGGGGGCAGAGCTTTGGACAGCTTGGGAGAGGCTCTTTTATGCGAGGCGGGTCTTGGGAGCCAAGCGTGTATGCCTTGAGGGGGATTCCTCCATTATGATAGACTGGATCCGGAGAGTGGACAGGTATGGTGACGGTCACCCTCCCATCCGAGAGTCTCATGGATTGGCCCAGGAGTTGAGAGATGTTTAGGTAGCACATATGTTTAGGGAGGCCAACAGTGCAGCAGACTGGGTCGTGTCCTTCGTCGTCCGGTAATCTAGGGAGCTTTTTTGAACATCGATAGGGGACATACCCCAACTTTTATACTTTTTGCTTTCTTTTAATCTGGCTGGATGTACTTGTATTAGATCTATATAAATTGCCGTTACCAAAGAAAAAAATTAATTTGATATCACCTAAGGGTGATGCTAACTATATTTCCTCTGATTTTTTTTTAGACACGACTATTTTCCAAGTACTTTTTTCATAAAGATGGCTGGCGGAACGGGTCAAGGAACCTGCTGTAGAACATTCGGTGCTAGTAGTAGAAATGAAACACTGATGATAGTGAATTTTCCATGAAAACAGTATTTTTTTTCCCCCGTAGATTCCAAGCACACTTCTAGCTACTTGTTTGTTTTCTCTAGGAGGCTCCTTCCCCAGATCATTTCCACTAACTTTTGTTTCTCAAGTCCATCTCTTGGGATTCACCACAAACTTCTTGCGATGTTTATTGATCTTTCTTTACTTTTTTTTCCATGAAATTTGAATGCTTTCCTTGAATATTCTAACAAACTCTCACAGCTTATTCGTGTTAGAATTTACAAATCGTAAAACGATGTAAGTTGATCGCCCAGTTTTTCTTTTTTTTGCTAAAGAAAAGGAGAATACAAACTCTTAGGTTTTCCTGTCCATTATTATCTGTCAAGATGTAGTAGAACATTGAATGTGTTGAGTTGGGTTGTTAACAAATAGCATGGGAAATATCCTACAAAGAAAACCTACATGATGAGGGGGCCTACAAGCAGAATGAAAGGTTAAGTAATGATAGCGTAATCTAACATGATTATTTTAGCATTTGAGAATGATATCATTATGCATGAAACTTTAAATGTAAAAGAAATCATTAGATTTCCCACAAACAAACAAAAACATTGGATACAAAATATCTTTGGAAAACAAATAAGGATGATTATAGGGATAGTTTTAGAAGCAGCTATAACGCAAAAAAAAGAAAGGTGGAGAGTGAAAGAAAGCCGCGGTGCGACAATTACAGCAGCTTTTGTAATGTCCGGGCCCACAACCTACTAGGCCCAATAGAAAAAATAGGCCCAGTTAAGGGTTGGGCCCAAATTTTACTGTAGCCAGTATAATGATTATTATAAAAAAAAAAAAAAAAAATCATACTGTAGCCAGTACGAAGGGATAAGACCGACAGGGAAGGGTGACCCCCACCCCTGCTGGCAGCCGATGCCGGCGCACCGGAGACAGGGGGGACGGCGGCCATTCCCGGAGAGGGGAGGCATGGAACGGATGGGACCTCTCAGAGGGGGGGGTCTCATCTTCTAAACCACTATTTAAGTCCCTGCCGGCAACCCTAAGTCGGAGGCCCCCAAGAACACTGAAAGAGAGAGAGTCGAAGCCCTGGAGCCTAAGGCGGAAGAGCCCTGAAGCTCCAAGAGGAAGGAGGGACTACGAGGGGGAGGAACGGCCCAACGGTAACCAGCAAAAATCCAGGTAAGTGGCCCTTAGGTTAAATAATAAAATTTTAGGAGTGGAGATACCCCTCTGTAGGGTATTCTCCCCTCTGTTTCACTGATGAAACAGAGGGGAGGAGACTGGCACAGAGAGAGAGAAGGAGACCGGCACGGGAGAGAAGAACAGGAGGAGGGCCGTGGGCCGGACCCACAGGCTGCGGGCCGGACCAACAGGCCGCGGGCCGGCCTGAGAACGGCCCAAGCCGAGCCCACGCCACCCGGGCCGAGCCCAGCCGGACTCGGCCTGCGGGTGACAGGCCCCGGCCGTGGCTGCCCTAGGGCTGAGGGGCAGCCAAGGGCCGCCGGGTCTGCCGTGCCGGCGACCAACGCGGCCTCAAGGCCGCCAGCCTCAGCCGAGCCCCAGCCGAGCCCCACCTCTCCGCCGGCCGAGAGGTGGTGGCGAGACTCCCACAAAAAAAAAAAAAAAAAAAAAAAAGAAGAAAACGGAAGAGGAAGAAGAACAAAGTAAAGAAAAAAAAAGAGGGGGCACTTACCGCGGACCACGGCCTTACCTCGCCGTGGTCGGAGCCGGAGAAGTTCTCCCGGAGGAGATCGGCCTCGATCCCACCTCCCGGCTCTTCTCCTCTCCTCCGGCATCACTTCGAAGGAGAGGGAAAGGGCCGGCCTCCCACCGTCGCCGCCCCGAAGGGGAAGCACCACTCCGGGCTGGTAGATCTGGCCGGGGAGGGTTCGGTGAAGGTCGGAAGGAGGAGGAGGCGGCAGATCCGGCCGGAGGAGAAGAAGAAGGCCACAGATCTGGCCGGAGGAGAAGAAGGGGAGCCGGAGAAGAGGGCCGGAAGCATGGGCTTCGGTAGAGACAAAGAAGAGAAGAGGGAAAGAGAGGGAGTGACCGAGAGGGGGAAGGCCACAGATCTGGCCGGAGGAGAAGAAGGGGAGCCGGAGGGCCGGCCGGAGGTATGGTTTCGGTGGAGACGACGGAGAGAAAAAAGAGAGAGAGAGAGAGAGAGAGCGGCCGGATGAGGGAGAGGGGGTCGGGAAGGTGAAGAGGCGGAAGCCTCTGGAAGGGGGGAGAAAGAACCCAATAACGGGTTCGCGGGTCGGATCCGAATCCGAACCCGCAACCCGTTAAGCCCAAAGAAAAAAAAAAAAAGAAAAAAAAAAGAAAAAGAAAAAGAAAAAAAAAAAAAAGAGGGAAAGGGTTTAGCCAAATTTGACTAAACCCGAGCCCAAGCAAATTGGGCTAAGTCTGGACAAGCCAGACTATAAATTAAACCAAAATTAAACCCAATTAAGCTGGGAATTAAGCTTAGTGGCCAATCGGAAGGCCAATTAAGACTTATGAGCCCAGCCAAGACCCCAATACAGAGGAATTAGTCTTGGGCTAAATTTCAGGTAGAAAAGAAAATAATATATTGTTATTATGACAAAAATCCAGGTGACTTAGGACTCGTCACCAGGACGCAGGAGACCTAGGAGAAAGGCGAATCACTGTAAGTAACCTGTCCTAATCCTGTTATGGATCATATTATGTTATTAATGTTTCCTAAGCATTTATTTTAAGTATATATGTTTCATGCCTGATATGTTACAATGCATAAGTAACTTGCATGATCCCAGAAGCTATGGCTATGTATGCGACATGATGATACTGATATTTTAATCATGCATGTAAGTTTATAAAGTCTTAGTTAGCCAAGAGGCACTGTAACGGGCTCAAAGATGCTACTGATCGAATGCAACTGAGCTGGCCTTGCTAGTGGCCGAGAATAACTTCGCTGGCCTTGCTAGTGGCCGAGAATGACTAGCTGGCCCCGCCAGTGGCCGAATGGACTTCGTAGTAGCATCCGAGAGAAAAAGGACCACGGCATGCTGGGGGCACGGTTTCATATGCATATTTTATGAAAAATTTTGTGATTTGCACTACTGCTTTGTTTAAATTGCATACTTATTATGCCAGGATGATTTTTAGATAAACATGCATGTCAGCTTCTCAAAACCCTGATTTACATGTTTAGTCTACTGGTTGATCCGGTAGGATTATGCAGGATTACTTACTGAGCCGTGTAGCTCACATCTGTTTATGTTTCACTTTCTTTCAGATCCTCACCAGTGATCGCCATCAGACATGTTTTTATTTTGTTACAGAGCTTCGTATTTTTGGAGAAGCTTATATACTTCTGTACATATGAATAGCCTAGAAGTTCTGTATTTTTGGTTTTCAAACTTGAAGGTTGTACTGCAAACTTTTAATATATATATATAAGGATAAATCCTTTTGGCTACCTGTTACCCTGTATGAGGCTGCGTGCTACTGTGGGCGATAGTCGGCAATAGCACGGCCGTGTCACGGAACCGGATCCGGGGCGTGACACCTAGTGGTATCAGAGCAATAGGTTAACCATGAGTAAAAATTTTAAGCTTTAATAAGGAAATGGGTAGTTAAGTCTCATTTAGTGAGATTCCGCATAACCGGAAAGGAAAGAAAAGATTTTATTGGTCGTATCATCGGTCAGTCACGAAAATTGCTTGACACAAATATTTTGATAGGTGATAATGAGCAACAAAAAGAAAGAAGCTAGGGCTAATACAAAGCCATTCTAGGGGCATGGTTATGACAGGTATGGTATCAGAATTCAAGATTTAAGACTACCAAAAATTTTGGTGTTTTCAGACAGAATGGTAGCGAGCCATGCCAAAATAAAAATAAGCTAGTTTGGAGATTTCTCGATGGAGTAATTTGTATTTTGGATTATGATTAAAGTATATTTTGACTGATATAAAGTGGAACCATGGCATGTTGCTACACCCCTTCAGAAAACCGCAATTGTTGACACGAAATATAAAGATTGCATAATTCAGAAAGGATAGAAAAAGAATTAGAGACAAATCTTTTACAGCTTGACATGCAAGACTTTGATATTATCTTGGGCATGGACTGGAGGTCACGGTATCACGCCCACATTGATTGTTACCACAAGAGGGTGGTATTTCGGATACCTGGGGAGCAAGAATTTTTCTTTCAGGGCGATATACCCCTTCAAGATGCTCCTACACTACACTTTATTTCCGCCTTGAAAGCTGGAAAGGCTGTGAGAAAAGGGTGTAAGGCCTATCCGGCCTGTGTAATGGATACCCAGAAAGAGACCAAACTGGAAGATATTCCAGTAGTCAGAGAATATCCGGATGTCTTTCCGGAGGAATTACCAGGATTACCCCCAGACCGAGAGATCGAATTCACAATCGACCTCGCACCAGGAGAGGGGCCAGTCTCCAAGGCTCCTTACCGGATGGCCCCTGCTGAGTTAAGGGAATTGAAGGTACAACTACAAGAACTCCTGGATAAAAAGTTCATCCAGCCCAGTGCGTCGCCATGGGGAGCTCCTGTCCTATTTGTGAAAAAGAAAGACGGGAGTATGCGGCTATGCATCGATTACCGGGAATTGAACAAGATAACCATAAAGAACAAATATCCCCTACCTCGGATCGATGACCTGTTTGATCAGCTGCAAGGCGCCCAAGTCTTCTCCAAGATAGATTTGAGGTCAGGCTACCATCAGCTGAAGATCAAATCTGAGGATGTGCCAAAAACTGCATTTCGAACCAGGTATGGGCATTATGAATTTCTGGTTATGCCTTTTGGACTGACCAATGCCCCGGCTGCATTTATGGACTTGATGAACAGAGTCTTTAAACAATATTTGGATCAGTTCGTGATAGTTTTTATCGATGACATTTTGATATACTCAAAGAGCCGGAAGGAACATGAAGACCATTTGAGGATAGTGCTACAAATCCTTCGAGAGAAGAGGCTGTACGCCAAGCTGAACAAATGTGAGTTCTGGCTGGACAGTGTGGCGTTCCTCGGCCATATAATCTCCAAGGAAGGAGTGTCAGTGGACCCCAAGAAGATAGAAGCGGTGGTGGATTGGCCTCGTCCCACCAACGCCAAGGAAATAAGAAGCTTTTTGGGATTAGCCGGGTATTACCGGCGATTTGTGGAAGGGTTCTCCAAAATAGCTACCCCCTTGACCCAGTTGACTAAGAAACGGGCCAAGTTTATCTGGGACGGCAAGTGTGAGAGGAGCTTCCAGGAGCTTAAACAAAGGTTAGTTTCTGCCCCAATTTTGACATTACCGTCCTTAACTGGAGAATTTACCATCTACAGTGATGCTTCCAAGAACGGGCTAGGCTGTGTGCTGATGCAAGATGGCAAGGTGGTAGCCTATGCCTCGAGACAGCTGAAACCCTATGAACAGAATTACCCGACACACGACCTAGAGTTGGCCGCAGTAGTGTTCGCCTTGAAACTTTGGAGACATTATTTGTATGGCGAACACTGTGATGTGTACACCGACCACAAGAGCCTGAAGTATATATTCACCCAGAAGGAATTGAATATGAGGCAAAGAAGGTGGTTGGAACTCTTGAAGGATTATGACCTGAGTATTAAATACCACCCAGGAAAGGCCAACGTGGTGGCGGATGCCCTAAGTAGAAAGTCAGTTATAAGCTCCGCCGCTTTACTCACCACTCAACCACAGATTCAGAAGGATCTCGATAAAATGCAGGTTGAGGTGGTTACCCAAACTACAAAAATTTTGCTGGCCGCCTTGAGTATACAACCAACCTTGATCGATAGAATAAAGGTTGCCCAGCAGTCTGATGAGCACATTTGCCAGCTCAAGGATGAAGTGGAGAAAGGGTTGCGACCCGAACTCCAAATGCACCCAGATGGCACTCTAAGGTTTGGCCACCGACTGTGTGTACCGGCAAATGTTGACCTAAAAAGGGAAATCATGGAAGAAGCCCACCAATCCCGTTTCTCTATTCACCCAGGCAGTACTAAAATGTACTGGGACCTTCGGGAACATTACTGGTGGAAGGGGATGAAGAGAGAAATAGCTGAGTTTGTGGCCCGATGCTTGACCTGTCAGCTAGTAAAAGCAGAGCACCAGAGGCCAGCAGGGTTGCTGGAACCAATAGAAATTCCGGAATGGAAGTGGGAGCACATCACGATGGATTTTGTTACAGGACTCCCCAAAACGGTGAGAAAGAATGATGCAGTGTGGGTGATTGTTGATCGCCTTACAAAATCAGCTCATTTTCTGCCATTCAGAATTGGTACTCCTTTAGATAAGCTGGCCCAATTATACATCGATGAGATTGTACGCCTGCACGGAGTACCAGTGAGTATCATTTCTGATCGTGACCCCCGATTCGTGTCCAGATTCTGGAAAAGCTTTCAGAAGGCCATGGGTACCGGACTGAGGCTCAGTACAGCATACCACCCCCAGACTGACGGCCAGTCAGAGCGGACAATCCAAACTCTGGAAGACATGCTGAGGGCTTGCACTGTGGACCTAGGTGGAAACTGGGATAGTCACATACCACTGGTGGAATTTGCTTATAACAATAGCTACCATTCCAGTATCCAGATGGCCCCATACGAAGCTCTCTATGGGAGAAGATGCCGATCCCCCTTACACTGGGATGATGTCGGGGAGCGGAAAATGCTAGGACCTGAACTGGTCCAGCACACCAGAGACAAGGTACTACTAATTAAGCAAAGGCTTCAGGCTGCCCAGGATAGACAGAAAAGATGGGCTGACAGAGGAAGAAGGGCCTTGGAATTTTTGGAGGGGAACTTTGTCTTCCTAAAAATTTCACCATCAAAGGGTATTACCCGATTCGGAAGACACGGCAAATTAAGTCCTCGCTACATTGGCCCATTTGAGGTTCTTGCTAGAATAGGCAAAGTTGCCTACAAATTGGCCCTACCTTCAGAGCTATCAGGCGTACACAACGTCTTTCACGTCTCCTTGTTACGGAGGTACGTTCCGGATCCCAGCCATGTGGTGCCACCTGAGCCTCTGCAATTAAATAAAGATTTAACCTATGAGGAGGCTCCCCTGTGCATCATAGACAGAAAAGAGCAAATCCTCCGAAGGCACACCATTCCCTACGTTAAAGTCCAGTGGACCAACCACACTGAAAGGGAAGCTACCTGGGAATTGGAGGAAGAGATGCGACAACGCTACCCTCAGCTCTTCGAGAACCAAGGTATGTTTAATTTCGAGGACGAAATTTATTTAAGGGGGGAAGAATGTAATGTCCGGGCCCACAACCTACTAGGCCCAATAGAAAAATAGGCCCAGTTAAGGGTTGGGCCCAAATTTTACTGTAGCCAGTATAATGATTATTATAAAAAAAAAAAAAAAATCATACTGTAGCCAGTACGAAGGGATAAGACCGACAGGGAAGGGTGACCCCCACCCCTGCTGGCAGCCGATGCCGGCGCACCGGAGACAGGGGGGACGGCGGCCATTCCCGGAGAGGGGAGGCATGGAACGGATGGGACCTCTCAGAGGGGGGGGTCTCATCTTCTAAACCACTATTTAAGTCCCTGCCGGCAACCCTAAGTCGGAGGCCCCCAAGAACACTGAAAGAGAGAGAGTCGAAGCCCTGGAGCCTAAGGCGGAAGAGCCCTGAAGCTCCAAGAGGAAGGAGGGACTACGAGGGGGAGGAACGGCCCAACGGTAACCAGCAAAAATCCAGGTAAGTGGCCCTTAGGTTAAATAATAAAATTTTAGGAGTGGAGATACCCCTCTGTAGGGTATTCTCCCCTCTGTTTCACTGATGAAACAGAGGGGAGGAGACTGGCACAGAGAGAGAGAAGGAGACCGGCACGGGAGAGAAGAACAGGAGGAGGGCCGTGGGCCGGACCCACAGGCTGCGGGCCGGACCAACAGGCCGCGGGCCGGCCTGAGAACGGCCCAAGCCGAGCCCACGCCACCCGGGCCGAGCCCAGCCGGACTCGGCCTGCGGGTGACAGGCCCCGGCCGTGGCTGCCCTAGGGCTGAGGGGCAGCCAAGGGCCGCCGGGTCTGTCGTGCCGGCGACCAACGCGGCCTCAAGGCCGCCAGCCTCAGCCGAGCCCCAGCCGAGCCCCACCTCTCCGCCGGCCGAGAGGTGGTGGCGAGACTCCCACAAAAAAAAAAAAAAAAAAAAAAGAAGAAAACGGAAGAGGAAGAAGAACAAAGTAAAGAAAAAAAAAAGAGGGGGCACTTACCGCGGACCACGGCCTTACCTCGCCGTGGTCGGAGCCGGAGAAGTTCTCCCGGAGGAGATCGGCCTCGATCCCACCTCCCGGCTCTTCTCCTCTCCTCCGGCATCACTTCGAAGGAGAGGGAAAGGGCCGGCCTCCCACCGTCGCCGCCCCGAAGGGGAAGCACCACTCCGGGCTGGTAGATCTGGCCGGGGAGGGTTCGGTGAAGGTCGGAAGGAGGAGGAGGCGGCAGATCCGGCCGGAGGAGAAGAAGAAGGCCACAGATCTGGCCGGAGGAGAAGAAGGGGAGCCGGAGAAGAGGGCCGGAAGCATGGGCTTCGGTAGAGACAAAGAAGAGAAGAGGGAAAGAGAGGGAGTGACCGAGAGGGGGAAGGCCACAGATCTGGCCGGAGGAGAAGAAGGGGAGCCGGAGGGCCGGCCGGAGGTATGGTTTCGGTGGAGACGACGGAGAGAAAAGAGAGAGAGAGAGAGAGAGAGAGCGGCCGGATGAGGGAGAGGGGGTCGGGAAGGTGAAGAGGCGGAAGCCTCTGGAAGGGGGGAGAAAGAACCCAATAACGGGTTCGCGGGTCGGATCCGAATCCGAACCCGCAACCCGTTAAGCCCAAAGAAAAAAAAAAAAAAAAGAAAAAAAAAGAAAAAGAAAAAGAAAAAAAAAAAAAGAGGGAAAGGGTTTAGCCAAATTTGACTAAACCCGAGCCCAAGCAAATTGGGCTAAGTCTGGACAAGCCAGACTATAAATTAAACCAAAATTAAACCCAATTAAGCTGGGAATTAAGCTTAGTGGCCAATCGGAAGGCCAATTAAGACTTATGAGCCCAGCCAAGACCCCAATACAGAGGAATTAGTCTTGGGCTAAATTTCAGGTAGAAAAGAAAATAATATATTGTTATTATGACAAAAATCCAGGTGACTTAGGACTCGTCACCAGGACGCAGGAGACCTAGGAGAAAGGCGAATCACTGTAAGTAACCTGTCCTAATCCTGTTATGGATCATATTATGTTATTAATGTTTCCTAAGCATTTATTTTAAGTATATATGTTTCATGCCTGATATGTTACAATGCATAAGTAACTTGCATGATCCCAGAAGCTATGGCTATGTATGCGACATGATGATACTGATATTTTAATCATGCATGTAAGTTTATAAAGTCTTAGTTAGCCAAGAGGCACTGTAACGGGCTCAAAGATGCTACTGATCGAATGCAACTGAGCTGGCCTTGCTAGTGGCCGAGAATAACTTCGCTGGCCTTGCTAGTGGCCGAGAATGACTAGCTGGCCCCGCCAGTGGCCGAATGGACTTCGTAGTAGCATCCGAGAGAAAAAGGACCACGGCATGCTGGGGGCACGGTTTCATATGCATATTTTATGAAAAATTTTGTGATTTGCACTACTGCTTTGTTTAAATTGCATACTTATTATGCCAGGATGATTTTTAGATAAACATGCATGTCAGCTTCTCAAAACCCTGATTTACATGTTTAGTCTACTGGTTGATCCGGTAGGATTATGCAGGATTACTTACTGAGCCGTGTAGCTCACATCTGTTTATGTTTCGCTTTCTTTCAGATCCTCACCAGTGATCGCCATCAGACATGTTTTTATTTTGTTACAGAGCTTCGTATTTTTGGAGAAGCTTATATACTTCTGTACATATGAATAGCCTAGAAGTTCTGTATTTTTGGTTTTCAAACTTGAAGGTTGTACTGCAAACTTTTAATATATATATATAAGGATAAATCCTTTTGGCTACCTGTTACCCTGTATGAGGCTGCGTGCTACTGTGGGCGATAGTCGGCAATAGCACGGCCGTGTCACGGAACCGGATCCGGGGCGTGACAGCTTTAACTGAAGATAGTAAATAATTTTTGATATACTATTGGCTTGTTTGAAATATGTATGTGGAGGATTGACATGAACAAACAAGCGAAGGACAGTGGAACAATTAACAAATGCGATTGTAAATTTTTTCGCAGAATTTTCTGAGTCTTTGGCACAGATAATCTTTGATGGCAAATGCCAAACCACGTCTCCTAAATGTAAAAAACCAGGGATACAAGTCATGAAATAGGTAGGATATCAACCAGCCATAAACTAGGCAAATGGATGCCATGCCCCCTCCGAGCAAATCTCATACCACCATTAATGCTGTAGGAAATAGGACTACGACCACCATAGCCACTGCTATAGTTTAGGCCGAACTAAAAATAATGGATGATTAGGCCGCCTTCTTTGCCATCACTCTCTGCATGCATGCCTCTCGAAATCCTTCTATCTAGCCTAGCAAACAGTATTCTCAGGAAGCCAAGCCTTCTCCCAGGTCCAAGAGGTACTCCCTTCCTCGTCCCCATAGAGAGCTTCTAATAGGCTATGTTCAGCTTGTTGTTTCTCGTACTTCGGCAAGAAATTCAACGAGAAGGCCATGAGAGAGATTGATGCAACCGGAAGCATTGAGACACCTGCATGAGAAAAGGTCTATTCTCTAATTAAGCCTCGGGATTAGATATTATTGAAATAGTATTAATGACTATAAAGGTATATTTTTGCCTTTTCTAAACAACTTCAAGCATTAAAAATCCATAAATTATGACTTTGTCGTCTCAACAAAAAAAAATTTCGTACACATCTTTCTAAATATTAAAATTTGTATAAATATTCTCTCAAAATTAATATTTACATATATATATACTCCAATAAATATTTGTTTTGCATACATATTCTTCTTTTTTCTTTTTTTTATATCTGCCCACACCATCTAACACTATTAAATTAGCAATTTAAAATTAAAAATAACTAAAATATTTTTAATGGGTAGACATACAAAAAGAAACATTTATAAGGATATACATGCAAATAACAACTTTACGAAGGTAATTATGCAATTTTACATATGTAGGAGGGTTTACATGTAAAAAAATCTAACTTTTTTTTTTCTATTTCAATTTGTTTTAACACTCGGATTTGTCTCGCTTCTTAATATTTTCTGTAAAAATATTGCTCGAAAAAAGATTCATTCGATTACTAAATAACAAAAAGAGTTATGAAAGTTCTTTTACTAATCATGAGATTATTTTATTTTATTCTTCTTCATTTACAACAACCATTATCTCTTATTTTATCGAAACAAAGCTTATAGTATTTATTGTTATAAAAGTATGTATTAGAATACAGAAAAAGATTAGAATCTCTTAAAAGTATATGATAGATTGTAATAATTAAGCTTCCTTACTACTACTATACTCATAGATGGAAGAACAATATCAAGCGTCCCCGAGCAAAATTATTCAAGGACTTCAGAATCCTTCAGACTTACTAACAATCTCCACGGTCATGTCGTAGAAAGCCACCCCTTACATATGTATCTTAAGCAAGTTTTCTTTGAAGCTTCTTTTTTCTAGAAGAAAAAAAAGATTTAATATATCAGGCCCATCTTGTCATAGTAATATTAAATCGGCTATCCTGCACATGAAAAAATTTCTACATCTAAAAGATAAACATTGCAAATCTCGTACACTAAAAGATAAATATTGCAAATCTCTCGCAACACTTTTCTTTAAATAGTTTTTAAAGTTAAAGGCGAGACCTAACTATTTTTATGTAAAAAATGATACAATGAAGAACTAAACCATCTATGGTGGAAAAAGGAGTTGAGGTTTAGTTTTAATTCCGAACTAAAAAGTAAAAGGGACGGTCGAGAAAGATCAAAAAATTTTTAAAAGGAGGTAGAGAGATATTAGTTTCCAATAAGGCTCGTTAACTTGTTACTACTTTAGGAGTAAAAAGATAATTTAAATAAATATAATTTTGGCTAATCACGTCAGTTGAAACGCTAGATCAAAGATATTTATATAAAAATAGTATTTTGTGAGGGCATGCACATAAATATCAATTTAGAGAGTCTTCATGTATATTTTAATATTTAGAAAGGTATTTATACAAAAATCTAAATTTTTTTTGCATCTGACAGATGTTTTTTTTGCATGTTTGCCGGTTAAGGATATTTTCGTCATTTCAATTTCAAACTGCTAACTTTTTAGCGGCATTAAATGATATAGGTACATATGAAAAAAAAAAAAAGAGGGTATACATACATGACAAGTGTTTGATAAAGCTATATATGTAACTATTAATTTTAGAAGGCTATTTATATAAATTTAAATATTTAGGAGGGATGTGAAGAAAAAAATTCTAAAAAAAATGATGTACAAGATAAATGCTATTAAAAATGATAAATATTGTAATTATAAGGCCAAGGCTGTTGGAGGAGCTGCAATAGAGATTTTAATTTGCCACGTTGGTCCTCATGTGCTTTGGTAAAAAATTAGACGAGAAGGCCATCAGTGACAAGGTGCAGGATAAGGAGAAGACGACGGTGGCTGCGGCGACGCCTTGGATGGCGCAGGCTAAGAAAGACATGGCCGCGTGGCAGGAGTCGCCGTCAGCTTGACCGGTGGCGCGTCTCCAACGACCCCATCATTAAATCGGATCCAAATAGCTAAATCGGGCCGGCCCGATCGGGTTTGGATCCGGGCCCGGGACCGGCCCGTTTTTAGCCCTGTTTCACCTGCACCATCCAAAATCGGAAGCCCCCCGCCGGATAGAGTGTGAGATATGAGGCGGCGGAAGGCGACGACGGGCCGGCGAACCGCCGCGTCACCTGGCCGGGAGCGCCCCCTCGACTCGCTCGGCCTCGAACCGGTTCCCTCTTCCTCCTCCGCCGCCTCCCGCCGCTCCTCCCGGGTCTCTGCCTCCCTCCTCTTCGATGGCCACGCCGGGTTCCCGGCGGAGGAGGCCGGGCCAGACTTCACGTCGGAGCTCCAGGACGGCGGACGGTGGTCGAGCCTAGCGGAGCCCAGGACCTTTCCCCACAGCGTGAAGCAGCAGTGCTGGGACAAGGCGGAGAAGGTGAAGGGCCGCGACCCCGACCGGTGGCGCCGCGACCCCCTCGGCAACGTTGTCTTCCGGAAGCTCGTCGGCTGCCCCGGCTGCCTCTGCCACGACTATGATCACGTACTCCCCTACTCCAAGGTGCCGACTTGACTTGATGCTCTTCCTCTACACGTTTCTATTTATTCTAAGAAAAAATTAGGTCTTTTAGTATTTTCCCTCTTGTTTGGGGGTTTTGTAATGCAACTTCTCCTCAAATGGAGAAAAAATTTGCTGTGATTTTTCAATCTGGTTTCATGTTTGTAGTCCTAATCTTGGATTTGTGGGGCCAGGTTTTAGAATCAGGGGTTCTGTGAGGTGGTTTGCCTATATATGAGAAGGTGTTGAGAAAGGAACGATTCTTTTCATAGTTTATAGCGGTTCTTCTTGGATTCGTCTCAAAGGATGATCAAAATCTTATCTCAAAGTTGTTGCATTGATTTGTTTCTGCTTTAGTTTGGTCGCTGCCTCCTGTGAGAGCAAGTGGGAATTTTCTTGGTACACAATGGGAGAGGAATTCGTGTGCTTGAAAATTCTAATCTTGTAAGAAGGTGGTAATTGAGGTACAAATCGTAGCTTGTTGATGGGTTACAAATTTGGGAGAAAAAACCGGAAATAATTACACCAGAGGTTTTTTGTTGAAAAGGAAAAGAAAAAGAAAAAAGCATTAGAGATTTTGGTAAGGAAATAGTATAACCAGAATGAGATCTGTGAACTTCAGGCTTCTAGTAGATAGTCATTTTTGCAAAATTGCAAATGCATGCACCTCAGGTTTTAATCTGTACACAGAGAGGTTTAAATCTATACACCTCAGACCTGAATCTGCATATATTGTGAAATTTGAACCTATTATGTGTCACGCCCCGGATCCGGATCCGTGACACGGCCGTGCTATTGCCGACTACCGCCCACAATAGCACGCAGCCTCATACCTGGGAAATAGGGTAGTCAAACCAACCGAATCTTTTCATATGAAAGCATTCTTAGTACAACATGCTGGTCAGTACCCAAATACAGAGCTTCTATGTAGTTTATGTACACAAAAGTATACTTGCTTTACCCCAGAAGCCCTGATACCAAATTAACGTGTCTCTGGCAGCTATCAGTGGTGAGGATCTGAAAGAAAAAGTAAATGAACGGATATGAGCTACACGGCTCAGTAAGTAATCATACATAATCTTACCGGATCGAACATAACGGTAACCATGTTTATGCAGGGTTTGAGAAGCTGACATGCATATTTATCTAATCATCTTCATGGCATAATATATATGCAATTTAAAGGAGATATCGGTTATAGCAAAATACAAATTTCATAACGATATATCCAAAACCCGTTGTAAAACAATGTATGCTTTGGTCAGGCACGTTCATAAATGTCACGGCCCGCCTGCGCAGGGCACGTGACTATCGGGCCCACATGAGGGGGAAACACGGGGCTCCCCTGCCAGATGTTGGCCGGTTCCGGGGCTTCACGCAAGCGTCCTTCACCCCTCACCGATTTTGCTTCTCCCCAAAAACACATCTGCAGGATTTGGAAGCACCCGCCTCATATACCCAATCTCTGAAACGAGCCTCATGATCATGCTTCAAATATCATTTTCATAAAGTATGCAATTTAAACAAAGCAGTATTGTAAATCACAAAATTTTCATAAAACATGCACATGAAACCGTGCCCCCGGCATACCGTGGTCATGCTCTTGAATGCTACTGCGAAGTCATTCTTGGCCACTGGCGGGACCGGCTCAGTTATTAGGCGGCCACTGGCGGGGCTGGCTCAGTCAATCTCGGCCACTGGCAAGGCCGGCTCAGTTACATTGGGTCAGTAGCTCTTAAGAGTTCATAAATAATGCTCAGTATAGGTAGTACCTCATAGATGCTACGGCGAATTCATTATCGGTCACTGGCGGGGCCTGCTCAGTTATTAGTCGGCCACTGGCGGGGCTGGCTCAGTCATTATCGGCCACTGGCAAGGCCGGCTCAGTTGCATTCGGCCCGTAGCATTAGTAGTTCTTAGGTACCCCCTTACAAGCAATATGCAGCTAGAGCAAATCATTATTACTCTTTACACTCATGCTAAGAAAAATCATAACATGGAACTCCATTCATTTTGCATGTATCACAAGAGCTATGAAAACATAATATGTGCACAACTATGAATTATGTGACTGACATGTACCACTCATGTTCATATTTCATAACTCATATCTTAGCATGTAACGTAATCCCAGTATTTTGTAGGCATAACGGAATATAAAGCATATATCATCATATCTTGTGTAACTAGAGCATGTCAGATACACATATCATTCTTAGCCTACAGTACATGCATAACATGTTAAATTTCATGTATGATCCATAAAGATTAGGGCAGATTACTTACCTTTCTCACCAATCATGTATACAATTCAAATTGTATGAAAAACACTGGTTCATCTTATAAAACATAATACAGGATCTACGATAAGATTAAGATAGATTACTTACCTCAATTCGCTTTCCAAATTGCTCAAGTCCAGGTGACTAATCCTCAATCACCTAAAACAACATCATAGGGATTACATTATTCCCCATTCATTTATTATAAAATTTCTTAGTTCATCATACTATGAACTTACTTGCTTGGATCCTATCCAAGGATTTAGCCCAAGTCCAATTTGAAGCCTTTGGGATTCGATTTAAAACCAGATTGGGTCCACCTGGGTTGATTGGGTTTTTAATTAAAGGATTGGGCCTCGTTTATAATTGGGTCCAACCTTTTCTAGCCAATTGGGTCCTCTGATTTGGTCAACGTGGCTCATTTGGGTCTGAGTCAGGATTAGCCCAAGGTCAATTCGACCTTCTGTCAGTTAAATTGGGCTTGAATTGGGCCTGATTTACAATCAATTAGGTATGCTGAGACCAACTCAGCTTAATTGGATTCGGACCCAATTTAATTTGGGCTTAACGTGTTTCGGATCCGAACCCGATTCCGGCCCGTTAACCCACTCTTTTCTTTTCTCTTCTCATTTTCTTTCTTTTCTTTTCTTTTTTCTTTTTCTTTTCTTTTCTTTTTTTGTTTCTCTTTTTCTTTCTTTTTCTTTTTCTTTTTCTTTTCCTTTTTTTTTTTTTTTTTCTTTTCTTCTCTTCTCTTCTCCTTTTTCTTTTCTTCTCCTTCCCGAAGCTTCCTCCCCTCCTCCTCTCTTTCCTTCCTTCTCTCCCGATCTCCCCCTTCCTCTCTTCTCCGACGATGGCAGGACGGCGAGCGGAGGGGAGGATGGCGAGCGGAGGGAGACGGCCCACGACCGGCGGCGTCCGCGGCCAAGCCCCGCGGCATACCGGCCGAGCCCGCGGCCGAGCCCCGCGGCATACCGGCCGAGCCCGCGGCCGAGCTCTCGGCTTCCCCGGCCGAGCCCGCGGCCGAGCTCTCGGCTTCCCCGGCCGAGCCCGCACCGGCGACGCTCACGGCCGTACACGGCAAGTCCCCTCCTCCTCTCCTTTCTCTCTCTCTCCTTGGTTCCGATCGGAAGCCCTAGCCATTTCGGCCGGTCCTCCGGTCTTCTTCTTCTCCTCCGGCCGGATCTACGGCCTCTTCCTCCTCTCTCTTTCTTTCTTTCTTTCTTTTCTTTGGTCCTTCCCTCCGGCACCACCCCCTATTCTCTCTCTCTCTCACTCCCAAACCCTCTCTCTTCCTCTCTCCATTCTTCCCCTGTGAAGGAAGAAGGGGGTTTTGGGAGGGCCGAGCCACAGTCGGCAGTGCCACGGCCGAGCTCGCGGCGTCCACAGCCGCGCCTGCGGCTGAGCCCACGGCCGCGCCTGCGGCCGATGCCCGCGGCCACACACGGGTGAGTCCCCTCTTCCCTCTCTCCTTTTTCTTCTTTCTTTCATTTTCTTTTCTTTCCTCCCTTCTTCTTCTTCACTGAGACCCCCTATCCCACTGAAGAAGAAGAAGGGGAATGGACTCCGGCCAACTGCAGCCCCCTACCGAGAGCCGGCAGTGACTGCAACTGAGGTCCATGGAGTCCCTCCTCTATTTTTATTTTGGTAACAGGAGCTTACCATTTTCGGGGATGACCTGCGGTGCCTCCTCTCCAACACCTCTGCCGATTTAGGGGTTCCTCCTTCCTCTTGGAGCTTCCGGGCTCTCTCTCTTTCTCTCGTTCGGTGTTTAGGGGGTCTGTCATTTTGGGGTTGCCGGCATAGGCTTAAAGGACTGTTTAAGGATGAGACCCCCTCTGAGAGGTCCCTTTCCTCTCCATTCCTCCATACCTCGGGACTGGCCGCCGCCCCCCTTGTCTCCGGCGCGCCGGCAGCGGCTGTCAGCAGGGGTGAGGGTCACCCCTCCCTGTCGGTCTTATCCCTTCGTTTTTATTTTTTATTTTTTATTTCAATCCTTATACAGCACTGCCCACAGTGAAATTTGGGCCCAACCCTTAACTGGGCCCATTTCTTATTGGGCCTAGTAGGTTCTGGGCCCGGACATTACATTCTACCCTCCTTAAAATAAATTTCGTCCTCGAAATTAAACATACCTTAGGTTCTGGTTTTCAAAAGTAGTCAACCATTGAGTCATCCTCGAGATCTCAGTTAGTCTCTCTTAAAATGCTTGCTGATAAGATTTTGGCAAATTCATGGCACCTCAAAACTTGATCCCTTCTATTTATGATATAAGAGTTCTTTTGATCTCTTCCAAAGAAGACTAATCTTCCCACCTTAGATGCTATAATCCTTGGCCCGAGAAATTAATTGCTTTCGATTAAGTCCACACAACGGTCGTAATCGGGTTAATAGAAATAGGTGAGAGCATTAGCATCAAATACTTTTCATAATCTATAATCCTCTTTCTTCTCTTAACCCTGCCTACAATTTTATGATCAACTTTTATCCTAGCAAAACTTCAAACCCCTTTTAGATAGGTAGATCGAAGATGTCATAGCTAGGAGTAGGGAACATTTCAGGTCTAAGCCCAACCAAGGCACCATCAATCCGTTTAAGATGCCAAAATTCTCCTGGGAGTTGCCAATAATAGAAAAACTCACTGGTGAAGATTATACAGCTCTCTCTCCAGATTATTCATAGAATCAACATCTTAATTCTGAATAAGAAGATCAAGTTTCTTTGTCAAAATATCAACTTCTCTTGATTAACCGATCTATCACAAGATTAGATCATAAACAACTCTAATCCACTCTGGATAGAAATTCCTTGTAGTCTACTGACAACCTCAATTTCTTTCAATCAGATGGAGGGTTGATATTAATTAAAGAAACTCAAGTTTCAAGTTTAGGAGGACGGAGGTTTATATCAGCATATTCCAGATCTGAGATCAAAATTGATGATCCGTTAATTCTAGTCTCAAGATGCTAAGAATTTCTTAGCATGACATAAAACTGGAGAATCAAAGGTAGCACAGCGATATCCCAAAAAAAATCCGATCATTTTCTTTTCATTTATCAAGGAAAATCCTACTACAGAAGAAAACAGATCAAATCTTTTATTATTACAACTTTCCGAATCAATGGAATAATACTACAGACCAACTTAGAGAACTAATTCAGCCCACTATGTTTTCGCTGCGCACTCTGATTCAAAACATCAATTTTTTTTTTTTTTTTTTGAATTCATTAATAACTTTTGATCGCCATACTATTTGTCTACCAACAGAACTATTTAATCCTTCATGTGTATTTGCACTTCAAATCTTTCCTCCATCTAGATCGTATGTTACTTAGCTAGAACTTTCTTTTACCTTTTCATGAACGAGCAAAGAAAGGGTATCCCAACATAAGATCCTCTTAAATAAGCGACAACGCTTTAAAATGAATTTTACATTTTCAGCAACTTCATTTATATAAAATGAGCCAAAAATATTCTTCAAGATTGGAAATTATCCCAGAATTTACTAAATGACTTCCAATCAAAATACCAATCTTGCATTGTAATTTGAAAAGATCTAATATGTCACATTCCAAGTAAACAAAGGAGAAACTCTTAAATGTCATTCTCAGATATATTTTCTTTCTATACAATAGTTTCATGCACAATTGTCATACAGATTTTATCCTCGAAGAATATTAAAAATATCTTTCCTTGTCCAAGCCTGAAACAACTTATGAATAAACCCTATCCTGCCATCAAAATAATTAACTTCAAACTAGAAGTATCATCCACAGTACCCAGTACCAAGTTAAACTTCCAATATCACCTATATACTGATACATAAATAATCACAATGTACTTTAATATTCCATGGCTAGTACTCCACTTAATATCAGTCAAAATATACTTTAATCATAATCCAAAATACAAATTACTCCATCGAGAAATCTCCAAACTAGCTTTTTCTTATTTTGGCATGGCTCGTTAGCATTCTGATTCAAAACACCAAAATCCTTAGTAGTCTTAAATCTTAAGCTCTAATACCATACCTGTCACAATCATGCCCCTAGAATGGCTTTGTATTAACCCTAGCTTCTTTCTTTTTGTTGCTCATTGTCACCTATCAAAAGATTCATGTCAAGCAATTTTCGTGATAGACTAATGATACGACTAATAAAATCTTTTTTTTTTTTTTTTCTCTTTCCAAGTATGCAGAATCTTACCGAATGAGACTTAACTACCCATTCCCTTATTAAAATTTGAAATTTTTACTCATGATTAACCTATTGCTCTGATACCACGAAATGTCACGCCCCGGATCCGGATCCGTGACACGGCCGTGCTATTGCCGACTACCGCCCACAATAGCACGCAGCCTCATACCTGGGAAATAGGGTAGTCAAACCAACCGAATCTTTTCATATGAAAGCATTCTTAGTACAACATGCTGGTCAGTACCCAAATACAGAGCTTCTATGTAGTTTATGTACACAAAAGTATACTTGCTTTACCCCAGAAGCCCTGATACCAAATTAACGTGTCTCTGGCAGCTATCAGTGGTGAGGATCTGAAAGAAAAAGTAAATGAACGGATATGAGCTACACGGCTCAGTAAGTAATCATACATAATCTTACCGGATCGAACATAACGGTAACCATGTTTATGCAGGGTTTGAGAAGCTGACATGCATATTTATCTAATCATCTTCATGGCATAATATGTATGCAATTTAAAGGAGATATCGGTTATAGCAAAATACAAATTTCATAACGATATATCCAAAACCCGTTGTAAAACAATGTATGCTTTGGTCAGGCACGTTCATAAATGTCACGGCCCGCCTGCGCAGGGCACGTGACTATCGGGCCCACATGAGGGGGAAACACGGGGCTCCCCTGCCAGATGTTGGCCGGTTCCGGGGCTTCACGCAAGCGTCCTTCACCCCTCACCGATTTTGCTTCTCCCCAAAAACACATCTGCAGGATTTGGAAGCACCCGCCTCATATACCCAATCTCTGAAACGAGCCTCATGATCATGCTTCAAATATCATTTTCATAAAGTATGCAATTTAAACAAAGCAGTATTGTAAATCACAAAATTTTCATAAAACATGCACATGAAACCGTGCCCCCGGCATACCGTGGTCATGCTCTTGAATGCTACTGCGAAGTCATTCTTGGCCACTGGCGGGACCGGCTCAGTTATTAGGCGGCCACTGGCGGGGCTGGCTCAGTCAATCTCGGCCACTGGCAAGGCCGGCTCAGTTACATTGGGTCAGTAGCTCTTAAGAGTTCATAAATAATGCTCAGTATAGGTAGTACCTCATAGATGCTACGGCGAATTCATTATCGGTCACTGGCGGGGCCTGCTCAGTTATTAGTTGGCCACTGGCGGGGCTGGCTCAGTCATTATCGGCCACTGGCAAGGCCGGCTCAGTTGCATTCGGCCCGTAGCATTAGTAGTTCTTAGGTACCCCCTTACAAGCAATATGCAGCTAGAGCAAATCATTATTACTCTTTACACTCATGCTAAGAAAAATCATAACATGGAACTCCATTCATTTTGCATGTATCACAAGAGCTATGAAAACATAATATGTGCACAACTATGAATTATGTGACTGACATGTACCACTCATGTTCATATTTCATAACTCATATCTTAGCATGTAACGTAATCCCAGTATTTTGTAGGCATAACGGAATATAAAGCATATATCATCATATCTTGTGTAACTAGAGCATGTCAGATACACATATCATTCTTAGCCTACAGTACATGCATAACATGTTAAATTTCATGTATGATCCATAAAGATTAGGGCAGATTACTTACCTTTCTCACCAATCATGTATACAATTCAAATTGTATGAAAAACACTGGTTCATCTTATAAAACATAATACAGGATCTACGATAAGATTAAGATAGATTACTTACCTCAATTCGCTTTCCAAATTGCTCAAGTCCAGGTGACTAATCCTCAATCACCTAAAACAACATCATAGGGATTACATTATTCCCCATTCATTTATTATAAAATTTCTTAGTTCATCATACTATGAACTTACTTGCTTGGATCCTATCCAAGGATTTAGCCCAAGTCCAATTTGAAGCCTTTGGGATTCGATTTAAAACCAGATTGGGTCCACCTGGGTTGATTGGGTTTTTAATTAAAGGATTGGGCCTCGTTTATAATTGGGTCCAACCTTTTCTAGCCAATTGGGTCCTCTGATTTGGTCAACGTGGCTCATTTGGGTCTGAGTCAGGATTAGCCCAAGGTCAATTCGACCTTCTGTCAGTTAAATTGGGCTTGAATTGGGCCTGATTTACAATCAATTAGGTATGCTGAGACCAACTCAGCTTAATTGGATTCGGACCCAATTTAATTTGGGCTTAACGTGTTTCGGATCCGAACCCGATTCCGGCCCGTTAACCCACTCTTTTCTTTTCTCTTCTCATTTTCTTTCTTTTCTTTTCTTTTTTCTTTTTCTTTTCTTTTCTTTTTTTGTTTCTCTTTTTCTTTCTTTTTCTTTTTCTTTTTCTTTTCCTTTTTTTTTTTTTTCTTTTCTTCTCTTCTCTTCTCCTTTTTCTTTTCTTCTCCTTCCCGAAGCTTCCTCCCCTCCTCCTCTCTTTCCTTCCTTCTCTCCCGATCTCCCCCTTCCTCTCTTCTCCGACGATGGCAGGACGGCGAGCGGAGGGGAGGATGGCGAGCGGAGGGAGACGGCCCACGACCGGCGGCGTCCGCGGCCAAGCCCCGCGGCATACCGGCCGAGCCCGCGGCCGAGCTCTCGGCTTCCCCGGCCGAGCCCGCGGCCGAGCTCTCGGCTTCCCCGGCCGAGCCCGCACCGGCGACGCTCACGGCCGTACACGGCAAGTCCCCTCCTCCTCTCCTTTCTCTCTCTCTCCTTGGTTCCGATCGGAAGCCCTAGCCATTTCGGCCGGTCCTCCGGTCTTCTTCTTCTCCTCCGGCCGGATCTACGGCCTCTTCCTCCTCTCTCTTTCTTTCTTTCTTTCTTTTCTTTGGTCCTTCCCTCCGGCACCACCCCCTATTCTCTCTCTCTCTCACTCCCAAACCCTCTCTCTTCCTCTCTCCATTCTTCCCCTGTGAAGGAAGAAGGGGGTTTTGGGAGGGCCGAGCCACAGTCGGCAGTGCCACGGCCGAGCTCGCGGCGTCCACAGCCGCGCCTGCGGCTGAGCCCACGGCCGCGCCTGCGGCCGATGCCCGCGGCCACACACGGGTGAGTCCCCTCTTCCCTCTCTCCTTTTTCTTCTTTCTTTCATTTTCTTTTCTTTCCTCCCTTCTTCTTCTTCACTGAGACCCCCTATCCCACTGAAGAAGAAGAAGGGGAATGGACTCCGGCCAACTGCAGCCCCCTACCGAGAGCCGGCAGTGACTGCAACTGAGGTCCATGGAGTCCCTCCTCTATTTTTATTTTGGTAACAGGAGCTTACCATTTCCGGGGATGACCTGCGGTGCCTCCTCTCCAACACCTCTGCCGATTTAGGGGTTCCTCCTTCCTCTTGGAGCTTCCGGGCTCTCTCTCTTTCTCTCGTTCGGTGTTTAGGGGGTCTGTCATTTTGGGGTTGCCGGCATAGGCTTAAAGGACTGTTTAAGGATGAGACCCCCTCTGAGAGGTCCCTTCCCTCTCCATTCCTCCATACCTCGGGACTGGCCGCCGCCCCCCTTGTCTCCGGCGCGCCGGCAGCGGCTGTCAGCAGGGGTGAGGGTCACCCCTCCCTGTCGGTCTTATCCCTTCGTTTTTATTTTTTTATTTTTTATTTCAATCCTTATACAGCACTGCCCACAGTGAAATTTGGGCCCAACCCTTAACTGGGCCCATTTCTTATTGGGCCTAGTAGGTTCTGGGCCCGGACATTACATTATGGAAGTTAGATTGCCTCATCCGTGAATGAACAATAAAAATGCACCACAAAGCAAAAGTAGCAACTTCAAACAGAAATAACAAGAGGCTAAGAATCTTTACATGGGTAACCCCATAACCATAATTATCTTTTCCAGCTAGTTGGGGTCGGCTTACATGGCGAACCCAGCAATGTGGAAAAAATGAGGGGTTCTAGTCTAGATCAACCATGGACAATCCATAATGATGGCATATTGGTATTATGGTTTATGCTCTAGTCCAAGTTAGCGGGTGACAACTTCAAAAGAACACCTCTTGAATTTCAATAAAAAATTATTTATCTTAAGAAAGTGGATTTCTTTGTTCTTCTCTCTCTGCTAAGCTCTGCACATAGAACAGATAGAACATCAACATTTTTTTTTCTTTCCCTTTTTCTTGAAGCTTCACAAAGGAGAATAAGAGAATCTCAAAAGATCAGGGTTAACTTTCCCTAGGTTCCAAAACAAGCCAAGTCCATTCAAACTTGTTGTTTTTTTTTTTAGTGAAACATTCAAACTTCGTGGAAATAGACTTTTCAAGTGTAAAGAAAATGAGAGAGAGAGAATAAGAATGATAGTGTGGAGGAAAATCAATTGGCTGCCCTTTCATACATTATGACTTCTTTTTGATTATTTATTTTTCCTTTTATGTGGGTCCTGCTCAAATATAAATACGAAAGCCTTAAACAGGGGAAACCACAGAATATGCACTGATAGAGTATAAAATGATGACTAAGGAGATGGAATCATACCTTTCAATGAAGGACTCTTGAGGCCAATAAAGGGGGGGCATCAGCATAGCTATGAGGTTCGCACTGGAGGTAGGAACTGTGATAGTTCTTGTTGGGGGGAATAAGGTTCCCCCCCAAATGACATAAATGCCCCTAAGAAGCCGTACAATCTCCGACCCCGGACAGCCGAAGTCGGCGTCCGACCTCGGAACGCTCGGCCACAAGACGACCGACCCCGAAACCTCCGACCTAAGAGAAACCTGTCCAAGGCCTACTCTTGTCAGCCACCTACTACGGCCGCGCGCCTCCGAGGTCCGGCCGAGGACCGTACTCTAACACCCCTCCGGCATTTATTGCGCATGGTCGCTGTAATCTTCCGGCACACTCAACAATAAATGCGGATCTCCGGCTTACTTCACCATTAATGCGGATCTCCGGCTTACTCCATAATAAATGCGGATCTCCGGCTTACTCCATAATAAATGCGGATCTCCGGCTTACTCCATAATAAATGCGCGTGGCTCCTGCCATCTACGGACTCTCAGCTCTCCACGGCAGATCAACCCAGCAGGGTCTAATCGACTATGATAAGTCTCTGATCTCGGCCATGCCTCCGACACCAATGCAATAATTCGCCTGATAGCGTGCTAGTTCGGGCTGTACGACACCCTCACCGCCGACATCAGCGCAATAATTCGCCTGACCGTGCGCCGACCTGAACAACATGCCAAGCCGTGCTACGGCTTCGCCCTGTTACATCACAGGTAAACCGACCCCCGCATATAAAAGGGAGCCTTGGCCTCTCAAGAGGGGGTTGGAACATTCATATACTCAAAAATCACTGTTTATCTCCTTCTCCGCGCTATTTGCCCCCTCCCTGACTTGAGCGTCGGAGGGCCGGCGCCGGAAAACCCGGCCACCGGTTCGTGTGCAGGCACCCGAACGGAGGACGCCGCCAGCCAACGTATCGCCGCCCCGCTGCGAGGGCCTGCTGCTCCTTCTCTCCGACCGCCCCAGACGGAGGACGCCGCCCGCCGACGGATCGCCGCCCCGCCGTGAGGACTCACAGCCGCTCCCTCTCCTCGACCGAAGATTGCCCCCGGGTCCAATTTCCAGCAACAGTTGGCGCTAGAGGAAGGGACCGAGTAGCAGTCATGAAGTTGAGAAGTAAGGGAGCCTCTAACATCTCCCGGCGTCCCCCGCAAAGTCCTGGACACTCCGTCCAGAATTCTCCAACTCCGGCTGACCCAGTTCCTCAGGTCCAGCCGGAACAGTTCAATGCCCTGGTACAGCAAGTCCAGGCCCTGGCCGCCGCCGTTCAGGGCCTGCGACGCGTGGAGGCTTCACCGGCGCTTCCCCCGCAAGCCCAGGCCCCGCCGGAGTGTCTCCCCAACGGCCCGGTTCTCCCCAGCCAAAATTTGCATGGCTCCTCCAGAGCCAACAACGGAGAACGAACTTCTCCCCGGAGGGAGTTACCGGGAGAAGGTTTCGACCGGAGACCCCAACTTTCTGAGGCGGAGTCAGCCCCGGACCACCGTGAGCTGGCGCAAACCACAGCGACAATCCCACGGGTGGGGGAGCTTGACCGAAAAGTTGAGCACCTGGAGCGCCAGATCGCGGCACTCCACAGCAAGAAGGCAAGACAGGAAGGGGACTTTGAGTTCACTACCAAGTCCCCCTTCTCCCGCCAGATCGAGGACGAGCCGGTTCCCGCGAGGTTCAAAATGCCTCAGGTGGAGCCCTACAGCGGAATCACCGACCCCCTCGACCACTTGGAGAGTTATCGGGCCCTCATGGCCCTACAAGGGTCCTCGGAAGCCATACTCTGCAAGGCCTTCCCAGCAACCCTCCGAGGGACCGCTCGGCTTTGGTTTTCTGGACTGAAGCCGAACACGGTGTCCTCTTTTGAGCAGCTCGGCAGGCAGTTCGCCACCAACTTTGCTGCCAGCCGACGCCAGCGACGGACATCAGACTCCCTCCTGGACATCAAGCAGAAGGAGGGGGAGTCCCTCAAAGAGTACCTGGACCGCTTTACCGCCGCCACATGGGAGGTTCGCGAGCTAGACCAGTCGATAGCCATGTCGGCTCTGAAGACTGGGGTTCGCTCCTACCGATTCCTCTTCTCTATCGAGAAGAGCTTCCCGGCCGACTTCACCGAAATGCTGGCCCGAGCCCGGAAGTACGCCAAGGCCGAGGAGGCAGTCGCCTCCAGGCGGGGAGCAATTGAGCCCGCCTCGAAGAAACAGAAGAAACGCCGCGAGGAACGCGGCCGACAAAGGAGCCGGTCTCCCCGCAGAGAGAAAAATTTCCCCAGACTGAGGAGCCCGCCCCGTCAGCAGGGGCGACCTCAGCAGAGGACACCTCCTCGTCCGAGGTCTCCACCACGGCCCCGGACGTACCAGGCGAGGTACGAGAACTATACACCCGTCAATGCTCCCCGGGCCGAGATCCTGATGGAAATTGAGGGTCGGGACTTCTTCCGACCCCCGCCTCCTATGCGAGACACGGGATTTCCCCGAAATCCCCGGAAGTATTGCCGCTTCCACCGAGATCGTGGGCACGACACGGAGGACTGCTTCCAACTCCGGGATGAGATAGAAGCGCTCATCCGACGGGGAGTACTCAACCGGTTCGTGAGGAACCGACCTGAGGAAAGGAGGCCGGCGGAGAATGTCGCACCAACCGAAAATCCTGGCGGCAACAGGCCTATCGCCGGCACTATCAACATGATTGGGCGGACCTCGGCAGGAACAGCCGCCCAGGGAGCACCCCCGAAGCGCCCACGTACTGATGAAGTCATCTCGTTCTCGGACGAGGACTTAGAAGGGGTCGAGACCCCTCACGATGACGCTGTAGTCATCTCAATGATTGTAAATAGGTTTGATGTAAAGCGTGTCCTAGTTGACAATGGAAGCTCAGCCAACGTTTTGTACTACCATGCCTACCAAAAAATGGGGTTGACAGAAGGACATCTCCGGAGAATCAATGCCCCGCTGGTCGGGTTTACCGGAGATGCGGTCCCGGTTGAAGGTGAGGCTAGCTTCCTTGTCACAGTTGGCCTCGCCCCCCGGGAGAGCACTGTGGGGATGGACTTCCTGGTGGTCCGTCTGCCCTCGGTCTACAACGCCATCCTTGGGCGCCCAGGGTTAAACGCCCTTCGAGCCGTGGTTTCAACTCGCCATTTGCTCATGCGGTTCCCCACCGGCCAAGGAGTAGGCGAGGTCCGCGGAGACCAACTGGTCGCCAAGCAATGCTACATGGCGGCCCACACAGTAAAGCAACCAGCCGAGGCGCCGGACCGTCCGATGGGCCCTTCACTGCCCATAGAAACCCTCGATGCGAGGGACACCCTCTGGAAGAAGCAAGTAGAGCCCGGTGAGCTCCTTATTCAAATCCCACTACAAGAAAATTTTTCCGAGCTAACCGTGCAGGTCGGCTCCGGCCTCGGTCCCCATAAGAGGGATCGCCTCGTCAGCTTCCTGCGGGACAATGCTGACGTCTTCGCCTGGTCGCCCGCGGACGTGCCAGGAGTTGACCCTGAGGTCATGGTCCACCGACTCCAGGTGAGGCCAACCAGCAGGCCTGTAAAGCAGAAGAAAAGAGGCTCCGCCCCTGAGCGACAACGAGCCGCGGCCGAGGAGGTGGACAAACTCCTCGGAGCCGGCTTCATCCGGGAGGTCTCCTACCCGGACTGGCTCGCCAACGTAGTCCTCGTGAAGAAGGCCAACGGAAAATGGCGTATGTGCGTGGACTACACCGACCTGAACAAGGCCTGCCCAAAAGACAGCTTCCCCCTCCCGAGCATCGACCAGCTCGTCGACTCCACCTCAGGACACCAACTGCTAACTTTTATGGACGCCTTTTCAGGATACAATCAAATCCGAATGGCGCCAGAAGACGAGGAGAAAACGGCCTTCATCACCGACAAGGGCACCTACTGCTACAAGGTGATGCCCTTTGGCCTGAAGAACGCTGGGGCCACCTATCAGAGACTGGTCAGCCAAATTTTTAAAGACCAGATCGGCCGGAACATGGAAGTCTACGTGGACGACATGCTGGTGAAGAGCCGAGCGGCGGAACACCACATAGCCGATCTCAACGAGACATTCGCCAAGCTTAGAAAATACCAAATGAAACTCAATCCGGCGAAGTGCGCGTTCGGGGTCACCTCGGGAAAGTTCCTGGGTTTCATAGTGACCCAACGCGGAATTGAAGCCAACCCAGAGAAAATCCGGGCACTGCAAGAGATGTCGCCTCCAAAGACAGTTAAGGAGGTGCAGCGGCTCGCGGGGCGGGTAGCCGCCCTGGGAAGGTTCGTTTCTCGGTCAGCCGAGCGTTGCCTCCCCTTCTTCAAGAGCCTCAAACGGCCGAAAGACTTCCGGTGGACAGAAGAATGCCAGCAGGCCTTTGAAGAGCTTCGGAGCCTTCTGGCTTCTCCCCCACTGCTCACCAAGCCCCGAAAAGGCGAGGTCCTTTATTTATATCTGGCCGTCTCCCCAGCAGCAGTGAGCTCGGTCCTCGTCCGGGAAGAGGACAAGCTCCAAAAGCCGGTCTATTACACCAGCCGGGTTCTCAGGGATGCTGAGACCCGATATTCTAAACTTGAGAAGACCATCTTCGCTCTCATCATCTCGGCTCGGAGACTCAGGCCTTACTTCCAAGCCCACACGATAGCTATATTAACCGACCAGCCTATGAAGCAGATATTGCAGAGGTCGGATCGTGCGGGGAGGATCGCCAAATGGGCGGTCGAGCTCGGGGAATTCGACCTAGAATATCGGCCCAGGCCGGCTATCAAAGCTCAGATACTCGCCGACTTCATCGTGGAGTGCACCCTTCCGGACGACCCCGAGCCGCCATCTGAATCCGTGGAGGAGACCCCGAAGCAGCCATGGGTCCTGCACTCGGATGGGTCTTCGACCTCGGGGGGCAGCGGGGCCGGACTTATCCTCACCAGTCCAGATGGAGTGGTGGCCGAGCAAGCTCTGCGCCTCGAATTTCCGGCCTCGAACAATGAGGCCGAGTACGAGGCTCTCATCGCCGGGCTTAAGCTGGCGAAAGAGCTAAAAGTGGGAGACCTGACGGCCTTCAGCGACTCCCAGCTGGTGGTGAACCAGGTCCAAGGAGATTTTGAAGCTAAAGAGCCATCCATGCAAAAGTATCTCCAAAAGGTGCGAGAACTCATATATGCCCTGAATTCTTTCAATATTCAGTACATTCCCAGAGCGGAAAACCTCAGGGCAGACCAGCTATCCAAGCTGGCAACCTCCCGCATGAGCGAGCTTCCTAAGGGAACCGCGCTCGAGTATCTTCAGACCCCCAGCACGGAGGAACCCGAGCCTACCATGTGCATCGACTCCGAGCCGAGCTGGATCGATGGGCTCGTCTGCTACCTTCAGGACGGAACCCTACCTCATGACGAGACGGAGGCTCGCCGAATCAAGCGCCAGGCTCCCCGGTATGTCTTATACGAGAGCAAACTCTATCGGCGATCATTCACTTCTCCCCTTCTCAGATGCCTCCGCCCCTTCGAGGCGGACTATGCCCTCCGAGAGGTCCATGAAGGGATCTGCGGAAATCACCTGGGAGGTCGGGCACTAGCCCATAAAGTTCTGCGACAAGGATATTACTGGCCGACGCTCCAGAAGGATGCAACGGATTTCGTCCGGAAGTGCGATCGGTGCCAACGAAACGCCAATATCCAGCGCCGACCTTCAGCTCTGCTGACCTCCATCATCGCCCCCTGGCCGTTTGCCCAATGGGGGATCGACATCCTGGGGCCCTTTCCCCTGGCCACCGGACAGAGAAAGTTCCTGGTCGTCTCCATCGACTACTTCACCAAATGGGTCGAGGCCGAACCTGTTGCCCGGATCACCGAGCAAAAGATGCGGGACTTCGTGTGGAAGTCCATAATCTGCAGATTCGGACTACCCCGTATCCTTATATCTGACAATGGTCGACAATTTGACAATGTTCATTTCAGGAAATTTTGCTCTGAGCTCGGCATTGATCACCGTTTCACCTCGGTCGCTCACCCCCAGACAAACGGGGAAACTGAGGTAACTAACCGAACTATTTTGCAGGGACTCAAAGCTAGGCTTGATCGGTCCAAAGGACAGTGGGTCGAGGACTTGTACAATGTCCTTTGGGCATACCGGACCACGTTCCGACTGCCCACGGGAGAGACCCCCTTCAACCTAGCGTACGGCACTGAGGCCGTCATCCCGTTGGAGATCGGCTTGCCTTCTCCAAGGGTGGAGCATTACGACCCCGATACCAATTCCTCCCAGCTCAGGAGCAATTTGGACCTCGTCGAAGAGACAAGAGAGGTCGCCCGGGTGCGCATGGCGAGATACCAACAGCGAACGGCCCAATACTACAACTCCAGAGTTAAGCCCAAGCTCTTCAAAGTAGGGGACCTCGTCCTCAGGAGAGCCGAGGCTTCTCAACCGACCGAGCAAGGAAAGCTCGCCCCAAACTGGAAAGGGCCGTATCAAATCGCCCGGGTACAACGGCCGGGGGCGTACAAATTGAAGTCCCTGGAAGGGACTCTGATCCCACGAAGCTGGAACTCCGAGAATTTACGAATGTACTACCAGTGAAACCCCAAGGGGTTCAAGACAATCAGGATAATGGACTCAGCTCCTTTTTCTGCAAATATTTCTCTCATCTTGATGACTGTAATCCTCTTCTAATATTGGGTCGTCTGTGATCCTCAGATTTTCCGGCCAGAATCGGGATGCCTCGAGGCTCGACCGTAGAGTCCCAAACTCCCTCGACCTCGGGAAGAATCGCAGGACGATGAAACATCGACTGGTGCAAGATTCCTCGACTAAGGTCGAGATGCCCCGAGTGTCGACAGTGCGTGCCCAGACCCCTCGACACTTCGGAAAGACGGGGTAGTACCTTCGCGGTCCCCCGTGGCGCTCAACACCAACAACGGGGTAGTACCTTCGCGGCCCCCCGTAGCGCCTCCTCGACTAAGGTCGGGATGCCCCGAGGGTCGACCGTAGAGAACCAGACTCCCTCGACCTCGGGAAGGCGCCGTGAGGGGTGGAAAGGGTGGCTCCACCTGGGGCGCCACAAAGTGGACCCCCAGGAGCGGTCGACGATCCCCGATCCCCGAAGCGAGCGATCCCTCGACTAAGGTCGGGATGCCCCGAGGGTTGACCGTAGAGAACCAGACTTCCTCGACCTCGGAAAGCGTCGCAGGTCGACAGTGCGTACCCAGACCCCTCGACCTGACGAACGATTCCTCGACTAAGGTCGGGATGCCCCGAGGGTCGACCGTAGAGAACCAGACTCCCTCGACCCCGGGAAGGCGCCGTGAGGGGTGGAAAGGGTGGCTCCACCCGGGGCGCCACAAAGTGGACCCCCGGGAGCGGTCGACGATCCCCGATTCCCGAAGCGAGCGATCCCTCGACTAAGGTCGGGATGCCCCGAGGGTCGACCGTAGAGAACCAGACTCCCTCGACCTCGGGAAGCGTCGCAGGTCGACAGTGCGTACCCAGACCCCTCGACCTGACGAACGATTCCTCGACTAAGGTCGGGATGCCCCGAGGGTCGACCGTAGAGAACCAGACTCCCTCGACCCCGGGAAGGCGCCGTGAGGGGTGGAAAGGGTGGCTCCACCCGGGGCGCCGCAAAGTGGACCCCCGGGAGCGGTCGACGATCCCCGATCCCCGAAGCGAGCGATCCCTCGACTAAGGTCGGGATGCCCCGAGGGTCGACCGTAGAGAACCAGACTCCCTCGACCTCGGGAAGCGTCGCCGGTCGGTAGAGCGTGCCCAGACCCGCCGACCGGACGAACGATCCCTCGACTAAGGTCGGGATGCCCCGAGGGTCGACCGTAGAGAGCCAGACTCCCTCGACCTCGGGAGGTATCACAGGTCAGCAAAGCGTCCGCGGACCCGCCGACCTGACATAAGATCCCTCGACCAAGGTTGAGGCGCTCCGAGGTCCGACCATAGGGTCTTAAGCCCCCTCGACCTCGAAAAGGGCTACAAATCAACAAAGCCTCCCCAGATCCTCTCAACTCCGGCAGGAGTCGCCGGGTCCATGGGAAGCCCGAGCCCCTTTTACAAGTTAAAAATGACTCCGGAGATCGACGAGGAAGGGAAGCAACCTACTCCACCATGCGAAGCATGACCCCGAGAATGCAAGAGGTACATCCAACTAGACGCCCTCCTTGTCAAATTTTATCTACATATTGCTGAGCGGAATCTCAACGTTGGAGTTTTATTTCGCCCCAAAGCCGGGCTTCTCCGATAGGTCGGCTTAAGACCGACCTCCCAACTTCATTATGCATGCTCCGTTCGTCAAGGCACCGCAATCTGTACAAAGGCCTCATAAATTAGGGCCCAACTCGGCTCTTCTAAGTAAACTCCGACGTCCATCTGGGAAAGCGGTCCCAGCCACGAATGTACCAGCCAAACATAGGTACCAAGGCAATCTTTGGAAATCCCAGCCTTGCTCACCGAAATCTCGGCAGAGTCCGAGAACGATAACTACGAAAACCTTCGGCAATAACTTGTTCATTAGCCCGCGCTCCCTATGAGAGGTTCGGAGTTGAGTTCGGAAATCCGACTAAACTCCCCGAGTAGCGGCACGAATAGACCCATTCTGACCCCACTTGAAGGGCTAAGGCCCGACCTCGGCGCCTTAAAATTTTCCTAAAAGCCAAACGTGGCGACTCCCACGACTCTAAGATCCGAGTTATAGGACTTAGAGAAATTTTTTAGAAACCTAAGCTTGGAGCTCCCTTTGGTCGAGGCGACTGGAATCCGAGAAGGCTAAGATATAACCCGGGAAAAGGGCGACTTCGTTAAGCAGCCCAAAGATTAAAATACGAAGTTAGAGGTCGTCGAGGCAGTTAGCTAAGGCTCTGGCCTCATTCACGACAACAGAGGGAAAGATGAACACAGAATGACAAAAATATCTTTTCATTAACAAAGGGCCGGAAGGCCAATTACAAAATTAGAAGTCGGCCACTCAAGGGCCGACCCCGGATACAATGAAAAAGAAAAGAAAAATATGCTAAGTCCTAAGCGGCGGGAGCCACATCCGGGGGGTCATCCGGCACATTGATGACCTCATGATCTTCCTCCGGAACAGGCTCGGGGTCGGGAGCAGGAGCTTCGGGCACCACCTCCGGGACAGCGTCCATCTCGGCTGCCGGAGCCGCCTCCACGACACCGTCCGCCTCGGCTACCCCCGTCGGAGGCTCGGCGGGGTCTTGCTCGTATATTCCCGCCTCGGACGTCAGGATGGCGGGAAGGGCTTGCACGTCGGGCCCCCAGCCCCGGTCCTCCCTCGGACGGACCGTCGAGAAGTCGTACTGAGGGCAGTACCGACGCACCTGCTCCCGGAAATTCTCGAAGCCTCGAAGGAAACCATCGACCGTCTCCTCCTCCAACATGTCGCGGAACTCTTGCGACTCTTTGAAGAGTTCCACAGCATGCTCGGCTCGTTCGAGAGCCCTCCTCTCCCGGGCCTCAAGTTGCTCGAGTCGGAGGCGGAAGACCCCCTCCTCATACTCGAGGGCCGCGATCCTGGCCTGGACCTCCCCCAAGCGCGCCTCCGTGCCGCGCATGGTTGCCCTGGTCAGGGCATGAGCCGCCTTCTCCTCCTCAAGCGCCCCCGCCATGGCAAGGCGCTCAACCTCGGTGGCCGTCCACCGAGCCTCGGCCGCGGCCAACGCCGCCTCCAGCTCGGCGACTCTTTTCTTGGCCGGCTCCAGCTGCTGGCCGAGCTGTTGAACTTCTTCCCGATACCCATGGGCGATGAACGCCATGGTGTCGAGCTCGAGAATATGCTGAAAAGAAAGAAACGAGGGTATTGTGAGTTGAAAAGCACATATGTACGCTAATAACTCAGGGAAATTAAGAAGGAAGCTTACCCGGGCGGTGTTGCAGTAAGCACTGCCGACGACCTCCTCCAGCGAAATACCCCGGAACACGGCCCGGTCCGCTGGAAGCACCGCACGCCGCAACATGGAGCGTGCGACCTCGGCATCCTGAAAGGCCGAGCTCCCCTCGGGAACAGAGGAGTCCGGCTCGACCGACTCTTCTCGGAAAGCCCGGGAAGAGCTCGGCACGATCGAACCCGAGGTCCCGGAGCCGCTCGCCTCGGTGCCTCGGGTAAGCCCGGGTCCTGGCTGCTGCGGCCGGACCACGGACGGCTCCCCCCGCTGGGCAAGGGGGGTAGGGCAAGGAGGGGCCGACGGGCCCGCATCACTAATGACCCGCTCCCGCCTCGGGTCGACTGCAGGGGCCCCCGCCTCGGGGCCACTCGTCCCGGCCGACGAAGAAGCGCCGTCTGTCCTCGCCCTCTTCCGAGGCTGGGGCGCAGCTCCCCCGGCCTCGGCCTCTCGCCTCCTCAGGCGAGAGAAAAGTGATGTGTTGCTGGTCGGCATGCGTGGAATATCTGAAGTCAAGAATTTTGTTAAGAGTCAGACCGGTGACCGTAAAGGCAGAGAACAAGAAATAAATAAATAAAATAATGCAACCGCCCTTACCCTCGGGGCGCGCCGAGCTCAGACCCACGCTCGCCAGGGCGTCCTCCCGCAGGAGCTCGGTCAGGTCGTTGCCCCTCCCGAGGGCTCGCAAAGAGTCCAGGGTCCTCAGCTCCCTCCCCGTGGGCTCGGAGAGTTTGTTGAGGGCCTTCAGCCGAGGGTGTCCCCACCTTGGCTCGAACCCCCAAGGCGCCGCAGACGCCAGGAAGAAAAACCTCCCCTTCCAATCATGAATCGAGGAAGGGGCGCCCCGGAAGAGTGACATACCGCCCCGAAAGGCGAAATATAGCCACCCTACGTCCGCCGGGTTTTTCTTTAACAGAAAACACCGGCGGAAAAGGCCTACCGAAATCGGGATCCCGTGCCCGAGGCACAGGGACAAAAATCCGATTATGGTCCTCCATGAGTTCGGAGCTAGCTGCGCCGGGACAAGCTGGTACTCGGCCAGCAAGTTGCTCACGAACTCATGGGCGGGAAAACGCAGGCCCGCCCAAAGTGTCTCGCGGTAAACCGCGATCCGACCTGGGGGCGGCTGCGTCACCCTGTCTTCCGGCCCTGCGGTTTCAAGGCGAAACCCGGGCTGGAAGAAGAAACGGGAGCGGATTAACTCCAGCTCCTCCTCCGACAGACTCGACCCAACTTCTTCGGGACCGGAACCCATTCTCACAGAAGAGTGGAGCAAAAGTTAAGAGTAGAAAATGGAAGTTGGCGAGGAGAAGAAAAAAGGAAACCCTAGTGAAAACAGGAAGAAAACCTACTGGACATTGCCGGAAATCGCTCCGGGCACCACCGGCAAGATTCGGTTGAGGGAGGAAGCAGGGGGGAAAGACGACGAAAATAAGAGGCAGCCAAACAAGACCTTTAGGGCAGACTCGTGGGGTTTATATAGACCCCCCTGACGGCCCAGATCGACGGGGTCGGTTCCCATCCCCCCGATCGGGTTGCGCCACGTGTCGACCTCGGAAGCCGAGGCACCGTATTCACTCCGGTTTAATAAATCGGATACGAAATCGAAGCGTTGTCCCATCGGATCTCGGGGCCTCATCATGGGTCCACAGAATCAAATCGTCTTGAGGAACGAGCGGACGCAACCCCCGCTCCCCTCGTTTAATAAGATCTGGGACACGTGGAGCTCCGATGAGGCCTCCACTTCTTCGGAATTATGATCCAAGTAACATGAAATTGGAAGCGTCCGACCTCGGGTCGCGCCGCGTGTCCGTTTTAAACCCCGTAACGGCACACTCATTAATGAGCCAGAAGCGTCGATTACGGAATCGAGACACCGCCTCGACGAGCTCGAGGTCCCCCATCATTAATCCGCCGTAAAATGATCCTGGCGATTCAAGAAGCATGATGATACGAGCTCCATCATTAGCTCACCGAATAAAGCAGCCTCGAGACGCCAAAGGGCGCATATCTCACCATGAAAACTCCGAAAAGCACAAGGGGGCGGACGAGACCTGCCCCCCAACCTTAATGACAGACTTTACTTCCCACGTCCGAGCCCCACAAGCCGCTCGAACTCGGAAGTCGGGGGGTAGTGTTGGAGGGAATAAGGTTCCCCCCCAAATGACATAAATGCCCCTAAGAAGCCGTACAATCTCCGACCCCGGACAGCCGAAGTCGGCGTCCGACCTCGGAACGCTCGGCCACAAGACGACCGACCCCGAAACCTCCGACCTAAGAGAAACCTGTCCAAGGCCTACTCTTGTCAGCCACCTACTACGGCCGCGCGCCTCCGAGGTCCGGCCGAGGACCGTACTCTAACACCCCTCCGGCATTTATTGCGCATGGTCGCTGTAATCTTCCGGCACACTCAACAATAAATGCGGATCTCCGGCTTACTTCACCATTAATGCGGATCTCCGGCTTACTCCATAATAAATGCGGATCTCTGGCTTACTCCATAATAAATGCGGATCTCCGGCTTACTCCATAATAAATGCGCGTGGCTCCTGCCATCTACGGACTCTCAGCTCTCCACGGCAGATCAACCCAGCAGGGTCTAATCGACTATGATAAGTCTCTGATCTCGGCCATGCCTCCGACACCAATGCAATAATTCGCCTGATAGCGTGCTAGTTCGGGCTGTACGACACCCTCACCGCCGACATCAGCGCAATAATTCGCCTGACCGTGCGCCGACCTGAACAACATGCCAAGCCGTGCTACGGCTTCGCCCTGTTACATCACAGGTAAACCGACCCCCGCATATAAAAGGGAGCCTTGGCCTCTCAAGAGGGGGTTGGAACATTCATATACTCAAAAATCACTGTTTATCTCCTTCTCCGCGCTATTTGCCCCCTCCCTGACTTGAGCGTCGGAGGGCCGGCGCCGGAAAACCCGGCCACCGGTTCGTGTGCAGGCACCCGGACGGAGGACGCCGCCAGCCAACGTATCGCCGCCCCGCTGCGAGGGCCTGCTGCTCCTTCTCTCCGACCGCCCCAGACGGAGGACGCCGCCCGCCGACGGATCGCCGCCCCGCCGTGAGGACTCACAGCCGCTCCCTCTCCTCGACCGAAGATTGCCCCCGGGTCCAATTTCCAGCAACAGTTCTATATATGCTTGCATCAACTCTGGTTTTAGCCATCAGTGAGGAAGAGTGATTAAAGGGGATTCCTGAAACTTACTTCAAATGGTTGAGATAAATCTTGCTGACAAAAGATTTGGTTTTGATTGTTAATGTTGTTGTTGAGCAGAAGATGATTGGCGATGTAACAAAAATGAATGTTGAGGTTCTGAACTGATTTTGAATTGGTAAGTTTAGGGTTAGTTTTTGTCTGTTGAAAGGTTCAATAATTGAATTTTTTGAGATTTAACCACCCTCCTCGTCTCTTTTTTTTTTCAGCATATATCTTGGAGTGAGGAAAGAGATTTGAAATCCATCTCTGATATAAGTAAGTGGATAGATTGGATATGTGTTATGTGCCTTGTGTGATCTCCACCTGCCGATGAACTTTTTAAAGATCTTGGGTTGAATGCTAAAAGAAAGGCATTGGTGCAAGAAAGTGAAATAATAAAGGTTGCTGTAGATATGGAAGGAAAGAAAAGGTCACATTATTGCTGGTTATTAGAACTTTTTCTCTTAAAAGAGGTTTAGCTACTTTGAGACAAGCAGTTTAGCTACTTTGAGACAAGCAGTTTAGCTACTTTGAAGTCAGAGCTTAAGACTTAAAAGTTAATCTTCTTTTCCATTCAATAATTTTTTATTGATTTTTTTTTGGAAACAAAAAGAAGAAGGGTAGTTTGAAGAGCCATGCCCCTTTTGTGAAAACTCATATGAAAGTTTTATCTTTAAGTATTAAGGTCCTATTTCCTAAAATTTGATCACATCAGATATTAGAACAACAATGAAATTTTATAATTATGTGATCACATTTAAGTGTTATCAAAATAATTGGCCCTATCAAAGAGAGTGTCAAATATCTTGGTTGGAATATGCAGAAATTCGGGATATGAAGTTCTTTCAGCTATAACTTGGTGTATGACGGGACTTAATGAGATGTTAGCTTTCCCAGAAGGAAAAACTAAAAATGATGATCATTATAACAGCAAAATGAAATCACATCTTCATAAAATGTAGAAGAGTGGGACATATATAATGCATGCTGAAAAAGGATGAAAAATCAGAGTGGTCCTCATATACAAGACCAGAAAACCTATTTCTACTTTTGTAAAATATGTAGCAGACAATTTAAAAAGAAGGTTTCTAACTTCAAAAAAGTTGTAGGTTTTGGAAATACTGGAGTTAATGGATAATTTGTATATTAGAGGATGCATCCTTGTTTTTTTGGATAGGTGACAACTAAGTACTGATTATATCTATACAGGATAGCAGTTTAAAAGGTCTGAAACCATGGACACTAAAGCATGAATTTTGATAGTAGAGGGCGATGGTATTCTCTTGAAATTTTGCATGGTAATATATTGCTTTTCAAACCTCTTTTCTCTAGTTTATCACCATGACCCCAGAGACCTCTGCATTAATTCTCATATCATTGGAATGTGTGGTCATTCAAAGGGAAGAAATGTAGCAGCTTTTGTTCTTTGGAAATTGGTGTCTATGATTATAAATTGTTTATGTGCATAACATTGAAAACTGAAAGGGTGGAAAATGCAAAATGTTCATGAAAATTAGAAGTCTGTTAGCATGTGCTAGGGTCACATGAATCTAATAGGCAATTTGAAAACAGAGAAGTGACGATTTGCTATTTAATAAAACCCAACCAAACAAATAAATTCTTCTAATGGACTAACAATTGTTCTTTTTTTTTTGGTTAGAAATGCATGATTTATTACTAAACTGCTGACAGACATATTACAAATTTTCTAGTATCATTTTGCGGTGCATATTTCATGACATTGATTGTTTGAGATATTTCTGATGCTTAGTAAATATTACTTTACTTAGGCTATGGAAATGCTTTGTGCAAAATGTTTTATTAACAAAAAACAGAAAATAAATGTTTTTCATGCCATCTCCTGTTGTGTACGAATATATAGATAAAGAATGATTGCAAGGGAAAAGATGAGGTGTGGTTTGCAAATGGAACAGAAAACTCTGAATAGCTGAGGGAAGTATCATTCTTTTAGTCATGGTTAAAATGCGTGTCTGAGTGCATATGATTCTACGGGCTGCTTTATTTGTTTTGATCTTACATCATTTCATCTTCGGAAGAGCTCCTCTTTGCTCATTTATATTCTTAGCTTCTCTTAACTTGATATATTAAATTATAAAGCTGTAAATACAAAGTACTAGGTAATACAAAGTAGTGGTAAGCTCCTTGATGATAAGTTTCCCCCCGCCCTTCTCTTTTTTTCCTTTTGATGTATGGTTAGCTTGACCTTTGTCTCTCTAATATCTGCAAATTATAGGGCGGGAAGAGCACCTTGGAGAATTGTCAAGTTTTGCAGGTAAGCATGGTATTCTTTTTCTCAGTGTGTTGACTGTTTCTCTCTCTTTTCCTATATTCTTCATATTGGAAACTTTTAAAGTTGAATGATTATCATATCACTGTTATGATGACTTGTTTAGTTTAAATTTCGTTAGACATAGTTGGAACGAGTTGGTACATAAAATTCTTTCTTATCTTTGATGATATTTTTTACTGAAATGTTATATTTCATGAACTAGCAACAGAATCAGTCAGACTAAAATTACTCCTTTACGGGTATTTTGATTTAAGTCTAAGCTAAAGCAGGTGACCATACATAAATCCTTTCTCTTTTTTGCAAAGTATTAATGTATCAGAGATCTTGGATAGTTAACCCAAGATATATATATATATATATATATATATATATATATATATATATATAACATAGTAAGTAATGTTTAGTTAGCTTTATTATGAAACAAATGCATAAAAAATATATGATGAAACTACAACTTTGACGGTTGGCTTGTTTAGTTTTATTTCCTCTAATCTACTCGTCACATAAATTCCTATAACAAAATCCACTTATGAGTAGTCCTGCTTTAGTGATGGAGAGTAATAATTACTAGAACATCCTGGAATCTTCCCTGGCATTTTTTCAAAGCTCATTTTGGAGGAAACGTGTTATAGTCATCTGAAAATGGTGATGTAGCCTGCTTCCTTCCAAAACAAATAAAATAAAATAAAAAATAAAAATAAAACAAAATAGAAAAAGCCCATATTCATTTTGCTATGTGCTGGCCAACAGTTGAACAATGGGCCGTAGGAGCTGTACTGGTAGTGGGGCGCGCTGTTTTTTTAAAAACTCAGCTAGTTGAAGGGTCTCTTCCATAATTAACCGTAACAGCGTTGGTGTACTTTAATCTGATTGTGTCCTTTTTTATGCTTTGATGTTGATGCTTGACTGTTCTGGTGTAATAAATTTCTCATTATTTTCAAACATCCATTAGTGGAATGTGGCAATTAGAAAGTCTTTGCTGTTTAATTATGTATAATCAGTATAATACATGCACAGTTATTTTTTCTGTACTCAGTAATGATATCTGCATTATAGATTATATGAGCATTTTCACCTGTTGCTTCCCACTCAAATTTGGTTGACAATTAATTTGGTTTTTTCTCTCATGTTCAGGCAACTGTTAATCGATCTAAGGGAAATAAGACAGAGATATCCAAATCCGACCTCATACAAAAGAGCGCATATTGTAGGGTTTCAGGTACTGAAGGTTTTACTAAAAAGCTGTTTATCAAATTTATATGCAGGATTAAAGTACAATATGACATGCTTTTCTAACTTGATTGGTAATGTTGGAGCTTCTAACAACCACAGGACGAGATATGGATCTTATAGAACTCTCCGCATATGGTAATGTCCATCGTGCATCAGACTCAGGGGGTTGCAACATCCAATGACAAAAACAGCAGTATCTGAAAAGTGCCGAACAATAGTATAAAACAACCATGTGATCCATGGAATTTGTGGCCCTAATAACGTATTTACTTATGTAATTGGAAAATCTTATGTTTGGTGTCTCTAAAATGTGCAATTTTTAGTGCCAAAATATTTTATATGTAAAATCTGTCCTTGGGATTAGACCGTAATCCAACTGATTTATGTTATAAGCTAGTGTTTTATTTTTTTTGTTGACCACTTGATGCATGGACTAGGGGCCTCCAAATTACATAATCTTTTGTGTATAAGCAATTTGCTGGTAGTAGATTACATGCCATGTGAGACCCCCATCATCCAATCTAAACTTAACCGGATCTGAGTGGAGATCTGCTTGAATGTAGCTAAGTGTTTCTATATATGCGTGCATGCGCATGAAGATACGTATGTTTGTATGTACATATGTATGCCATGCATGCACACAATTATGCTTTGTAAGGGTATGATAGTGTGTCTTAGAATGCATCAGCACTGAAGAAGAATACCTTAATGCGTAGCATATTTTAGGATAAGTAAATTGTTTATGAGTATCAGATCACTTGCTTTATTTCATGAAATCTTTGTACTAAAAACTTCAGTTAAAGAATATCATCCACCATACTGTTGAAAGTTCTAAACAGAGAACCTTATCAGCAACACCATTTTTTTAATTTGACTAATCTAGATGTAAAACTGTTACATGTTTGTAAACACAAGTGTAACAAGTGTTCCATCTTCATTTTTTGATGGAAATCAAACTTTTGACCTTCCCTTTCTGATGAATCTTCCACCATACATGCCACTGCATATTGACAATCTTCTCAACTAAATTGTTAGTTGCATGTTCCTTCTTTTTTCTGGGAGTATGGGATCATCTCCCCATTTCATTTGTGGCTTTGCCAGCTCTGAAGGCTCAATATTATCTGGCTCATTCATCTGATGATTGTCAAGCATAACTATTCAGAAGCTTAGAGGAATGCCTCGCCCGCATGATCATTGATTCCATTCATTTTGAATTATGTTAGATGCTTTGATCATGTTTCGTCGAAAGTGGTTGCTTCTAGCAGACCTACAAATCCATTGTTCTGAGCTTGATTTCTGACAATCTCTCCTGTATTAGTGCCAGAAGGACTGTGCTTGCATCACTTCCTAAGTCTTCTTCCTTCACATTCATCTACCAAGCCCTTCATCCATGCAGTTATTCATCTTTCTCTAACTTTAACACGATAGTTGATATATTAAAGTTTTGTAGGCTGGTGAGGAGTATCGACACTAAAAACTTTATCCCATTAATTAGCTAATTGTTTTATTTGCGTTGCTCGGTGATGCTGTACATGTGATGCCTCCCTGTTATTTCTTCTCACGGCCAATGGTGGAAACATGCTGGACTTTTGTGAGGCTTCTTATAATGATAACCATCAATGATACGGCAATAAGTTGTGATTGATTTATGTCAGTTTTTGCTGATCATGCTTGCCATGAATTGCGTTCTTTGCCAATGTTTCAAGTCATCGGCTATCACCATAAGCTCCTCTAGATCCTTGCACACAAATACTATTTATTTCATATGAACCCCTCTTCTTTTCCCTTCCTGTTTTTTTGGGTACGAAGGAGGGTTCTGAGAACATAAAAGTTAAAAACAGCATACAGAAGTACAAATAAATTACAAACAGGTAACATGTAGACAATTGAATATACAATTGAAGCCCTTGGCTTACAAAACATACCTTTTAGGTTTTTGCTGCGCATGGCCACAATTTTAGCCCGTTGTTTGAATTGCGTAATTGTTACATTTCATTAGAAATATCTTCTCACTTCTCTCATGCATCCTTTTAGCATTGTCATCTCAGTCAAGAACATTTTACATAGAATATTTGCAGGGTTAAACACTTTGAGTCTCAGAGCATTTCTTTGATTCTTTTTTCTATCATTCAGGTTGATTAACACACCATCTGCAAATTATGCGGGTGAGAAATGGATATGTCACAACTTTTGGCTTTACTTGAGGATTTTAAAATTATAGCATAATTGTGATATATAAAAGTGAATGCCTAGTTTCAAAAAATTAAAATAAAATAGGCCTTTTTTTATACGTATCCTTGCAAATATGGTTTATCGTATGTTTATCTTCAAAAAAGTTATTATTTGGATATATACTTCTTAATTTTGTTTTTTGTTTTTGTAAAATTATCCCTTCCACTAATTTTTGACTAATGGTGTTAATAAATAATTATGTATAAAAATAATATTAGCCTTTTTATATTAATTCATCTAAAAATTTATTAAAAAATAGAGAATAATATTTTGTACACCTAAAGTGGTTATTTGTAATATTGTTAGTCAAAAAAATCTAATGGGAGAAGTATCATTGCAAAAATATGATGATTTGAGAGGTCATATGCATGGCAGCGTGCTTCATTTAGGTGATCGGATTTAGGGTTTCTAAGGAGATTGGTTTGGCTAAGATCTGTCTTCTTCATCAATTGTAGTCTCTATTTGATTTTGAAAATCATTGGGGAAACAAAGTAGGAAGAGAGTGGAGATGGAGAAGAGGGGAGGAATACTTTGGATCCAAACTTTTCTTCTTCTTAGAATTAGAAGTTCAATACACATCTCTTTCTAAATCTTTCTCACTTCAAGCAAACAATACAGAACAAACAATTGTATTACATTATATTCTCTTGCTTAGAATATGGTGCATAACATTATATAACTATATAGAGAAATTGCTCGAATAAAAAATTGACCCACTTAATAAAGTAGTTGGACTCTTGCAATATAAGATAAATTGTACCACTTGGGTGCAAGTCAAGTTTCTTAGGATGTTTTGAATTTAATTGCCGTAATAATGAGTAGCTGCATTTGAATCTCTTTCCTTTACATTAACCCTTAGTACCTTTTTGATCCTCTACTAGGTATCATGATTCTCACATGCAATTCTATTTTGATCCTCTACTAGGTATCATGATTTTTGAATTTTTGATGTGCACAAGCACAATGAGTATCACTGTTGTGGCCCTAATGAATAAAGAAGTGCCAACACACTAAGCAATTATATGCCATGTCACATATTTTGGAACTTAATTAGCATTGCTCTTGGCTAGTTTCAAAAGGTAGGTGATATCATGATGAAGGCAACATCATAAGGACCGAGATGAGCACGTAAGTTTGTTGTAGTGAAATTCAAGAATATTGAGCTAGACAATACTACCACCTTGCCCTACTCCTTATGAGAATTTGCATGATATAAAATCTTGCAGTAAGATTGCCTGTCTATAAGATTTTTCCTCACAAAGCTTAAAATAATTAGAGGAGAGAGAGATGATACAGAAGTGTTAGTGTCAAATTCTTTCTCTCTTTGGAGTTTGCTTGATAATCAAAAAGGCATACATGCTGATATTGTCAAGTTCCATTTTTTCCTGCAAATTATGTGATAGTGAAGGTGCACGCTCCCTTTTCACTAGAGAAATAAAGCCTCTGAAGCTCCAATCAGTATCTTGGATTTGCTCTCATGATAGTATACTTAAATATCAAACCATTAACCTCAACTTCTAAATTAGCTGAAAGGCCAAATGCTATCTTGTAGAGAAATTGCATGTAGATCCCAAAGACCGACACTAACATCTTCTTGAGTTTGGCTTGAGATTGATGCCACTAGGCACGGTTCTGACCACAGGAACATAAGCTAACAAATGATTTAAAGTTTCGAGTTACATTTATATCCTATGAATGATTCTCCATAATAGTTGTCTGGGAGAACAACTTGGCACCTTCATGGGCGTGAATTTGTGATGGTACATACACGGTTGTAACTTGTTCCTCCCATCTTGGTTATTAGAGCCTCAAGCTTGGCCTGATTTTAGACCCAGCCATGATTTTAACACGAGCTCAACCTAACCCATAGAAATATTAGACCAACCTTCTTATAATGCCGGTTGGCTCGAGCGTGCCGTTGTACTACCCTAGCTCAACATGCATCTCTAACTCGCATGTTGGACTCCATAGCTTTTCCATTACATATGGAGTAGAGTTTGCGAGGGAAATAAAGCACCTAAAGTGTAGAAAGAATGTCCAATTAAATGAAATAATACCGGGGCTTTGTATATTTTTTGCTAAAAAATAGAATGAGCCGTAATTAGGTACGATCAAGCAAACTTTGAACTCTAACCTTGGGCTTGAAATTCAACTCAATGGCACCCCTAGTCTTAGATTGAGCTTGAATATAATTTTTTCCAAGTCTAAATACCTGGTTCAATTTCAAGCTAAGATCAAATAACAGTCTCTAAAAAAAAAAAAAAAGTTTCGCCCCACCCAATGCTTTGTTGACCTAGACGAGCATCAAGTTGCGCATGCTTTTTGGGAGGCGAAAATGGCTGCAGACTGAGTCGCCTCCTATGTTGCACGATATTGCGAGGAGTTCTTGTGGACGTCCATAGCAAAGCTTCCGTCCTCATTGTACTCTTTACGTTCTTTTGATTTGGTAGGATGTACTCACGATAGGCTATATGCGCTGCCGTTTAAAAAAAAAAAAAAAAACACATCCCCCCAATAATCGTATACCTACATCGAATCAAATCAAATCACGACCGTACAAAGGATGTATCATGAACCGTCCAACTTAAACGGTTCTGATCATCCCAACCTTTCCTTGCACGTCTGTCTTCCGTACAAACCCCCCCCCCCCCCCCCCCCTTTTCAGCTCCCCGGCGGCCGACGATATAAAATCCCTCACGTGAGGGAGGGGATAACCTCGAGTACGCTTCGCCACCAACGTCACCACCGCTTCTCCCGTTCGAGATCGGAGGGCGAGAAAGGGGGTTTTGGTCCTCCGCTTCCATCTAGGGTTCCGGTTCTCGCGATCGAGAACCCTTCTCGGAACTCTAGCTCGTGGATCCCTCGCCGATCCATGGGCTTCTCCTCTCCCCACCGGCTCGATATCTTCGAGATCTACGCGAGATACTGCGGTGAGCGGCTGGACGCCTCTTCTTGTCTCGACTTCTTCTCCTTTTCTTTCTATCATTTCTTTTTCGGGATTGGATTTGGTTTTGCTTTTCTTTTTGTTTGATGTTCCCGGAATTTGAACGAGCGTGCGGTGTTTTGGATGGTTTTGTTGCGAATCTTGCTTCTTGATGAAGAAATTGGTGCCCTTGTTGGGCCGGTGGAGGTGCGTTAGGGCTTTGGGTACTCTTGGGGCTGTACTTGATGTGTAGAGGTGGAAAGTTCATGTCTTGGAGATGTGGGTTGTGTAGAGGAGGTTTGATGATTAAGTGGAGCAATACAAGATGCAATTTAGTGTTTGACATGCTAACTTTTGTTGATGAGAACTTGAAATGGAACAGTGCGGGTTGATAGGTTGATGAAGGATTTTTGGGCAACTTGGTTGAGGAACCACATTTATATTTTAAGCCACAACAATCCTGATTGAGTTATTCACGGAAAACAAATTGGTTTTTTGGAGGGTTTATTGGCTTCTTTATGCTGTCAAACATAAAAGAATTTGATAGATTTTTAGTCAATTAAATATATTATATAGGTGGCCTGAATTTAAGTGGATTACTAAAATTTCCACTTTCAAGAACAACAGCTATCAGTAATTGAAGCCAGGAATGAGCAAGTCTTATTTAAGTAGCTTCTTCGTGTTCTACAGCTCTAACCTCTTACATTTTATAACCTGTATGTTGGATATGACCTTTGACCTTTTGTTTTATATATTTTTATACTGTCTATATGCAATGCTGCCACCCAATTGTCACTATTTTTTTTGGATATTAAGTGAAGTACAAGATTTGGAGTCTTTCATTTTTCATGTTGAGCTTAGAAGACATTATTTTATATAAATCAATTGTTTTTGCTGTCATACTGTGAAGCATGCTTTTTTGTCGTGAAACACAGGTTTGAGAGCAGTAGTTATATGTCTTGATGGGTAATGCTGGAGCCCAATTATAATTCATGTGTGGATGCATCCAAACGCCTGTTTTCTCTTTTATTGTGTCATATCAATTTGACTTGATCATGTGCATCCTATATTCCCATACAATGTCGGAACACTAAAAATTGTTGTTGAGGCATTTCATTTCTTACTGAATTTTTTCTTGATTTTATTCAACTATAGATATTTTATCAAGAAATGACCATGCTACCTCAAAGGAATTGTTGGCTGTGCTTTCCAAATCATTGGAGTGTAGAGGGCAAGCAGGGTATGTCCTTTTGTTGGGATATGTATAATCTTCAACATTATATTTACATATTCATTTTTTATATCTACATTTTGTAAGCTCTTAAATGAGGAGACCAAGCCTTTGCACTGTTTGAGCATGTTTTTATGTGTACATGATCAAGTGTGCGTGCCCATGTGCATGGTAGGTAGTCATGTGACAAACTTATTTATAACTTGGGTGGTCATTTTCATCACACCACGCTCAACATAGGTCCAGCATGGGAACCTGAGCTATTCAATAAAATGCCCTTTATGCTGTTCATCACCAGAAATTTTGCCGAGTGAAAGACCTAGATCATCAGTCACTACTTCTGTTTTAAATTTCAAAGAGGTATCGTGATAAATGATCAAGCGTAATAACCACATATTAACCAGTGCAAGTTTTGCTGTATACAGTCTAGTCAGTAGTGTTGATACAGGGCCTTATTGGAATCCAAGCTGGTCGATGGATGACGGTGCAGCCCATAAGCATGTTTTGTGTTAGAATTATTATACTTATCTCTTCCTTCCATTGTCTTTGTTCCCATATACTATTTTTTGATCTCAGCATGCATACACATGCACCTTTGTTCTTTGCATAGCTTAGATATCACTGGGTCTATTGTGGCACTAGCTCTTGCAGAAGCTTTTCCCCCTTTCTTTCACTATCTCATCATGATCTTTGGTTTTCAGGGAGGCAATTTATAATGACCTTTACAAGCTTATGTCATGCCTTGACTTGTCTGTGAGTGTTAATTATTTTGTTATGTTTCTTGGAAGACTATCAAGCTTGTAGTTAATTTGCTGGGTTTTAATTTGCTACCTACTCTTACTGTACCTATAAAAATTCATTACTGGTTATTATATTGCAGGTAGATTCTCGTAATTTCAATTGCTTCTATGATTTTGTCTTCTTCTTTTGCCGTGAAAATGGGCAGAAGAACATCAGTAAGATTATTTCTTAGATCCTTTTTTTAAGCAAAAAGAAAAATAACCAAGCTAATGTTCAATTTATGTTCCTTTGTTATCTTAATTAGTATTTATGTGTTTTCAAATATTTTACAGCTGTACATAGGGCCATAAGTGCCTGGAGATTAGTTTTGAATGGAAGGTTTCGATTGCTTAATCAATGGTGTAACTTTGTTCAGGTATGAAAATTTTAAATGCTTGATGAAGGCATGAGCACTCTTCAGCTGCTTTTCTTCAGTTAGTCCTTGGTGACAGCTGTAAAATTTACCCTGGTTTCTTATACATCTGAGCTTATATATGTTCTTTTAACTTTTTGGGTCACTTGACTACCTTCTTGTCATCACTGCTTCCATATAAAATTTTCTACAAAAATTGGGGACATCTGATTGAGTTTCTGCCGTAAGGACCGGTGTGAAATTTTCAGCCCAGTTGATTTTTTAAGAAAATCGATGTTTGAATAAAATCAAACAGAAAACCTTTTATTAAAAAAGTATTTCCTGTAACTAACTTCCATTATCTTCAGAATTATATGTTCTGTTAATGGAATATTCGAATGCACTTTGTAAGTTTTGGCATGAGTTTCTACCATCCTACCACATATTCTTATAGGAAAACTTTAATTGAAATCCATTTGGGAAAATATTTTAACTGGAAATACTTAGGGTTATTGTCCAACATTTAATTATTGATTGAAGTGGATGTAGAGTTGATGGATTATTTGAAAGAGTTTGAGAATTTCTGTCACGAGATTATATTGCATTACCGGTTTTGGAAAAAGCAACCGCATGGAATTGTTGGAAGAAAACATACTAGAGGGTCTTGTTTACAAAGGGACTGCCAGATATCACTCTATTGATTCATACACATTTGTAGAGTCTCTACTAAAGTTGCAAAATGTTGATCCGTTGGAGCGGTAATATGAACAGATAAGTCTACCTCATTTTCTTTATATTTGTAAGTTTACTATAGAGTTGCTCAGCGGGCGGGCTGGGTTGGGCTTGATTCGGGCCGGCTTGGCCTAAGGTGCCATGTCATTTAGTTAGGCTCGACTCAGCCTCTAGGCTTACTTCCTAGACCCGAGCCCACTACTTATCGGTTTCTTCTGGGCTAGGCCCTCGGGCCTCCTTGTTTTGGCTCATTAGCTTGGGAGGAGGGGTTGCGAGAGATGGCGGCCATGTGGAGGGCGGAGGCGCCAAGGAAAGTGTTGAGCTCGACGATGGTGAGGGGGCGAACCGATTTGATGATGTCGCAGAAGACGAGGTTGGTGGAGCCCTAGTTGAGGGTGCGGTTGGCGGTAGGTAAAGAAGCGGGAGGAGTTCGTGCGGCGGCAAAGGCAAAGGCGGATGCGGCGACGATGTGGAGGCAAGCACCCAAGATTATCCCCATCAAAGACCCAAGCTAAAAGCTCTGGCCATTCTTCCGCCACCAATGACCTCTTCATCGTCAACAAAAAATTTTCAAATCGTGTCCCCTTTCAAACCTAGTGTTCAGACTTTCAGAGTCTCGATGGTGGCACCGACACCGACACCAACAGTGGAGATGATGAAGGCCAATATGAGTCCACGAGCTTAGTGGCCCTGAGGAGCTCTGCTTTTCCTTGTTAAATTGGTCTCTACTATTTTCCAATCAACGACGTCGGGGAGGGGGGTTGGTTTGGAGCGGTGGTGGGGGCAGGGAGGGGAGGAGGGCGAGAGGTGGGGGAGGGGTTTGAGGGAGTGGTGGGAGAGGGATTGGGGAGGAGATGGGAGGATGGATGGGCACGCAGAGGGAGGAGAGGGCGACAAAGATGAGGTGAAGATGACGCGGATTGAGGAAGATGATATTTTATATTATATTTTCTGTTATGTAATATATAATATAATATAATATATAGTACATATTATATTATATAAATATTGGGTTCGGGTTGGGCTTGGGTCAGGTCGATGTAAATCAAAATTCGGCTTGTTTAATGGGTGGGCTCAAATTTCAGGCCTGACCTGATTCTCTAGGCTTAAAAACTAGGCCCAAGCTCATCTAAAATGGGCTGGGCTTGAGCGGGCTTGGCGACTCATCCGGTATTTGACCGGCTCTAGTTTTAGTATTGATTGATCCGATTGGGGGGAGGAATAGTCCCTCAACCCCTCAAGTCGAATCTATCAAAAATAATGAAAAAATGGAAAAGATTGGCGAAAGTGGGGTTTACGTCCTTTTTTGCTTTCATTGATGATTCATAAATTGAAATACATAATCTCTATTTGTAATAGTGAGGTCTATGTTTGCACAGTTCTAGTCGGATTCCTCTTAGACATGATTTGTAGAAATAAGGTCAAAAAAGCTAAAGCCTTATAGGAGATAGATTTCGACTCCTACATCAATTTTGCCTACTATCGCTCTACCTAATTCTTCTTGTATTGTGAGATATGTCTGGTCAAAGTTTTTTCTAAAAAAAATTCGGTTTGACCGACCCATTTTCGAACCCAAATGATGGAATTTGGATCTATTCGTTCGTTGTGTTGCACTCCTTAGGGGGTGGCGTGATGTGGTAAATCTCGAAAAATTATCAAATTCAAAAAAGATCATCTCAATTGGGCGTTGTATGGCCAATTTGTGGCTTCCGAAAGTTTGGCACATGTTTCGGCTTCCAATGTGGCGGATGTCGCTCATGTACCTTATCCAGCCCTACTCGCAGTGGCCAAAGTGATCACATCAAGTTTGATGAAGGTAGGGGGATTTAGCTCTTGCTACATCAGTGTTGAAGGTAGGGAAACACCTGCTTCCCCATCTTGTGGTTGAACCACTTAACTTTGTTTGAAGATGATTTCCAGCTTTGATCTTCTTTGCCTTTGGATCCCAGTGAACCACTCTCCTCACTTTCGCATTTAGACTTCATGGTAGGGATGCTCCTCACCGTTCGTCCTTGCTGATGATGACGACATTGACTTCTCCTTGATCTTAATCTTGGTAAATCAATATGTGGAACCAAGGGGCAAGATCTTGGTCTATCAAGAGTGGCATCAGTTTCTTGTATCATCATCACAAATTTATTGCAGGCATTAACAAGTCGCTCTGCCTATACAGCAGTTGCAAGGTCTATATATCCTTGCATTCTAGAAGCATTGATCATGAATTTCTTCCCATCTTTTACGAGATGATACTTCTTCTACCATCCATAGAAGACTGCATCTTGATCCCATACGTATGAACTCCTAAGGATGACTTGGCATACATCCAAAGAACTACTTCACATATCACCTCATCAATGTACCTTTCATAAGATTTGCTATTAGCTATTAATCATTTGAACATTAGTAATAGACTTTTAAAATTGAATGTGAAATTTTACAGTGATTTACAATGTTGAAATGTTTCCATTCTCTAGTCAGTAGCATCTGAGTTATGTTCTAAATTCTGTAATAAATCCTGATAGCTTTTGATAAAAAAGGAGAGATGCATACGGATACACAGAGACAAACATACGTATTGTTGGCCTGTTAATCTGGGACCCCAAAACAATTAAGTTTGCTAAACACCTTTTTTATTTATTCATTTATGTCTTTATTTTATTATTATTATTTTTTTGAACTTAGGAACATCAACGTCATAATATATCTGAGGATACATGGCAACAACTCCTGGCCTTTAGCCGATGTGTAAACGAAGATCTTGAAGGTTATGATCCGAAAGGTAATCATGAAGTGTTAAATTGTCATAAGTTGTCTCTTAATGTGATATGCTATCAGAAAATCCTAAAGCATGATTAAACTCCTTTGTTTTTTTGCTAGGTGCCTGGCCTGTTCTGATTGATGACTTTGTTGAGCATATGTACAGGTTTGTCTTCCTTCTCCAATTGATGACTTTGTCTTCCTTCTCCAATGAACTTTGTATGATGTGGTGAATGCCATATAGACTTCCTTCTACAATACCACCTTTAATGATTTTTATTTTTTACTTACACTAGTTTAATTGTTAATGCTATTTATCTGGAGCTATTGCTGCCTAGGATGGGACTTAAACAGAGTATCCTTTGCCTTATTTTGTTTCACATGGCTTGAAAAATTATATATCATCAAGCAAAATCTTACATCTGACACAGTGTATCAACCCCTATCACGAGCAACTAAATTTGTCTGGGAAAATCTGCAGAAGAGAGATTATGTATTTACAGAGCAATTCTTTGGATTTTGAATTGCTGTGAACTTCAGCCGAAAAAATCTTGACATTAAAGTGTGTTGAACTTGATTGCTTCAAAGAAATGAAAATCCTATATACTTTGACTTACTGCAGGCTTGCATTGTTTTAAATCAGAGCTTTTTCATGAGAATAGGTCCAATTTTTTGTACTGAGAATTCTAACTTCCATCAAATGAAACAGAAGACAAAGCATATAGTTCATCCTGAAAGTGTTTGTGAGTTGTTAGAACATCAACACAAATGCAATCTATATTTGATACAGAATGAGTTGCCATCAATACAAGCTGCTAGCTTTGTATGCATCTGTTGCTTGTCTGCTGTGCTTTTTGTCTGCCATCCAATAGTCGTAATACAGTATTTAATATGCATATGAATGTGAGTCTATTATTATAAGAGCGCTTTAAAATTGTAAAATGACCAAAATACCTTTATGTATAGTTGGTGTTTAAGGGTCTTAAGATAATTGCATAGTTTGGTCTGTATGCAGTGTTGTTATAGAAATATTAAGGGGCTTGATATGGGAAGCCATTATATTAACTGTGTCCAGGAGATTAGGATCATGCATATACATTTGATTATGTGTAAATATGGAGGTTAGATTTAGGCTCATACTGGAATCTCTAATGATATCCAAAACCATTTTTGATACTTACAAAACAACCATTTGAGGTTAGTATGAAGACACAAGCCTGAGCCTTCATTCAGTAAAATGCAAATACGCTTCCAAGTATTTGGGATATTTGCATGGTTAATACTCAATAGTTATATGCATTGGGCAAGTATTGTAACCCATTTGATTTAACCTTGCCTATTTGAATTAACAGATCAACTTGCTATCGGACATTTTTTTCGATTTGACATGACACTATTCCAAAAAAAAATTCGACATATCTCACTTTATTATGATTATGAGAATCGATCCTACTCCTTCTAGTCCTATGGTTTCCACACTTGAAGAAAAAAACCTAGGGTATCGCTCAAATTATTGGCCCAGTATTGGATCTCGTTTTTCTCCTGGGCAAATGCCTAATATTTATAATTCTTTGGTAGGTAAGGGTCGAGATACTGTCGGTAGCAAATAAATGTGACCTGTGGGGTACAACAATTATTAGAAAATAATTGATAGACGAGAGAGGGAGAGGCAGTTGTTTCATTTGTTGACCCGAAAGTAGGTACTACTCCATAATAAGAAGCGCATGAAGCACAAAGAAGAATGATGTAAGCTTGGTTAGCTAGAGCGGGAACAAAAGATGCGAAGGCGAGGGCTATGGCCAGAGCCCCCATGGATTGATATAGAACACCCCATACACTATTGTCGATCTGCCAACACCATAAAGCGGGTACTGAGGCATTTGAACCGAAGCTTTCTGCAGTTTGATACTCAAGCTTTAGTAGCCGATAGGAGGTGGACCATAACTTGTTGACCATGCAAAAAAAAATCTGAGGGCAAAGGCACCATGGAAAGCAAAGGCTCGGGCTCAAATGGTCAGAAAAAAATGCACCGGGTTTCAGTGGTTTTCGGCTTGCTGCTTTTGATGCAAAAAAGACAAAATGGGATTGGATTTCCGGAAGGAAGGTTAGATACCTGCTTGTAATTTTGATTGAAATGGGATAGTCTTCAAACTCCCGAGATGCAGTCTAGACTACGGGCTCTTCCCTTTCTGATTGGATTGACTCGGGGAAGGGTCAATTTAACCTCCTCCTAAGTATGCTTCACGGCCACTCATTCATCTTGACCAAATAGTAGAATCTATCTTTCAATGATTTTTTTCTCCGCTAATCACCCCTTCCTAACTAGCCCGCCCGATCGATTGTCGGTTGATCGGTGAATGAATAGGGGTTGAGAAGGTTTGAATTTGTCAAAATGTATCGTTTGTTTTCTTTGTCAAACAAAATTGATCAAATGGATCTTTTCGTTCTAATACTCTATCCAAGAGTTATTAGTGTTTATCAAATATGTTCTTATCTAACGAAAGGACGTGAGCTGGGTTCAGAACATCGTGAGACAGTTTGGTCCATGTCCAGTGCAGGCGTTAGAACATCGAGAGGGTCTTTTTCTAGTACGAGAGGACCAGAAAGGACGCACCTCTAGTGTACCAGTTATCGTGCCTTCGGTAAATGCTGGATGGTCAAGTGTGGAGCAGATAACTGCTAAAAGTATTTTTCTTAAGTAAAGTACTTTTTTTAAATGAAAAACTAGATTTTCTAGTTCTTATGAACCGAACTCATTGAAATTTCATCCTCTTCTTTTTGTCGGGCGTATTTCTCAAAATCTTCCAAGATCACAAGCGGAATGCTAAGCAAGGGAGGGGAGGCTGCGAGCGGAGCATCGAACAAAAAGAAGCAAGCAGGGGAGAGCAAACGTGTTGCCAGACCTTGTCATTATGAAAACTTCCCAAGCATCACCTAATTTCTTCAATAATAGCTCTTGTATCCTAGGTCGGTTCCACAAGCTCATTTATCATGTTGGCTAGAGTTAGCCATATGATTAGCTCTCACTCTCTCCAAAAGTTCCTCTAGAAGAAAGTTTCTCCATACAACGACATTAGAAGAAGACCTCCGAAAATTTGCTCTAGTCTGCAGCCTAATTACATTTCCTATATACATGGTGACCTTGTCATTATGAAAAGCTTCACAAGCAACACCTAATTTCTTCAATAATAGCTCTCGTATCTCAGGTTGGTTCTACGAGCCCATTTATCATGTTGGCTAGAGTTAGCCATCTGATCAACTCTCACTTGCTCTAGAAGTTCCTTCGGAAAAAAGTTTCTCCATACAACAACATTAGAAGACCTCCGAAAATTTCTTGTTCAGTTAGCTGCCTGATTACATTCCTTATAGATATGGTGACCTTGTCATTACAAAACCTTTCCAAGCAGCACCAAATTTTCTCAATAATAGCTCTCATATCCCAGGTCGATTCCATGAGCCCATTTATCATGTCGGCTAGAGTTCACCATCTGATCAGCTTACTTGCTCCAAAAATTTCTCCAGAAAAAAGTTTCTCCATCCAACAACATTAGAAGAACTTCAAAAATTTGCTATCTAGTCAGCAGCATGATTATATTTTTCTATAGACATGGTGACCTCGTCATTATGAAAGCCTCCCAAGCAGCACCTAATTTCCTCAATAATAGCTCATATCCCAGGTCAGTTCCATGAGCCCATTTGTCATGTTGGTTGAAGTTAGACATGTCATTATCTCACTCCAAAAGTTCTTTTGGGAAAAAGTTTCTCCATACAATACCATCAGAAGATCTAAAATTTGCTGTCTAGTCAGTAGTTTGATTATATTCCCTATAGACACGGTGACCCTGTGATTATGAATGCTTCCCAAGCAGCACCTAATTTCATTAATGATAGCTCCTGTATCCCATGTCGGTTCCACAAGCCCATTTATCATGTTGACTAGAGTTAGCCATCTGATGGTTTATCACTCGCTCCAAAATTTCCTCTGGGGAAAAGTTTCTCCATACAACAACATTAGAAGAACTTTGAAAATTTGCTGCTCTTTAGCTATCTTATTGTGAAGACCAAGAAGTGAGTTATTTATACCAAGCATTCTTCTTAAAGCCAGATCCAATCTCCTGGTCCTTGCGAAAAGGAAAAAGAATTTTACGTTCCTCCTTTCGGAAAGGGAGGATTTGGAAAATCCTTTTGATTGTTGCTTTCTCCAGACCTCTAGAAAAAGCATGAAAAAAAGGCTCAAATGGTACGATCCCTCCATGTCACCAGAATGAAAGAGGCAATCTCATAGTTCCTCGTCCTTAGGAATTCTTCAAGCTCTAACAGATGGGACTAAATTACTTTTTAAGGTGGACCTACTCCTATCTAGAAAAGATATTCATTTGTTTATTATCGAACCATTTACAATAGTCATATCAATTCTACTAAGTTATTTAGTAATTTCTTTTGGGTATTGCCTTGTTTTAGGTGATCTCAGTATAGGTGTTTTCTTTTTGGATCACCATTTCAGGTATTGCCCGTATTGGGCTTTTTATGTTAACATATGGATCGAAAAAAAATATTCCTTTTTAGGTGGTCTACGAGCTGCTACTTCAGAAATTTTTCTTGATCAATCCTTTTGCCCCTTATTCTTGAGAATCAGAAAGATCTCTTTTGAGTTTGAATTTGTTCATTTGGAATTCGGGCTCTTCTATCATCTACTTTTTTTCTTATTTGCATATTTTTTTGCTAAGATTTTTTTATAATTAATAATTGATTCCGATTCACCAATTCTTATCTCTTTCGAAAAGAACAATAAAAATTAATAACAAAAAAATAAAAAAATAACAAATTATATATATAAGAAGTGGCAAAAATTGGAATAGAAATATCATTTGATTTATCGATTTTTCAAAAAAAAAGCGAAGTTCTATCATTGTGTGAGAAATAGGAAATTCATGAAAAATGCAACCCCCTAGTGGTTCAAACAAATTCACTTTCTTTCTCATTCATTCTATTGTCGTCTTTTAGTGACCTTTTTCGGGATTTGGCAATACCACAATCGGCTTCCTTCTGATGATTCGTTGTCTCCTCCTAGATGCTGTTATGGTAGTCGTCCTAGAGGGTGCGGACCTCCGCCATACCACCTAATGTTCCGGGGGATAATTCTCCTTCACCTTCCTTCACGCATTGTACTTAATTAAATAATCTAAAACATAGGATCTTGAGTACTATTTGGAATTCTAAAGAATTACATAGAGGGGCCATTGAGCAGCTCGAAAGGGCCAGGACTCGCTTACGGAAAGTGAAAATAGAAGCAAATGAGTATCGAATGAATGGATACTTTGAGGTAAATCGAGAAAAAGAAAATTTCATTAATGCCACTTGTGACACGTTGGAATGATTAGGTCCGACTCATAAATTTTTTTAGGATCGGCCGACTCATCCTTGGAATCCGAAAAGAAAGCAGAGACAACAGATTGCTTTGTCGGTAAGCCTAATTGTGATGTCATCATGGTCAGAGTTCATATTGGTACCCATTTGATTGATCATCTAAAGTTAATGACTAAGCCTCTAAGTCAAGGTTAGTTAAGACATATCAACTTATTTAGAGTTTATATTCTGTTAGCTACTTAAGCTATGGTTAGAGTTCCTCTATGAACTCATTTGACTAACCATCTTAGGGATCACAACTCAGATGAAGGTTTATTGAATCAGGTCTCAACTAGCTTGAGTAAAGGATCACTATAGGTCAGATTTATGCCTGATTGTGGCCTGGCTGAGATGAAAGTTCTTATCTCAGTCCATCTGATGCAATTATTCTGATAACTTGGCCATGCATCGAACTTAACGAAGTTTGGGTTTGGTCCCAAGTCCACTTTCATGAATCTGGGTGTTTATGTTCTAGTCTGACCCAAAATGGATCATCTTGGGCTTTGGATAAGGTCAGGTCTGAGCCATCTTTTAAAATGTTAACCTAGTGAAGCCAAATGTCCTTTTTCTTAAAAATTATGACTGTCATTAGCCATTTTGAAGCTCTAGCAGAAGCTCCTTTGTTCAGGAACCCATCATCAAAGTTTTGGACTGGCTCCATAGCGGCGTCTTTTCCATTTCTGAACTCATGATGGGGGTTGGTCTGTACCTGAGAATAGTCCTACGGGATCAAAGTTGTTAAGTCTCAATAGGGCACATATGATCCATGTAAGCCTGGTTTTGGTCTTGAAACCTGCTTGAGCATATGTTTGATGATTAAATATTCACCATGGTCCTGAGAGATCATAGGCTTCACTCTTGAAATCCACATTTCTTTGGGTTGGAAGGTTTTATTATTTGGGACTAAGGTTCGCGATCTAGGTACTAGATTTTGTTGTAGTACCATGATGATACAGTGGTCGGTACGCTTGGTATAGTGGTTGGTTGGGCATATCGACACTCGGGGCATTCCCTGAGTCTTGGTTTGGTACCGATACGGTATGATATGCTTGGTATGGGATGGTACACACGGGTAAAGCAAAATTTGCTTCACACCTTTATGCTGAGGTTGTGTGCAACCAATAAAGATACATGGAGAGCCCTATGATGCTTTGATGCTCTTGGTTGATAAAGAGCATGTATGCTTGAGCAAGATGTCACCCATTGAGGCAAGCTATGTAAGCACCATTATCATCTTCATTTAGCAGATGATTAGCAATAATCATGGTAATCACCTTAGTGGCCTCAAAAAGATATCGAGCTGAGGCGTGCTTGAAAGAAAACCTGCCATACAAGTGAACTGGAGAATATGATAAGGGTGGGGAAGGGGAACCCCACCTTTGTCTTGAAATCCTGTCTGCACTTCATCCTTCAAGAAAAGGAGGTTTATTCTTTTTGATGGCTGCATACAGTATTGTGGCCATTGGGGAAGGGGGGGAGATCAATCCCTTCCTCAATGGAAGCCTCTCAACATGGAAGAACAAAACATGAGTCTTTCAATGTTGGAAGGATCTCCAATGGCATAGCATTGGAAAGAAGAGTTTCATAGCCTCTCAACATTGGACCAAGGAGAGGAGTGAGAATCCTCAGATGGCTGCCTCTCAATGTGATAGAGGAGATTAGCAACCTCTCGAGTCTCAATGTTGGAAATGCTTCTCTAGCGCAGCCCTAAACACTTGAAAGTTGTCCCTCATGCAGTCTCGTAGCATGGGAAGGAGAGTTGCAAAGGCAGACGCTCAATGTGGGAGAGAAGAAAATCCCTAGAAGATGCTATCATCCTTTTTATAAATAGGACCAGTGGGATATCTCTGTAGAAGGTTTTATGTTCGATATTAGGAACTGATTGGGGGCAGATTATATGGATAGAGGAGCTGTGAGTTGCACGGCTATTAAGTACCTATTATGCAAATATCCCGGTCTAGATTTCATGCGTAATCAATAGAATCTGAAGGCTCAAATTCAACTTCACACTCTTTTGCTTGTAGTGCGCCATATGGTGTGAAATCTGGTGAGCGGTCGCAACTGGAATGGACCGATGTGGTATTCCAATTGATTTTCATTTGTTACTGAGCCACCGCTGCAGCTTTTATGGAATGGAGGAAAAAATAGTGTCCTAGTGATGGACTCTTGTCTGCATGTACAGAATTTGAAGATCCCGCCGTCAGTTTCCTTCTAGGCTGTGGTCAGAAATAAGAGAGATGTTAATGAATGCCCCAGGAGCATCGTTAAGGTGATTGCCCCCATTAATCAGTGATAATGTGTTTTAATTCTATTGGTTATATAGCTACAATTAAATTGGCATTTTAGTTATCAACTGTCTTTTCATGTCTTCTAAGATTTTCTAAATATCTCCATCTCAATCACCAATCCACCCGTGTATTGCTCTTTTTGTCATCATACGAGCAGTTGATATTTATTTTAGTGAAGCACAATAGGAACTATGAAGTTGTTATATGGGAACTCTAATTGTGAATAAATTATATTAGGAAATACAGGTTGTTTTAAGAAGATTAAAGTTGTCCTCCAACTAAATTTTGACATGTTGTTTAAAGTAATTAGGGCATTGCTCTTAATAGATGTTCCGGAGGCATTTGTTAACAGGACCCCAAAAATAATAGAGGTGTTATAAGGTAGGAAAGACTGGTGCCTGGTGGCCTTACTTGGTTGCTCAAATTTTCTGATATCTATCATATTATCTTTGTCTGTCTTGATTACAATTTTTTTTTCCTTTTAAAGTTCCCACATGGAAGTGGGTAGCTTGATGGCCATCCAAGCCTCTGGGCTTTAGAGCGAGGGAAGGAAATCTGGCTGACTTGTTTTGATACTTTTGTTTTATGTCCCAAGGCCAAAGAATATCTATTATTTTCAAAAAACAAGCAGTCTGATCTGGCCTCTTAATCCTTTTGTTTCCCTCGTTAGTCAACTCCAACTTGACACCCTTTAATTGCAATGGCTTTGACAGGTACGATAAATAATCTCTCCTATTGCTTGTAGATGCGATGATGTATATACACCCTTGTGTGAGACTCGTGCTAGAAACTTGAATCTTGAAAAATAATGGTATTGTCACATGCTGAACTTGTCAACCTTCAAAATGGGACGTTGGATGTGTGATGTGAGATTGATGCTTATATTTGTTTATTTATATATGTGCTCGTGTGTGTTGTCCAATATGTGCTTGAAGTCACTGCAGACCCAACACTCACAGAATTAATACCTCATGATCTCGTGGTTGAATTTGTTGTACTCAGTTGATCCAATAATGCACGAACTAACATATCCAGTTGGTATAGGTCAATGGATCAGAACATTATGGAAGGTATAGTATCTACTCTAAACTAACCCAAATAAAAACTAAATAATGATACGCATCAGGCTGGGCTGCTGGGGTTAGGGGAAGTAGATATGTGAAAATCTCACCTCACCATCCCCAAAACCAGAATAGTCTTTCAGCTGCACTAGGTATATTTAAGAAAATATGTGGTTTTAATGCTAAAATGATTTGATACACATGCAAATCTAAACAAGTGAGAAAGTGAATAAAATAAAATAAAACAAAGTCAGGAGAAGGAACAAAATGTAAAGAAGTTCGTCATCTAAGGTCTCTAGAAGTGCTCTCTTTCATTCTGTTCAGGATCAGCAAGTTAACCTCTATGATATCACAAAGACACGAGGACAGTGTATGAAGGAAGCATGGATGGTAGGTGGAAATAGGTGTTCTTGGATGGATCCCCAAGTTATACTTCAGTTAAAATGTGTTTAAAATAAGAAAGAAAAATAAGCATTTGGTGCATGACAAAATAGTAGAAAGCAGAAAAAGTTATGCAAAGATAGTTAAAAATAGACCTTTAATTTGTCACAATGCTTTTTGAGCCATAAATTTTTTTTCTCCAAATCTTCATGAAAGATATTTGCATGATTGATGCACAAAAATTATGCATCAATCCCAACATTTTCTCCAAATCTTCATGATTTTTTATTTTTCAAACTTTGGTTGAGAAAAATAAATTTCATTGACATGATGCTTGTTAATTAATACCAACGCAAGTTCTTTCGCCTGAAAAGATTTTGAATTTTAAACTTCAGGAGAAAGGAAATTCAAAAACTGATGCACAAAAGTGAAAAAGATTAGATTATGTTTTACCTTTTGAGTCCTGTGAAAAAGATACTCAAAGTGAGATAGTGGGAGAGTATAAACTATCATATGTTGAGATGATCTAATCAAGATCAAACTAGTACTTTTTGGGATGCGGGAGTTTTGAACAATCTAGCTGGAGAAACTGTCGGGAAAAAAAGGTCATGTTTAAAAGATAGTCGGTCAGAACTTATCTCACTAGTCTTTTTGATAATAATTGTCTGGTTTTCTTGAAAATATATTTTTTTCATGATAACCATAAATCAATCTTAGAAACCGGGGGACATGGAAGATCATCTTTTATATGGCTATGCATCTCCTGGAGAATATGTGACTCTCTCTCTCTCTCTCTCTCTGTCCCTCTCCCGCACCCCCCCCCCCCCCCCCCCTTTCTCTTTTTAGCTGCTGCATTCTGGTTCTCGGTGTCAGCATATATGGCTGTTCTCAAGCAGCGAGATAACTACCCTGTCATGGATTTTGAGCTGTGTTGTTGGTTTTCAGTCTTCCTTGCAATCTTTTGGGAATGTTACTAGTGCCTGCATGCCTGTTCTTGCTTAACTGGAAGTTTCTTTCCTGCCATTCTTGTTTACATGATGTTCTTTTCCAAATGCAGAACTAGCCACTCCAGGAGTTGGAGAACTCGGGATTATATTTGTAGTTGTGCTGACATGGAAGCACAACCTAGCATATCTAACACTTTCAGTGGTAATATTTTTATACTTCTCTGGAACTCCAATAGTTTGAATGCAAAACCCAAATCCAGATCCCTATTTGAGCTGTTTTTATCGGTCATTGATTGCATTGCAGGATTGAATCTGCTCCCTGGATCAAAGAGGAAGTCTCCTGCAGATGCTGGTGAACACCATGAGGAAGAATCAAAGCGTTTACAGAACCCAACAAGCTCAGATCATGTGATGAAATCCAAGCGAGGGAAGCAGACTTTCATTGCTAGACCTTGGGAGTCTGACTTAGCTATGAGTCCAATTGATGTTACGGTAGATTACCATGCTGAAATGAATAAACATAGTTCACTTGGTTGTCTTCAAACCTCAGCATGTGCTGTAGAGGATAGCTTATCCAAAGGTTTCGAAGGATACCTTTCCATAGGGTGCTGTTTCCAGTTTGATCAGAAAAGCAGGGTTTGATACACATAAATATACCTCAAACCTCAGCATGAACGGTCGAGGATAAGTTATCCATAGGTTTTGAAGGATACCTTTCTAGAGGATGCTTTTTGCAGTTTGATCAGAAAAGCAGGGCTTCATACACTTGAATATACCTCCAGGAATGTTTGGTTTGAGCTCATGCTTCAATTATGAATTCCCGTGGTCTTCCCCATTGCTGCAATTTATTCTTATGGCATTAATTTTCGTCATTTGTTCATGTAAGGTATTTAAGCTTAGCAATTTTTTCTCAATGTTTGAACTTGATGTATCAATAAGTAAGACACGATCAAATCTACCTTTTTCATGAGCTTGTTTTCTCGATCTGAGTGTGAATGCATGTTGAAGTATTTCTAGACATTGTTCTCCAACCGATTCTGTGGCATTACTTAGAGGCTGTTATATTCTGGCTCACAGTAACTCTTGCTTGGTAATTTTTTCTTAAAAAGTGGTCAGTGGCCAGTCAATGTGGTTCTGTGGTCGATGGCCGAGTGTTTGCAGGGTCACTCTATTGTGTGCGCATCTCATTCTGCATAAGTTTTATGGACTAAAATCAGAGAGAGCTGTCTTAGATGCCAAGAAGGCTTTCCTTGATTGTTCCAGAATGAGTTTGATGATCACCAGGTTCCTGGCAAGAGTATTCCTTGGTGAGATAATGCCCCGGTAGTTCAGTTGCTTTCCAATCAGCTGCTTTTTTAATTCTGTTTTATTCGCCTTTTTTTTTTTTTCCTTTGTGGGAAGAGTCTCCATTTCAGCTGCTTTAAAGACTGTCGGCTAAAGTGCACTCTGAATCTCAGGTAGGCCTGCTAATGATCCAGGGCGTATTTCTGGTCATCCGAATCCCAGGCCCGCCATTGGCTGGTCGTTCAGACAGGGCCCCTGGGCAGCCTTATATCCATGTTTAAAATCTTGAAATTGGTTATTCTTTTTGAACTTGTCTGGAATGTTTTCTTGTCTATTGCTGACGAGTACTCTTGTAGCTCTTGCATCTCATTTGAACTGTGTTTTTGGAGGTGAATTGCATCAGCCGCGTCTAAGCAGGGTTGCTAATGAGCTGTTACCATACAATTTTTCAAATTTCCATGGTAATTTGAGCCAGACTTCTGGTAGTGTGTATTCCAAATCTTGGATTTACTCAACTGGAAAAGAGCATTGGCTACCTACATTTAGGTGATCTCGAATGTAGCAGGCCCTTGTTATTGATAAGGGATATATAAAGCACAACTCGCCCCTATCTCCTAAGTTAAATTCATACATGAACTGGCTACTAAAATTTCTGCTTGTTCTACTATCTTTTTCTTGTCATATAATCAGCTCTCTTCAGCGGTGTCGAAGCCAAACTCTCTTCTGGTGGGAACCAAGTTCGCACTCCGCATGCCATATGCTAGGTCACAGGTTAATTGGCCTTGGGAGAGGACAGAACTGAGAGCTCCTACAATTCTCAACAATATCAGATAATGTTGTATGAGCTTCTGAGGGGGTATAAACTATTTATGAGCCTAGAGAATAGTTTTTTTTTTCCTCCTAGAAAAAGGCATCGTAATTTCTACATTTCTCCAAAAAGAAAAGGAACAGAGTAATCTTTAAAAAGGGGGGGGGGGGGGGGGGGGGGGCGAATGCAGAGTAAATTTTTCTCCTTTTTCTCTCTTTTACAAACTAGTCTTTAGCTTATTCTATGGGGCGGCAGCATTGGAGTTTCAATGAACGAACAGAGAGGATAATAGACTAAAACAAAACTAATTTAGTTCACTCAAAAAAAAAAAAGGAGAAGAAAAGAAAAGAACAGGAAGAAGACAAACTAATGCATGAAAATGAGAAGGACCCCCTTCAGCTCTGCTTCCATGGGTACTATTTTATTATTCATCAGCATGGCAAGTAAGATTGTCTCAATCAAATAGAACATTTACAAATGAACAAAATAATGATGGAAGACTTCTCTGTTCAGAAATAATGATGAAGATCCAGATGTGTTGCATCGAAACGAATAACAGTTCAGTTGCATGAAAAATTTTCTTGTTGATCTCTCTTTAAGAAATTAGCCTACTGAGGATGCACTATCTTTTAGCTGCCATTGTGGAAGCAGTCTACTAGTGTTTACCATGGCATCAACTAATTGTTTCTCCACAGTATGAAGCTTTGATGGGTCCTCTTATTCAGTTCAAATTTACACAATGGAAATGCGAATCCATAAAAGAATTTTGACGTGGGGGAAGAGATTAAGATGGTGCTCAACATATCTTCATGTTCATACTGCATTCGCCTGCTGTGCCCCCGGTATAAAGATGCCAACGTAACCAGAGCCCATTATGAAGAATGAGATGGATAGCGGAAAAATGTATATGAAGTATTGATTTCTGCTGAAGGCGTAGTCATAATATGCACATACGAAGAGGAATATTCCCATTGCAATCTCCAGGAAAAGGAACCTGTTAACAGATAGAGAAGTTGCCAAGCTTTAGTATGCATGGTTTTACGCTTGGTGAAGCCAGACGGTGTGAATCTTTCATCCTTAAATTCCAAGAAATAGAAAAGTTAGTTCATATGCATGAGCAATGCTTATCAGCTTCTGACCACATGCAAGCGTAGCACTACAACACAGCAAAAGGATTGTAAATAAAGCTTGAGATATATGCATTATTTTGATTCGATCTTTGTCAAAAGAAGTTAGAGATAGATGTGCATCGATGATTCGAGAAAGAAAGAAATAACAAAGGTTCGAAGAATACCTTTCCCAGAATTTCTTCTGAAAGGTCCTAGCAGCATTAACAACTGGTTTCGTCTTCAGCATGTTTCCTAATTTCTCTGTGACAACCCATTCATTTACTCTTCCAGCATCAAATAGACCAATATACACAGCTTTGCATCGGTGCAAGGACATGACATTCTCGAAAAGGATCCAAATGAAAGTTAGATGCAGAGAGCTGTGATAAAGAGGCAATTTAAGGTAAGCAAGCAGGAATATCAAATAAAATAAATTTCTTACAAAAATCAAATACAATAAGTCAATGTGCAATACCTTTTTGATGCCTAATTGTTTTTAACTTTTAAACTGGTAGGTCAAGTAGAACTACGTTGTTGTTTAGCAAAAAGAAAGCTAAATATTATTGACAAGTGAGATGATCGTGAGGGGAAACACTGAAGAAGATTCAAACCTTGGGGTTCCAGCTGCATTGAGGATGGTAATGATGGTTGGAATATAAACAACTCCCCACGTAGGAATCTTGACTTCAGGGAAAAAAGTAGATAGTGGAATCACCACACAGTAAAAGAAGAAAGTAACGTTATACGATACAATCCTTCGGGCAAAAAAGAAGTTGTAGACCAAAAAAAATTTCCTCCATATGGACACTTTCTGCGACAAAAGAATTAAAAAAAAAAAGAAGAGAGAAGGCTTCAGCAAATTCATTAATCTTTCTACCAAGTGAAATGCAGATCTAACAGACATGGGTAAAAATAATATATGCACCATTCATCATTGCACGCATACATTCATCAAGCTTGTTGATTACATCTAGCTTTTCTTATAGTGGGTGAAACTGACCTTGGCCTTAATAATGTCCCAAGCCATTTTCTTAAATAAATTTGCAGGTCCACAAGCCCAACGGTGTTGTTGATATCGATAGGCCTTGTAAGTGCTTGGTAGTTCACTTTTAACCTGGCAGGTCCATATAAAGAACATGTGGGTATTAACAATTCGACATACAGCTTGACTTAAATTATAAGTTAATTAGGAGTTGCCGGTCATTACGCTTAGTTTTTTTTCACCCATTTGTTATGTAAAGAGATTAGTATTCCATGAATATGAAAGTTCAAGTTACTTATATCTGTCTGTAAGGGATTTTTCAAGACATAGTTTGCTTATCTTCCATTCATGATGAACCCCTCATCACTGTTTGTACCTAAGGGTATATTTACATCTTTTGGTAGCCAACAATCTTGTTAGGAGGGCCCAAGTCAAGTTAAGATTTAGGAGCCATTGATATAACACTAAACAAATCATGAAACGGATTGGAACTCGATTTTTGCCAGACATAAGAAGCAGCATATATTTCAGCAAGTCATGTCCTAGCTATCAAGGCTTTTCCCAACTAAGCAGGATTGGCTTTACAAATCCTTATTAGACTGTTGCACCCAAGAATTTCCACTTCTCACAATTTCCATTCATGCACCTTTCATATCCTACATCCTTCCTGATCTATATATTAAATGTGGATCAAGCTTTACCAAACAGACGTATGATATGAAGCTGTCCAAAGAAATAACTAGTCTGTTATGAGTTAGTACTTTTTCTGAACTTTTCCTTCTTTTTTTTTGTGGGGGAGGGGGGGTAGTGGGTGCAAACATTTTTAAACTGCTTGGAATTTTGTGATTGCAAATATACATGCCTCGTGATCGTAGGATATCTATAATCATGTACTTCATTGTGCCAAACAAATAGATACCTCAAGGTCACCAATATATACAAATTTCCAGCCCCGGAGAGTAGCTCTGACTGCCAAGTCCATGTCCTCCACAGTAGTTCGTTCCTTCCAACCTTCAGCTTCTTGTAAAGCTAAGATTCTCCAGACACCAGCAGTCCCTATATGTGGATGAGATTAGAGAAGAATTTTGATCGAGTTATATGGCTTGTAAATTATTAGGATATTAATGACACTAAATGTTGTCTTGCTTCTTGTAATAGGTAAATTAATGTGCAAGAAATAGCTAGTCTAGTTTTTTCTTAAAAAGATAGCCCATGTAGTGTATTTGGATTCGACACACAGAGTTTCGAAATGAGTTTACACATATCCCATACACGAAATGAGAGGACTAATTAGTATGTAACAAGCAATCATGGAGTCTGTGTCCACTGTATACTATAAAATAATTAGCAAGAACAAACTCGACCACCTGCTTCTAAATATCACCTGCTTGACCCACTTCTTATATGTGTTTGCCTCATGGGAATTAATTTATGGATTGATGACTTGCCTATATCTAAAACCATCAATTTGGTAGCTTCTAATCATACCATCGAGAATGCACCTTCATCATTGCTTTCTCATGGAAATGCTATCATATCTATTTTGTGACTGGAGCTCGTCTTCTGCTCCTTATTATTCAAAAAAGATTCTGTGCTTGGTGAAAATTTTCATTTGCTTGTGCCATAAAATTTCGCGTTGGCAATCGGATTTTGTAAGAAGAACCTACGCTATTGTTAATTTTTTTTGAGCAAAATGCCATTCTCTAAATTTCATTCTATGTTAAAATTCATTCTAGAGATGGATGAACATACCATTGAAACCAAAGAATGCAAATGTTGATGAGCCTGATTGTTGCTCCACCTTGAAGTGGTAATTCAGAGACATCTCTTGTATCCTTGTCATTATGCATTCGTCGGCATTCACTGGAGATTAATAAACAAGACATCATCAATTTTGGTATAATCACATGAAGTTGATCAATTGAGAATGATGTGGGTTCATGTTCAAGAATGTATTCCAGTGTTTCTCAAAATAGATTTTATTTCAATGATAAAAATTGTAGAAATACTGATATTGGCCTGACATCATAGATTGCTTCAGCTGGATGGTAAGTCACTGGCACGTCTAGAATGGGATACAATTAATATTAGGGACTTTGTTATGGTTCAAAGCTAATGTTATAATTTTTGAATAAACATGATCATGCTTTAACAATTATAGAAGAATCAATATGCCACCAAGTCCAACAACTGAATTTATGAATTTCTATGGAAACGGTACCAAAAAAATTGCCATAAAAATATATTAATTTCATCTGACAAATATCTTTTTTTTTTTCCTTGAAGAACCAGAATGGGAGAAAACCTGGTCAAGATCAAGCAAAGCAGGGAGTTGAACCCAGATGACTAGCATCAACACCCAATGACTTGACCAACTGAGCTAGTTGGCATCTTCTTATCTATCTAAAATTTAACATGTGAGGCTATATTTTCAAAAATTTTAAACTTTAAGGACTTTAAACTAAATTTCTCTAACTACTCCATGGTTTTTAGGTTAGGAATTACATAAACACATATGATACTCTAACAAATTTTTCACAAACATATCCCTAAGTGGGAAGGAGAGATTAGCAAAAGTTATTTTCTTATTTTATAACATGAACCAGCTAGAATGCATCGAGTTGAGTACAACATAAGCTTACCGAACATCCAACGAGCTTGAACAAGAGCAATTTTAGGATTGTGGATGAAAAAAGGAATTGTTCGCATGAGAAAATCACATGGGGGCTGGTGATCTGCATCGAATATTGCAACATAGTCACACTTCTTCACATAGTCAAGCTCCATAGCTTCTTTTAGAGCACCTGCTTTGTACCCATTTCTATTATCCCTTGACACATAATGTATGTTCATTCCCTTCCTCAACCATCTTTCACATTCTTTTTGCACTAAATCCTGTGACTCAAAAGGCATCATATCATGCTTATGAAACAAGAAAGAAATACCCCCTATGCATGATATAACTAAAACTATTGGTATATTTTAGGTGGAAAAAAATGTTTTGCTGCAATTAACAGTCTATGCCAATTTTTTTCTTTTGCAATCATAGACATAATCTATGTTTGGCTTAGTTTTAAAGATAAAAGTCAGAATGCTTTTAAGAGGCAAAAGTTGCATTGTATGATTGTCCAAATAATGCACATTTGGATAGCTCTTGCTTGATTAAATTTTGCAAAAATATCGTCATATAGAGGTGCTTGATAAGCTAAATGAGAAAAGTTGAAGGGGTAAAATGGCATCCCGGAAGTTTTAGGTTCAAGGAGGCAGTAGGAGTGATCAAAAAATTAATTTATTGATTCCATGGAGTAGCTGATGAGTTTCAGTTTAAGAAATTAAAACCTTGTCTTTGTCATATTATAAGAGAGGTTAGTAGATTACATATTATAGGATCGATGGGGCTGCAGACTAGACTGGCTGAAGAAGCTGAAATTGATTAAAAAATCACTATTCAACGTTGCTGAACTATAACCAAACATGGAACTCAAGCCCATCTTTTTTACCCAATATCAAAGGAAAAAAATAATCTTCATAAATACCCCCTAAAATATTTAAAAGAAATAAGACATCCACATATTTGAACTTATAGTGGTGATGCATGGCATATTTTCTGATATATATATATATATATATATATATATATATATAGATAGATATAATGAGAAATATGGTGGGAACGCCAATACCAAGGTTTTAAGAATGATACTATCAAGTGGAAATGATGCCAACCAGCTAAATTAAGAGGGGTTGTAAATACAAGCACCTATTCAGAATTTTTACATGAAAACTCCTGTGATTCAAGTGATACAATATTTTAGGTTCCACATGCTGTAAAAAATAGTAAACTAATAATTTCCCAAAGAGGGGAAGGTAGATCGAACCTTGATTGCTGCATCTGTTGAATCATCGAGGACTTGTATAATAAGTCGGTCGGATGGCCAATCAAGTGAGCATACAGCTCCTATAGACAACTGGTAGACCTGCAGTGCAAAAATCTCTCCGATTATAGATATTAACTTTATAAATAGCATCAAGAAGTAGCATAAGAATTAGAATCAAGAGTTAGTTTAAACAAGCACTGGAACCAGAAGATCAAAATGAAAATGATAGTTCTTGAAAGAAATGTAGCATCTTGCATACATATGTCAATGCATTACAAGATGTTTTTTTGCTGAAAAAATCTACCAGCAATTAGCTTGATTATTAAATGGAATTAAATATTAAATTGCATCTGAAACCTGGACTGAGACCAAATTTTTGATGAGCAGAATTTGTTAGTTAAAAAGGAAATAACTTCCCATAAAATAACCCTAAGGAACCAATGGTCATTTGCCCTATGGTATACCCCTTGCCACTTGGGCAAGGGGTTTGGGGTTTGATTTCTATTGGAAACAACCCTCGAGGAGCAGTTGATGGGCACAAAATAAAAAATAAATCAGTCTCTTTCTAGTCTATAAAAAAAGGAAAAAAATAAAGAAGATTTGTAGTAGCCCACCTCCTTGGGCTTGTGGGCCGGCTCGAAGAGGCTAGGCCTAAGGCCAATCGTGCCCTGTGGCACAAGGCAAGCAGAGAAGACTCCTAACCAGAATCTTCTTCCTCCCCGATTTTGTCGGACCTTAGGCCAGACCTTAGGGACTTCATCTATTTAAGGCTCCCCATCTCCTCCGTTGAACACCGTCCACAATAACTCCACAAATCACCGCCAATCTCGAGTTTCTTCTCCAAATTTTTCTCTTGATTTTTCGCCCGAAAAGTCATCAAACCACCTCGTTGGACTAAGGTAAACGTTGTTCGACTCTCTCTCTCTGGTCTCCTAGCCACTTTTTTCTTGATTTGCACCAGCGAATCACCAGGATTTGAGCCCTCGCTTCTATCTCTCTCCTCTCTCTCTCTGCATGGTTTAATGGACCCAGTAGGAGGCTTCCAAGTGTTCTCTTTGTGGAGCCAGGTTTATCCCAATAGAGGGTCCTGGACTAGTATTGCTATGACCATCCATCATGCTAGCCTTCACTCTGGTATTCGTCGGCGCTCCTTGGACCCTGACCATCAGCAACCAGGCATGTTACCCTTGTCATATTTGATACTTATTCCTTGATCTAATGATTTAGAAAATACTGTTTTGACATATTTGAGAGATTGGGCACCATAGGACTTTACCATTATGAATCTCTATTATGTTATTTGTACCATGGACTGATTCTTATTTCTTGAGTTGACTGGTTTGATTGGCCAGAGCAGACCAACCTAGATCATCTGATACTGTTACCTAGTTGACCCTGTGCTTTCTTCCTTCCGACCATTGTCAGCTACCATTGAACCCATAATTGATAATTCCTAATTTATTATTCTTTCTTGATTGGATATACGTTTTCTGATCAGATGGATTGAGTTATATTGTGCTGATCAATTCAAGTAATTAGCTGTCGCCAACCAGCCGACCTCATACCTCATTCTATACAAATTTATTTTCATAGTCGGTCCTAATTTGTATGGAGGTGTAGTCATCCGGATAGAAAGAAGCCCAACAAGATTCTACACTTTAGTTCTAAATCAAGATAAGGTCCTGACCCTTTATTTATTTTTAATTTGCAATTAAAGGAGGATTGAGAATATGGGTAATTCAAATATTAGAACTCTAAAATTAGATAATTTATTAAATAATTGATTCATCAGTATGGCAAGTGATTGATAAGAGATAAGTTGGTTTTATATTAATATTAAATTAAAATTAAATTGACTAGACATATTAGGTGTGGATTGGTAGCATTGTAGCTGCATTGAATTGCGATATAGGTAAGAATCTTTGTACACTCACCTGCATGATTATAGATATTTTATACACATACGTATGATATGCTAATGATTAGGATAAGTAAGCTGCAAGAATTCTTTTATGATAGTTTCAATATTAAATTATATTTTGATCATGTATGCTTGTGATTGATAGTATGATGGATGCATATATGAGTATAACTTATATTTACATAATCGGACTAATGGATGTGGTGTTCTGGACTAACCATGTTATATAGATTGCTCCATCATAAGCGAAAAACGTAACCGTGGTTAGTCTAAATCTGAAAATAAAAAAAATGGTATATGAACGTAAACTTGATTGAATGAATAAGGACTCTAGGCTGAACTTATTATTATCGATTACCCCATCACAGGCAGAAAATGTGGCATTATCGATTGTCCTGTCATGGGCGAAAAATGTGATACCTATTGATTGCCCCATTACGAGCGAAAAACGTAATCAGAATTTGGCCCAAAGATGAAAAAAATAATTAATCTTAGATCCAGATCGGGTTAAAAAAAGCATGGAATGAAAAACTGCTTAAAAGCACTATTGAAGATTTATGAGATATTTATGATATCTCATTCTTGAGTGGTTGGATTTCTATTGATATTTGATGTATATATGTATACTTTTATTCGAGCATTATTGATAGTCGGTTTGTAATTTTATGATGTGCGTAATAATTTTTTGCTATTTTCAAACTTATATTATTATATCGATGTGGATATATGGGGATTCTTACTGGGCTGTAAAGCTCAGACCACCTCTTTTATTTTTCTTTCAGAGTCATAGGATGTTTGGTACTTGGCTGTGGTTAGAATCATAGGTGAATTAAAGGATGAATAGATAGACTATCACTAAAACTAGCTGAATGATTAAATTTTGTAATTGTACCAGTTTTGTTATTTATTATGAATTGAAATCATTATTGTTCAATGATATTAAGGTTGTAATAAATTTTTAAGTATTACATATTCTCTTGGGTTTTGCCGTAAAGAGTATGCGGCCGTGTCATAGCCGACCCAGGTGTTGGGTTCGGGGTGTGACAAGATTATTCTCATGCCCTAATTAGGATTTGGGTCAACAAAGTTTTCAAGTGAAGCATGGCAAATATCAACTTGGAAATCATGCATTATGTGGTCCCAAGATATCATATAACCATGCACCATGTGGTACCAAGAAATCCAAGTTTGGTGGTTGATATTGGCAACAGAGTCCACCGTGGGCCAGATCAGTAAACATTCAGCCTGAGATGGCACATGAGTTGATCATTTCATGCATTCTGCAGCCACAGAAGGTTGATATATTTCAAAGTATTTGGAGTCGTGTGTTTATATTATCTCCACTTTCAAATTTGACTCTACATGACAAAGCAAATATAAGTCTAAGATACTTGAATATGGCTATATATAAATCTACTAGTTAGGTTACACACTGAATATTATTTTTTTTATAAAAAAGTTAATTTTAAAATTAATGATAGATTAATCCAAACTAAAAATCCATGGTGATTTATTTTACATTCGTAAAACTGCATAAAACCAAAACTTATATAGTTTGGAGATCTTTAACATATATATATCAAGTAAATATATAAAGAAATAGTTACAATATGCTAATGTGCTAAAATATGGCAGGTTGCTGTTTCTCAAAAAGAAAAAAAAAGCATGACAGGTCATCTAAACCAATTTCATGGATCATGATTCATATATCTTAAAACATGGGCAAATTTAAACTCGATAAAGTTTGATAATTAGATTAGATCAATACATAATACCATTTTAATTAGGAAAAAATGCATAATACCATTTTTTGAGAAATATGGTAACTATTTATGATCATGTTTGAATTTGAGACCTCTCTTATAGACAGAAGGGTGCCAATTAACTAAGTTAACAACTACTAGCATATCATATAAATCGTTCATTTCATAAAGCATGATTTAAAATACATGATTTTTATTGTTAGACATCATTTCATGATATAAATCATGTCCAAAATTTTGATTCTTTAATTTGGATGACCCTTCATGATTCGAACCATAATCCAAAATTTGATTCTTTATATTATAAAGCGCACATTCATGTTGATATGTAATAATTGCTGCCCATTTTGTAAAAGTATTATTGTATTTGCCTTGCTTCTTAACTAATTAAGAGCATTTTTTTGGATATACCATCTTCTCCTTTCTTTGATAAAGAAATATAAATTGAATAGCAATCAAAAGTAAATGTAAGAAAATGATCTCAAATCCACCATATCTGACCATTGGCCAATGATAGAATAACTTCTCCCTATTACACTACCATATTTTACTTGGGGGACAAAGACTCAGGGCAGTCTTAAGACATTCCCTTTGCTTGGATAACAAACAAAATATGGGCAGGTTGCATGTCATACCAAATTGCCTTGTATCACGGACGTGGCCTTCCTCTCCATCCAAACCCGTTCTTTGTGCAGCATCTGATGGTCCATCCGAGCAAACGTTCTTATAAGTCCAAACCTAACCTCATGTATTTAATAGGTGACATTATGAGCCCTCAAACCCAGCATTCAGTGCTTCCCTCAAAACAAGGGCCAAAGGACGACGTGCGAGGGTGAAGGACCCCATGCAACAGTATGAGGTACTGCAAAGGCTGTCACTCAGCCTCGTGACTTCACTTTGGCATGACTTTGGACATCTCTTCTTTCATTTCTGGATGAAATATTGTCATGGATTTTTATCATTTTCTCAAGGAATCATGATGTCTGATTTGGATAAAAAAACTGGGCAATTAATTTATATGTCTCATTTATCATATGTGAACTGACATTTCCGTTATGCTTGTTTGTCATGCTGCATGGACGAATCACTAGGAAAAACCTAGAAAAGATCGCAAAAATTTGAGAAAGAGATGAACCTAGCCTCTTCCTTGATCCAGATGCTGGTCAAGAGACATACGCTTGCTTCCTTTCTTTCTGTCCTTTTGTTTTTTGTTTTTGTTCACTCTTGATATGAATTGCGAGTCCCACACAAGACTTGTACTATATTTGACATATTAGATTCATGGTTAATAGAGCGCCCAAGCAAAACGTCAATTCTCTCACAGAGTATTCCACCATGAGGGCCTCAGCCAACCGTCACTCGCTCAGTACAAAACCATGTGATATATCTCCGTTTACGTACCCCACTGGCTTCTTAGAAAAAAATTGACAAGGGATTGTCTTACTCTTTCTCAAAGAGTAGGTTTTCTGCGATTAATCCTATAGGCCTTTAAGAGATAATAAGGGTGAGAGCGAGATGTTAAGGATTTCCCAACGTGAGAAACGGTAACGTGAGACTTGACAACGGATCTCCTAACAAGTTTCATGGGAATGTTTTCCTCCTTTGCGGGCTCGATGTCACACACAGCAAGATCTGTGCATGATCCAACGATCACCCAACATTTTATTTGCTTAAATCTAGCCGTAACCACTGGCAGTGAGCCAAAACAGTTCCTTTCGACTCCCATCCCAGTCTTTGTTTCCCTTTGACGTGACCTGACGAGAGACAACTGGCCCTAGACACACCCTCATTTGTTCCACATTAAATCCTTTCATCCAAGCCAAGGCTCCTTTGCCACATGAATTCCGTCAGTCCACTGCATCCACCAGTAGACTGTGGCAGCGACAGAGTGGGTGGAGCCCAAGTCCAGCCCTGCAAAGCCAAATGGGTGCATGCTCCCTATGGCTCAGGTCTCTGATCACACTGAGAACCTAACCCAAACTTATGGAAACTTATGGAGGCAGAGAGAGAGAGAGAGAGAGAGGATGATATGGGTTAGTAATTAGGTACCTCTCTCTCATTAAACATGGGGATTTGGACAAGGACCATGGGGTAGGCAGAAGAGCCCAGCTCCACATCCCCTGATAAGGGCTCCCATCTGTAGACCTTCTCCGGCGTCCGGCGGAAGACCATAACGTAGAGGCTGACGGCGGCCATGGACAGCTTCTCGACAACGAGCATCACCGACATGACGAGGCACGAGATGACTGCGGCCTTCACGGCCGGGACCAGCACCGCCGCTCTCACCCACCACCATATCGACTCGATACGATGCAGCACAACGTCGGCCGACAGCGAGGAGCAGATGTCCCATGCTTGTGTCAGGTAGAAGGCCAGAGGGCGAGAGAGATGGGCTGCATTGCACCAAAGAAATTAATAGACTACCCATGCAAGGCAGCCATTACTTGGAAAAAAGTCTTACATGACTGCATTAGTGTGGAAATAATGTACTTTAGAGCAAGAGATAGAGTAGAGTTGGTACCTTCCATGGCTTTGTCCTCCACCTCTCCTCCTCCACTGTGACCCAGTGCCCTTGATAGATCTGTCTTTCCAAGCAAAGGAGGCCACTTCTTAAGGATTGGGTTGCGCTTTTGAGCAAGCCAAATGATTAAAATACCTATGATAAACCCAAGTGTGAAAGCTGTACATATGGTGCTGGCTAGGATTGGGACCACCCAACTAATATATCTATCTATATATGTATATGTATACCATGTAGTGAGATTTGTTGTTTATATACACAAATATATTAAAAGTCCTTTTCTTAAGAAAATGAAAATATGAAAAAAAATCTTACATGATTTTCTAAATGAGTAATTAGCTTATCAGAAAGATTCTCCAACAGCTTTCTCATGTCAATTTATACATCTATAACCTCAGTTATTTGAGATAAAATAATTATGTAACAAAAATATTGCCATCAACTACTCTCTTAAGATCTATCAGCATGTAGAAGACAGACCGGGTTAGAGCAGGACAATTAGAAATTGTTGCTAATAAAAGATACTCTAAATTTACACAGCATTCTTTTAAAAATGGTGTATGTTTGGTTTCATATTTTAGGAAATCAAATGTTATTGACTCAATCCATCAATCATGGCAAGATTTCGAGTAGGTTATTCAGCCAAAACATTTTCAACCTTCATGTGCAACATGAAATCCCAGCTATAATAGCTACTTTAATTAATTGATTAATGATAAGAGAAAACGCCACCCAATGAGCCGAGGAATGATGGAATAAGCCATATGAGGTGCTCTGAATTGGCACGGCACCAAGCTGTCAACAAAGGACCTGTTCGCCGTTAAACATAATCTCCTCCTTGCTCTATTCCTTCCGAAGGGTAAGTTTAGAAGTGGAATAACTTAACCCGAATAAGTGGGTTAACTTATTCCTTCTTCTCTTTACTATATATAAAATAAAGTATTTTGAGCTGAGTTAAATAGGATAAACAAGTGCATAATGCATCAATATTTATTTTACTTTCTAAATAGTAGTTGAGTCTAGCTAGCTGCTTCAAATGTTTGATCGAAAAATAAAAAAAAATAATTAGTTTTTTTTTTTTGCTGCAATGGATGGCTCATCCATCTCTAATGTAAATACATCCAAAAAAGTCAAAAGATAATACGTTACGGAGTGCGCCCTAAAATACTCCCAGAATGATTAGCCACATACGAGGCTATCCAATTCGCAGTTTTATTGACTTATTCTCTTCTTTCATTTTCAAAAATAATCCAAAATAATTGATGAGGAAGAGGACAATATAATTTTACATTCACGAGAGGCGTAGGTAGGAACAAAATAATGTGGCCCACCCACACCAATAATTTAGGGAAGATACTTTAATGCGTCAAAGGGAGTGAAGTATGACAAGTGCTTCTACGTGTCACCAAAACTACCACAAAGCTCTTTCTATTTATGTCAGAGCTTGAACGCAAAGCTCTTCTTCCTTCCTCTCTCGGCGGTGAGAGTCCTCAGGATACTGACTGCCGAGAGCTCCACCGACACTTAGAAACTTGCTTTGCTCGTGCCAAAAAAGACTCATTGATTAGAAAGGCCTGTGTGCCGCCGAGGACATCTAAATTCTATCTGGATAGAATAAAATTTTATTTCATGTTCAATTTGCAGTTCTCACCTTCAAATTTTCTCCTTTTTGCTAATTTTAAACTATTTAATGAAAAAGAAAAAGAGAACAAGCTGCAGCTAGAGCAAGGTTTCAATAATGATGCTGTTTTGACTAATCCCAATGAAATTATTGATGACTATCATAACAATCATAGTGCTTGTAGCATGTTATTTAATCTATTGTATGATTTCAAAATTTTAAACTGATTCTAATACTTACTATAAAGGTATAAAATTATAATTCAAGAGAGTCGACAGTTCTATTGTGGACCCTTGGAGCCATCTTGGGTAGATTTCGACAGGATTATACGACAAGATCCATCACTTTCTCATCCGGTTCGGCGTGCCACGTGCCAGAACAAAGCCAATGGCGTGTATCACGAGGGTGGGATGATCATTAAAAAATTTATTACATGCGGTAAACAAGGGCCTACAATGATCTTTGAGTCCTGAGATAAATGAAAGAGGAGAATCAGAGGCATACTTTTGAAAAAAAATATATATCTTTTATTATTCTCTGAATCCGGTTGAGTAACTGGAAGAAATTATTTTTTTCTTTTAATAAAATCAGTTTATAACATTGAAAAATATAAGAAAATAACAAATAATAGTAAAACAATAATGATATTCTTTTTTCGATTGTTGTTCTCTAAACAAAAAATCATTCAAATTGTACAAACTTTTTTTTAAAAAAAAATGCCATAAGGATTTAAATTTTAATAGAATTTTTTTTATAAAAAAGATACAAATGGTTTCTTTTGCATTCCTTGGAAGAGTTCCTTTGATGATCATAAGCAAATTCTACATGGACTCGGCCCAAAGCCTCAATAAAAATAAATAGAGTTTAGGATTGAGGTGCGGCCTATGATCAGCTATATAATTTGATGCAACAATGGCTTAACAAATTTTATTGTGTCTTCCCTCTTTTACATCAAAAAAAAACAAATATACATAATGTTATAATATATAAATCTATTATACAGGTCGGTGCCATTACTCGTTCCGTTATTATATATTTAACACAACAAAGTGAATAAAAGAATTCCATAGAGAACCCTCCATAATACATCATATAAACAGCCCCCTTTGGGATGGGTCCACCCTTTTGGGGCTCCCTCCAAATATGGAGAGAGTTTGTGTTACTTAGAAAACGCTGAAGAACAGTTATGGTGGAAAGTAAAGCCGCAGCACACACACATAAGAGAGGGAGAGTAGGAAAAGAGAGAAGAAGAAAAAGAGAAGAAATAAAGAATAGAGAGAGATGGATAGCCAAGGTTTAAGAACATCATTATTTCATGATAATGGCCAACTAGAAAACTAGGTCATTATCAATTTCTAGTGTGACAAACCTGTGTTATTAAATTAAGCATGGGTAATTATGCTTCTAAAAACTTTATTAAATATTTTGCATTATCTATACATGCTGAAAATATATTTTCATTATTAATAGATGTTTTTTGTGTTGTTTTATTTATTCAGAATAAAAATCGAACTTAAAAGTAAACCTCTCTTTAGTCCATGCACTTCAATAACATAATTACCTCCTGATAGTGCGCCATGCCAAAACTATTTGGTTAGTATTTAGGCTTAAACATTAAAAAAATAAAGATGGATATAGGATTAAAAAAAAAGAAGATGTATAGCACTCAGGGCCCTTCTGTTTGATATAGTGGCCATCTAAGGCTATATACCACTCTCTGCAGTGCAAATCGTGTACTGCAGGAGATCCATGCTCTTCTCATAAGAAGTAGACGATGTAGTTTCATTCACACAAAGAATAATATATAAAGCACAAATGTGCCTACCCTTTTGCTTCCATTACAGATGGAGCGGGTAAATAAAAGAAGAAAAATATCTGGCCAATTGAATACAAATTATGTAACTGAGATAACAAAGAGGGGGGGGAGAGAGAGAGGGGGAGGGAGAGGGAGAGGGAGAGGGAGGGAGGGAGAGAGAGAGAGAGAGAGAGAGAGAGAGAGAGAGAGAGAGAGAGAGAGATGGGCAAATGTCTCCAGGAGCCACAGCCCAAAAAAAAGAAAAGCAATGGGAAAGGTAGAGAAGAGAGCAGAAGGGATGTTACAAAACGGGAGCCCAAACCCAGCCCACCCCAACTTAGGGTTGGTTACATAATTGGGCGGGCCGGCCCACAGCAACCCAACACCAGCCGCCGGCCGCCAAAAAAAAAAACCTCCCTTTCGCGGATGAGCCATTAAGCCGTAACTCGTCTCTGTTGTGGTGATAAAAAAGAGTGCACGTATACTGCCGCCACTCCTGGTTCCAAAACAACTAGCTTTCTATTTCCATGCCAGGGTCGTCGATGAGTCATTCTTTGGGATTTTACGCAACATCCTGCACAGCCCAAGGGTCTCCCATAACATTGAATCTCTAGCTTGTATGTTGATCCCGTGCATGGTCGGTAATTAGCTTGCTGTAGGTGTTGCAGGCTGGGTGTTTGGTAAAATTCCTCAGGGAGCAAGTGCTCGCTGAAGTTGTGTGGTTTCATGGCTCTGCTTCCCGTTCCACTTGGCCAGGCGCTCAGGCTCAGCTCAATCGTCTCCGAGAGGTGTACGAATCCATTCTACAGCAGTCCGTCGCTTGCATTCCCCCGCAGACCACGTAAGCTTTAGTCCTTCTAACATGTTGGTTTTTTGTTCTGTATAAGAAATTCTACAAGATGGTCATTCCCTTTGCTTCTGTAGGGCCCTCTCATTCGTTTCTTAGAATTGAAGCGAGGAACATCACTCGAACAGAGAATGCGAAGGTCAGAAACCGGAGGATGCGAAGAAAGGTATGGCTCCTGTGCTGGTATCGGTAGCATTTTGGCTCAGTCAGTTGAAGGATGCTGTTGAATGATTAGGTTTCGAGGATTTCTGATATGGATTTCAAATGCGAGTAAAAAGAAAAAAGAAAGAAAGAAATTTATAAGGTAATATAATAATTACAACAAAATGACAAGTCCTGGATACAATTGGTTCAAATCCACGTATCTTTTTAACAGCATGAGAAGAGTTAGTTGATATTTCGCTCATCATTTCTACATCAAATGAAAGTTGATACTTAAGTGGGTGCAGGTCAACTTTAATTTATACTGGCAGTTTATTTAGATATAAGAAGATAAGAATACAAGCAATACCAAATGTAGAGGTTTGGAAGAACCATAACAAGCAACTAAGCAAGCTCTTTCCTGCAGGCAAAGAAGTCTGTAACCTGATTAACTCCCTCTATCATGTAGCTAATGGAACTCTCTCCATGTCTCGCTCATCAAAAGTAAAGCAAACTCCACAAATGATTTCTTAGGATGCCAAGTTTTTTTTTTTCAATCTTAAACAATCTCTCTATGTTCTCCCAGTAAGCTCTTCTATTAATTTGTATATCTCATGTGGACAAGTTTGCCAATTAACGGTAAGTTTTAGGTTCTGGAGAATGTTATGGCATCTTTACTTAGCTGGTCTGTACACTGTATGTATCTATGCTCATGAAAGATTTCAGTTGATGTATTCTTATAGATGCTTTGATGATCATAGAATAGTAAGCAAGCTTGTTGTGCAATTTTAACATTTTTTATTTTCAGTCTTGATAAATTAGACTATTATTTTGAGTGTTGTTGTTGCCAATTGAAACCGTTATTGATGAATCTTGCTGGAATCTATATAAACCTGAGCAAAGATGCATAAGGTAGACTATCATATAATGCAGATCAAAATATTTTGAACTGTTGGCTGCTTAATAGAGCCTATGATGTGAAATGCATTTTAAGTTCGATACAATTGGGAACGGAATATGCTCTTATATAGTTTACAGACTCAGGTGCTATTGTCAAATACCTTAGTATTTTCATTTCCGCAAAATTGATAGTTTTAAATTTAACAACGAAAATCCATATCTTGTGTAATTTGACTTGGTTTTGCTAGCTCGCAAAACTTAGTTTTGTTCTAACTATGTCATGTTTTTTACATTTATTGATTTACTTTACTCCCTTAATACATTTGTTTTCTGCCTAGAATAAAAATGTGCATTATGACTTACTTCATTTTGATCTTTTGCCTAGTTCAATGGCTCGCCTACTAAGCCAAGGCTCTCAGTATTTTGTTCAAACAAACAACTGTATGCTATGCTCGTTGATGATCAAAATAAGAAGACTCTCTTTTATGCAAGCACCTTACAGAAATCTATCCATGAAACTTGCTCTTGTAGCAGCACTATAGTAAGTGTATTTATATCTCTTTTCTAGCAGATAAAGGTGCTCAGTTCTTATGTTGTACTTATTTCTTCGTGAAGTAGTGTCATTTCGAACAATGGCATGTCTAGGTGGATGTGTAATAGTCATTGTATCAATGTTATGAAAATAGATTATAATTCACAATCCTAATCTTAGTCATAACTGATACTTTGGGACAATCTGCCTTGCAGATTTCACTTTTGGTCAGAAAATAATTTGAATTAGTACTCTATTGTTGATACTTACCAATGAAACCATCTAAGACTAAATGATATGTAAACTTAAAATTGAGTTCATATTAGTTTCAATACAGTTTGTGGAATCAAAATGAGAGATTTTATAATTTTAACTTTGTTTTTTTTGATGAATGCCTCAACATAACATTTAGGACTTTGGCTAAATAGAGTTGATGCATCCTTAAATATCAATTCAAATAACAAGCTTTAGCATTATTTTTCAATGCAAACCCATGAGTAATATGTTTGCATCATTGAAGGACGTAGGAAAGTGTTTTAAAAACATGTATTTTATATTTTTGCAGGTTTAGCCATGGTTTTAGAAGAATGAAACATAATTTTGTTGTGCGCTCCTCTCCCCACCTTTTTGTTGGTTTCTCGGTATTTTTATTAGTGTTTGATCTAGGAAGATCAACGGACTCGATGTGGATCACTTTGACCACTATGAGGACTGGACAGGGTCTAGGAGTAAAATACATCATATTAGGAAGCCGATTCGCGTGCCAAATTTTCGGAGGTTATAACTTGGTTGTTCGACGTCCGATTGAGGTGCTTTTTTTTTAAAAAAAATCGAATAATTTTTTGATCCCAATGATGTATTGTTGTCCTTTAAAGATATGGTGCACTGAGCAGTCTAGGCCATCTGGGCCCTAAATAGGCCAATCAATGTAAAAAAAAAAAAAAATTCAAGAAAGACTTTGATTGTGCATATCTCCCAATCTGAGAAAATTTAGGTGAAATGGTTGAAGACAAAGTCAATGTAGAATCGAGATCTACCTTTTATAAATTTTAGCTTTTCATGATTATTTCTACTGATCATATCTATTTTAGGAAAGTTATATCATTTTCAACTAAAAAAGGAATCCGATCCGAATTGTGCAAAGGCGGACCTTATTCTATAAGTAGAGGATATTTAACTTAATTTTGAGTTGATTGATAAAAGAAGAAGAGACTTAAACTCTATTTTCACAAATATTTCTATTTTTTTAGACTTTTTTAAAAGATTTGAGTTGAGCAAGTTGAGGAAATTAATTCATTCTCTCTAATCAAATCAGTGGTTGGTATTTCTTAATTATTCTAATGATTATATTCATTTGAATTTCATGTAGGAATTATTTGGCAATGCAGAATAATTTTGTATCAAATAATACCTTCATTTAATGGTTCGACATTGCATATTGTTCAAATCATTTTTCATCCTCTCTCTTCTAACTCCCAAAATTTTGTGGTTCATAAATTTTTTTTTGATATACAAAATTTTTTGAGTTAATTGCCTCTCTATATCATATTAACTAATCTCTAACCATGATTGAGAAATTTGCTGAAATTTGCCCACAGGAAGCTGCTCAAAGGGTTGGTGAGGAGCTTGTCAAGGCATGCAAGGATCTAGATATCTCTGAGATATCATCTTATGATCGCAATGGATTTGCTCGAGGGGAAAGAATGGCAGCATTCGAGATTCCAATCTCTCATCATGGATTCTTACCACGTTAGCTGATATATTTCCCATTCTAAATATATTTGTTTTTGTTCAGTGATGATATTGTAGGCTTTTGAGAAACATGTCAGAACGACGGCTAAAAAGCTTGCAGTATATAGAAGCCTCTTTGACAATCTCATCTCCCGAATAATTCTTTGCCTTAATTTCTTTTGTAAACTGTATTCTCTTGCAAGTTTTCTCAAAATCTAAAACCAGCGGCACAGAAACAGTATTAGGTCAAAATGCCTCCAGTATAAGGTGATGACGATAAGACAATAGTGTCAGCATTGCATTAGGTCCTATATAAATCAATTTTGTTTTGTAAATTATTACACTATATATCATAGAGTGAGAGGTTATATTTTTCCAAAAACAAACACAGGGATAATCATAATTGATCTCGTGGTTACAAAAAATCAAGAGCCTTCTGAAATTCCCATAAAATATTTATGGCTTTCATTGGAGCAACGCCTCCAAAATCACCATATTAATTTATTAGATTTTTTGCATGAATGCCCTCCTAAATATTAAATTTTGTATGAATATTCTTCTAAATTAATATTTGCATATATATCATTGTAAAACACTTATTTTGCTATTATGTTCTTTTTTTAATCCTTATTTTTGCATATATATCAATACCATCTAATGTCGTTACAAAATTACCAGTTTCAAATTAAAATGACTAAAATGTCCTTAATGGGTAGACTACAAAAAAAAACATTTATAATACGATCGTGATGGGAGATAAAAAAAAATAATTTCAAAATTTTACTTTATTTTTAATTAAAATAAATATAGTTTTTGTTAACGATATTAGAATGACCGTTATATTAGGGGCATTTGTATAAAACTAGTATTTTTACGGGGATATTGAAATAAATATAAATTTTAAGAGAATATTTACGTAAATTTAAATTTTTAGAAAGTTATCCATGTAAAAAAATTCTAATTTGTTTTTATTTGGATTAGCCAAAGCCATTCTGCCCTGCATCGTGAAAACAGCGTCAAAATTCCCAGCCAAAATGGGTTGGACCAAGTTGTACATCTGTGATCGGTTTCCTCATTCAAAGTCCGTCACGGAGGGAACAGTTAACTAGCCGTTGCCGCCGCTATTCAAATTCTGAAGCAGGCAATGCAATCTCTCCCCCAACCACAACTGGGAATACGCTCTCGCCTCTACCCCCGCCTTTCCTTCCTCCTTGGGTGCTTGGAATCCTGCGGAGAAATGGACCAACCAGTTGAGACCGTTGTAGATCAGCCATCTTTGTTTCCTTCCTCTCCTCGGCCGACACCGGCCACCACCAGTCGGAAGCGGAAAGTGGTGGCAAAAAGCTTGCAAAAGACACTCTCAAAGACCTCCATGCTCGCTCGCTTCCTCCCAACGGGCACCCTCCTCACCTTCGAGATGCTCCTCCCACCTGTCTCCGGTGATGGGTCATGCTCCCCGGCGAGCACGACAATGATGCACGTCCTCCTCGGCCTCTGCACCATCTCTTGCTTCTTCTTCCACTTCACCGACAGCTTCCATGGCCCTGATGGCAAGGTCTACTATGGATTTGTGACTCCAAGGGGCCTTGCAGTCTTCAAGCCCGGCCTCGGAGTTGAGGTCCCAAAGGATGACCGGTATCGTATGGGGTTCGTCGACCTAGTGCATGCAGCCATGGCGGTGATGGTTTTCTCGGCGATCGCGTTGTCCGATCACCGGGTCACCAACTGCCTGTTCCCAGGGAGAGCAAAGGAGATGGATGAGGTGATGGAGAGCTTCCCGTTGATGGTGGGTGTGGTGTGCAGTGGTCTGTTTCTTGTCTTCCCCGCCACTCGCTCTGGAGTAGGGTGCACGCCCTCATGATCGACATCATTGATGCCAAGGAGATCTGCTGCAGTTGGGTGGTTGGATGAAGAATACTGTTGTGAAGCGTTCTAAATTGAAGCTCCAAGCAAGCAAAGTGCTCTTTGTAATATTTAAACTGAGTGATTGTATTTATATATATCATCATGATTGTGAGATAGGGCCATGAATTTAATTTTAGTCATGTAAAGTAGAAACCAATTGATCGAAAATATGGATCATCAGCAATAGTGAGGTACACCGAAGTACAGTAAGAATTGGCAATCCTGTTCGAGTGAACAGTGTTTTATACTATAGTTTTTTGTTAGATGTATTTAGTATTTTTTCCATTAGACATTTTTGTAGATCTCCATTCTTAGGCTTTAAATTAATATACACTAAGCACCCGTTTAGTATAGTTTTTATTTCAAAAAATCTAAGGGAAAAAAGAATTAAAAAAAATATATTTACAGGTAAATACAGTAGAAGTAAAAAAATTTCTTCAGCAAACATAGGGGCATATGAACTTATTGGTAGAGTCTTGAGAAAGAATATATGAGGATATAAAGTCTGCTGGCAAAAATGATATAAGGCCACACTGGTGAAAATGAACTGGTAGTCGTAGGAACATCATCTCTATCCTATAATGCAGGCTCAAGAGGTTACTGTATCTTCGAGTTCGACTTTAATTTATATTCCTTTAGAATATTAAGATAGAGCCTAGGATGTCTTTATTTCTGTCCTTTCCTACTCTAACTCACCATCTTCATATTTGGACCATCATCTCTTGCCAGCCATTTATCGTATCTATTTCTTGATGCATCAAGCCGTATGTATTACATATGCACAGTGCTACTATAAATATAATAAGGATAAAATGTATAATTTTTTAATGAAAAATAAGGATAGCATGCATTCATCTATTGAAGAAATCCACGATAATTTGATCAAATCATCTCTTCCCATGTTTAAGAAATAAAATTATTTTTTAATTTAATTAAAAAAAAGATTCTATGGCAGTTTTTTTTTGAAAAAAAAAAAGAATTATAGCTGTTTAAAACTTTTGCAAATGCCGGATGGATGCAAGAATAAAGTTCGTCGTCTCGGTACCGGATTCTGTACCAGTGCCACACTAGCACAATATCGATATGGTACGGTATAAAATTTTTTTGGTATGCCGAATATTGGTACACCATCCATACCGAATACTGGTATCGAACTAGTACGACACGATATGCCCCATACTGCTCTGTTCGGACCGGTAGAGATGGGCATCGGGCCGTGCCGGGGCCGGCCCGGCCTAAACCCACCGGGCCACAGACCAAACGGGTCGTGCCTAGCCCGGCCTGTTACTAAACGGGCCATGCCTGGCACGGCCCGCTTAACCTAAAGGCTAAGCCCGGCTCGGCCCTAGGCCCGTGGGGTGGCGGGCCATGTCGGGCCCGGCACGGGCTGTGCCAGGCACGAGATGGGCGGTGCCTGGCACGGCCTGTCTGTCCAAAAAAAAATAGCCATTATGGGTGGCCCATAACGGCTATTTTTTTGGCCCATAATGGCTATTTGTAGCTTTTTACCCATTTTGCTCCTCCCAACAACCAATAAAACGGCTAATTTGAGGGGTATTTTGGGGGAAAAATTGGAGTCCTATAAATACTCCTTTTCTCCCTCATTCTCACCACACCAAACCAACTCTTCTCTCCTTCTCTACTACTATTATTTCTCTCTTCTAGCAATATTTAGCAAGTGCTCTAGGCTTCTAGCAATTTAATTTTTAGTTTGCATTTAGTTTGATCCAAGAGTTAAATTGAATGGCGTACTAATTTTACTTGATGCATATTGTGAAAATATGATTCAAGATTCTGAACCTGCTAAAATTGAGGTAACACAACTTCTTTATGATATTTATGCTATATATGATGAAAAAATTCGTGGATCTGGATTCTCCGTGTAAAGCTCTATTTCTTCTTCTAGTAGTTCTCGTTCGTTATCTATTTTTTCATTCATTACACAGAGAAAACATATACATGCTTCAAGTTTATCTTCATCTTCTTCATCTTTAAGTAGTGAACTAGAATTTTATTTATGAAATAATCTTCAGTCTGCATATAATAAAAATCAAATAGAGAGACTAGATGTATTATCTTGATGAAAAAGTGTTAAAAATCAATATCCTATTATGTCTGCAATTGCACGCAATATTTTAGTTGTGTCGATGTCCACAGTAGCATCGGAATCTGCTTTTAGTGCAGGTCGGCATGTTCTTGACGAAAAGAGAAATATGATGACTGACGAAATGGTTGAGATGCTTCTCTGCTTCAAAGATTGGTTGGATGCTGAGGCGAGACTTCAAGATAAAGGTGGACATGATACAATATCCTCTGATGATGATTATACAAACACTACTAAATAATGAATACTGATGATTAGTAAGATTTGATCATTTATTTTTATTTCTTAATTTTTATAATTGTACATTTTTATTTTTTTAATTATTAAAGTGAGTCATCTCTATTTTTTCTCCTTTCTTATTATATTCTGGAGGTCAGACCAAACCTCCCTTCATGTACCATTTTGATTTAAATTAATAAACTGGTAGGGGTCTATGCCAAACCCTCCACCATTAAGGTGGCTTTATATTAATAAATTCTTAGTTCCCAACATTTATTAATTTATTAAAAAAATTTATAAATAAAAAATTTTATTTCCATTTATTTTAAGGGGGACGAGCCATGCCTGGCTCGGCCCAAGCCTTTGTGGGCCGTGCCGGGCCCGGTTCAGGCCCTTATGGGCCGTTCCAGGCTGGCCCGCGAGCCGTGCCGTGCTTGGCCCACGAATCGTGCTAGCCCAGGCCCTTATGGGCCATGCCGGACTCAGCTCGCAAGCCAGAAATCCTTAACCTAGCCCGGCCCTCTTTTATGAGCCGTGCCTAGCACAGCCCGCTTCGTGCCGGGCCATGGGTGGCCCAGCCCAATGCCCACCTCTACGGACCGGTACAGCATATCATGTGCAACAATGGTAGGCAAATATTCATTCCGTACTCAAACATGTTGCCATATTATTGAGGATCTCCTTTTCTTAAATTACGAAAATACCCTCGTAACTTCAATCCAATAACGGCAACCGAGCCCCCAGAAAACCTCTTAGCGACGCTCGGTGGCCTATACGACAAAAAACTAGAAGGATAAGGGTAATTAAGTAATTATGAATTAATTTCTATTTTCCGACTTAAAACTTGGCTTTATATATCGAGCCTTCCCAGCCGTCTAAGGCTAATTGGGAACAAGCCACGGGGTCAGTTCAAACGTGACACGTTGACGACGTCTGACGTCCGTTAATTTGTCTTCTAATAAATCCTCTCTCCCCGTCAAGCGAACGTTATAAACCGAAGGCCCTGGGGCACCAAGCCACGTCACCCGGGAGCTATAAAAGGGAAGTCTTCTTTCTTTTCCCGTCCGTTTCAGAGCGAGGCAGGCGAGGGGGCTCTCTCTCATCGAGAGCTTCCGAGGTATGGCCATTTCCGTTTCTCCGCTCGTTTGATCCTATGTGTTTTCCTCAATTCTTCTAGGTGGGAATGTAATCATTTGTGGAGATGGATCGTGTTCGAAAAATCCTTTTGATTTGATGTGCTTTTGTGTTGCGGTCGGCCATTTCTACGGTTTTCTTCGTGCATTTGGATCTTTCTAGGGTTTCTGGTTGTTTTTTCTTGGATTCTTCTTTCGGGAAGGTGATTTTTGTTTTACTTCTCATGCTTCCGTTGAGGATTTTCTTGTATTTGATCAGATTTCTAGGTTTTTAATTCCTTGACATGCTTGTGCTCTAGGGTTTCTCTCGGCGAAAATTGGCTGTGTTGAGGTGGCCTTCTTCGCTGTTTGTAGATTTCTTTAGCTTTTCTAGGGAAGTCTTGCCGTTATTGAGATATGGACCTTTGTTATTCATGCAGGAAAGGTGAAAAATAGGTTGGGAAATTCGGAATTGGTGAAGTGATTCTAGCGTTCAAATACAGGAAAGGAGTGGCCTTTACTGTTATTTGTTATAGATGTTCTGGTGAGAAAGATTTGACAATGGGAGATCATCTGGTGTTGAATGTTGACCCTCTCGTGAAGCTTGAGACCGTTGAATCTCAGGCAGGGAAGGCTTCAGAATCTTCTGGAGAAGCTGTGCATGGTTCACTTCCATCTGTTGCTTCCTCTTCGGTGGTAGCTTCTGTTGGTGATGAGGGGAAGGAGTACTCGGGTGCTGAGGAAGAGGAGCCACTCATTCAGACGGTGGAGTGTCGCATTTGCCAGGAGGAGGACCATGTTAAAAACCTGGAGATACCGTGTGCATGCAGTGGAAGTCTGAAGGTTTCTGATTTTTTTAAGCAATAAAAAAGCTCTCGTTTTCTTTATCCTTGATGTTAACATGATATTGGCTGGTGTTGGTATGGTTCATAAACTGCTGTTAGTAAGGTTCATAAACTGTTCTATTGGTAACTTTCCTCGAAATCATGCTTCCATTAGATAATTGCTCAATTTCTCGGATTTTCTAGCTTAGTCATTGTAATGCAGGAGCGCAGTGTTGTGGCATTATTGTTATCTTGTGAAGTTATTAGGTCTTGGTGTGCTGATTGGTTGATAGCCTAGTTTGATATGGTCGGGTATATCCATCTTGATGTTGAAATTCTGTGGTTCTGAGTCTTGTCGCATAACTACAATTTTGTGTCATCTTGGTTGTTGCTGTTTTGTACATTAGCTGCTTTTGAGAATAGATAGGTTTCTAGGTTGAATCATTGAGAACTGTTAAGATTCAAACTATCTTGTTTCTAATGTCTAGGATTTGATTTTGTCACTCAGAAATGATGAATTCTTGGATTTCTGTGCTTCTACTTCCTCTAAGATTTTGAGCTAGGACATATATTTACTTTAATGTAGGACACATAAGGTTATTTAGCAGCCATTCTAATGTTTGCATTATGATGTTTCTATGTGGTAGATCCAATTTTTTATTCTTTAGTTCTCAAATAAGTTTTCATCCTGTCCTTGTCCCCATTCCTGCAGTGGGTAACAAATATCTGCATGCAGGCTTTCCACTGCATAGAGCTGGTTTTTTTTTTTTTATGTATTTGTATGGCCTAGCTATGGCTATATAATTGCATAATTGACATATTGTGTACAGTGCAAAAACTACCCACATACATCTGTCAAGAAAATGCTATGTTTCTTACCATCAGGGAAATTTACCTTTGAACTCAAGTAAATCCTACTACTGCTTAGTTCGAAGTAGTCACTGTGAATAGTAATATCTTGAAATATGGATATTGCCATTAGCTTTTAAAGCCCCCGGTAATCTGCCGTTAACTATAATCTGATGCCTGTTAAAATGTGGATAGTAGAAGTGCCAGTTATACTTGCAAAATATCAGTTATGTTTGTACTCAAGATAATCATTTTTTGGAAATAGTTTTTAATTTCTACCATTTTATCATGATGCTTATTTGCATCCGTTTAAATACCAATATTCTACTTTATCATGATGCTTATTCGCGTCTGTTTATACCAATATTCTACTTATGGGAGCTTACTTTGCTTATTGTGCCATATACAGTATGCTCATAGAACATGTGTACAGCGCTGGTGCAATGAGAAAGGAGATATAACTTGTGAGATTTGTCATGAGGTGAGTTGCAATTCTTTATGTAATTACTTAATAAATACATGGATATTGCTTCAACTTCTGTGAGAATACATATACTCTATCTTTTGATACTTGGGAATTATATCGTTCATTTGCTTCAATGTCCCATTAGGCTCTCCATCTGGTGGAAGGATGTATCACACAATTCAATTTGTTGAATCCCACTATGTTATGTAAATTTTAAAGTTTTATTATTTTCAGTGTCGTGGTTACTTATATACTTTAATGATATATCTATTATCTTAACTTTTCTGTCTGATAGATGAGTTAGGTTATCTTTTATTTTCAAACTGAATGTTTATGATAGATCTTTCTATATGATTTGCAGCAATACAAGTCTGGGTACACTGCACCTCCCCGAGCAAACCCAGATGAGACCACCATTGACATCAGGCAAGTGGTACATGTATTTCTTGCAGAACCATCTAAAAGATAAAAGCAAAATAATGCTTTTTGCCACTAAGTGTTTCAATATTTATCACTAAGTGGTTACTTTTGCATCATTTAGTTCAATTTGATGATCCTTCTGCTTGATTGGCAGTGGAGGTTGGACTATTACAGGCACCCCGTTGGATCTGCGTGATCCTCGGCTCCTTGCTGTGGCTGCAGCGCAACGCCGTTTTCTTGAAGCTGAGTATGATGAATTTGCTGCTACAAATGCCAGTGGTGCTGCATTTTGCCGCTCTGCTGCTCTGATTGTGAGCCTTATGCTGCCCTGGAAATACAAATGATGCTTTATTTTGGGTTGAACATATGAGATTTACATGGAAATTAGTTTTCAAGATAGTCTATATCCTATTTATGTACTTTTCTATGTTTATTTTTTGAGAAGAAGTCTTTCATACAATTAAATTTGATTTTCTAATTAGTTATACTCTAAAATAAATATTTCTTAAAACAATTTTTTTGAATACCATGCTATCTGAAAGGTTCATTTTCTTATGTTATTTACGGACATGTCAATAGTAACACATGGAGAGATTCTCATGTTTGTCTTTTTCAGTGTTGTTTGCTAAGTAAAATGGCAATACAGTGCTAATTAGGCAAGATGAGTTTTTTTCTTTTTAAATAAGTTCAAGGATGATTCTGAAAAGGAAAATTTTTGTGACCTTATTTTCATTTTGCACCACTTTCCACTGAATTACAGGATGCGCAGGTTCAGAACTCTTTTTCTTTGAAAGTAATTGAACTTAAGGTTTCAGATTGGCCAATATCTTAACCAAGACATCAGTTTGTCTTGGTATCAGGCATGTACCAGTACAATATTTATGAAGTGTTGGCCATTATAATTTCAGCAATTATAAGCCGAAATATCACAACATATCAGCCAATGATGGTTACATCGGTATATTCATCATTAGAGTTAATTGATTTCCTGTGATGGTTGGAGATGGTTGGAAAATTGTGAGAATAGAGAGATCATAGAAGATGCAAACCCATCAATGAGAAGTCTCAACGATGGATGTTGGACGATCCAACAAATAGATTTGTTGATTTGGTAATGAGATTTGTCGTTCTAGAAGCCATGTTTGTAATCAATGATTCAAATCCTAGTGGACATGCCATGAAATGTTGTAATGGAGAACCATCCCAGGTGTCGAGATGGCGGTGCATTTGTTCCGTGGAAAAACTGGGATGATGCCCTCCTACAAGATTTGAATCATTATCTGTAATGCCTTTGAGGAACTGAAGTAGATCATGCGGTGTACGCCATAGGAGATGATAACAGAAGGTGGTGGTAGAGGGACCACCATGATCGAATGGATGGGAACTCAAAAACGATGAGAAGGGAGAAGAGGAGAGGCTCTATGATCAAGTGGAGAGGCAAATCTCAAGGTTGAACAAAAAGGTAAGGAGAAGAAAGGGGATGATGGATGAATGCATGTCTTCGATGGTCACTTGGTGGAGTGGGCATACCGTGTTGGTTCAAAAAAGGGAAAGAGGAGAATAAAATGAAAGGAAGGGCTTTTAAGGGAAGATGGCCATGCTTCAACAATATTGCAAACTTTCTTGCCCTCATGGCCTTTGGACATGCCTAAATGTTGCTAAAAAATGTGATATTGCTGGTCGGCTGGTCCTTTTTAAGATTTTTTGGCTTCTAAACTTGGCCAAGATAAATCAATATCTTGATTCACCTCAGTATCGATCTCCCTCTAAGATGACTAAGATTACAAGAATTAAAACCCTTGCTTGAAGTTTATCAAGGGTTGAAATCTCATGCATACTTAGCTCATATCAGCCTCTGCATACCAACGTGCCCTGGAATTGGATGAGCTATGCACATATCACACTATATCGCTCGTCTTGTGTTGTATCTTTCACATGGAGGTGTATCTCCCTCGTGTCGAGGTGTATTGATCCTATGCCAATCCCCATATTGCTCAATACACTTTTTTATTTTATTTTTGGTTATTTCTACCAAGTCATATTGAGGCGTACCACCCCCTTGTCAAGGATTGTACTATACTGGATAACCAATGGTATGGTACCAATCCATAAGTTTGAATCCTTGATTTAGATTATGGCACATGCTTTCACATGGATGAGTTAGAAAATAAGTATTTGACGGATTGGTGTAATCCCATCAATTGAGATTGTTTACAATAGAGTTGCAAAGATGCCATGTTTTAGTTTATATATTCTTTCTTAATCATTTATTATAATGTGAATATGGCAAGGTTTATTTACTAAAGGAAGAATATTTAAAATGGGATTTGGGGTGGTCCTGACATATGGGAGTTGTTGTCCATACAAATGGAGGCTCCAGGGAGATTATAATAGATATGGGAGTTTTAGATGGGCATCCACTTTAATTTATCAAGGAACCAAGGTAATGTATTGGTATTTTGTTTTATATTAGTCATGGTTGGCTGCAACCTGTAAATTAAAGCTACAGAACTAAATTGAAAAGAATAGGACAAAACAAATAATATAATACATACGTAATACAAACATAAAAAAAAAACTTCCGCAGAAAATTGTCACTTTGAAATTTTGAAAAAATGAAAATATAGAGGGGAAGAGTGGGATATGAGAAGCTGAATAAAACAATAATGTGTACATGAGATGGGTTTTATTTGGCTAGAAGTATGTTAAATTGGACTATTTACAGAACCATTAATTAGTCAGGTGTAATTAAAGGTAATTAAAAGGAGACATTCAAGAGAAAGTATTTAAGTAGCGATTAAGGAGAAATTTGAAATGAGTAAAAGTCAAATATTAGCAGACAAAGAAGGCCGAAAGTGGATCAGGTATTATTATTTCCCTATTTGCATATCCACACTTATTAGGTGAATAGGAATACACATGAGGATTGTAATTGGATGCTAAATTCTATATCCATATTTGTTCTAATTGGAGATGGACGTGAACTAGATATTAACAATACAAATACAAATATGGATATAAAATATGATAAGGTAAAACATTGTAGAATATTATTCTACTTTATATTTTATTAATCCAAGTTAGGTACACGAGATTTTCAACTTTCCTTTTTTCTAAAACGAGCAATTCATTGTACACACATTTCTCTATATTAGGGGATCCACTTGATCGTGCTACACTTCTGTTGGATCTAATAATCTTTTGAGCTACAAACTTTAGGTCAAAGAGTTGATTGTTAGTTGTTCAAGAATGCAAGCCACTAAGTTAAAGACATCACTTTATGGAACTAAAGTTGGAAACATATTGATATGGTCACTTATTACTTGCTGGAGTTTACAAGAATTATTTAAATCTATAGAGGGCTAAGTAACTATTTGGATACTAATATGATATTTAATAGAAGAACCTACTTTTTCTTTGGTGGATATAGATGTTAGTCAGATGCTAAAAATTTTCATACGTGTATGGATAAACATGAATATAGAAGTGGATCAGATTGGATATTGTCATATCCATTCCAACCCCCATGGACCAAGGGTGAGGGAGGGATGGTAGGTGAGTAGGATATGGAAAGAGGGAGAGAGAGATGGGAGATCTGGTCTCTAATTGTGTGTTTTTGTATGTGTGTGTGTGTGAGAGAGAGAGCATTTAGATGGGAATTTAAGTGTAAGAGATACAGTCCGGGATTTTATTAATAGGCAGGGTTGGACATGGTTTGAGTAGGTACAAGTTAGGAGCCAACCCAACCTTGGTTAGTGTGCAAGAGATTTACAAGGGTCTTTTAACTTCAATACTATATGGGATATCAATATTAGGTGGATGCGGCATCTTAAGGCTCATGGTGTGCTATTTGCTTCATGTGGAAATTGGCATGGGAACGGCTTCCTGCATTTGAGCTTTTGCACCATCGTGGCCTCACTTCTCCCATGTGCCAATGCTGCCAATTTTAGAATTAAGTATATTGGTCATTTGTTCTTCCATTGTCCCAAGGTTCGTCTTTGGGATCTTGCCAACTTAGTTGCCTATTTGATCGAATGTTGGCGATCGCTAAGGAATTCCTTATTGCTCCTACTGCCTCAAATCTAACATGGCATGTGCTTAGACTAATCTAAACTATATTCTATGGCAAATTTGGAACAATGAACTATTTCAGAATTCCTGCTACCACGCAATAAGTTTTGCATTAGGCCCTTATCTTGGCTAATGAATACCATGACTTTGTTGAGGCTAAGTCACATTAGCAGCTCAGCCTCTGGGGTTCCCCTACTAAACTATCTTTGAGATCTGCATCGTCAACCATCATATAGCGGGAACCCCCTAATCGGGTTGTATCAAAGTTAACTTCGATTGGTCTACCTCTTATCTTCTAGTGCAGGATTTATAGTTCAAGATCATTGTAAGCGACCTCTATTGGCAAGTGCTATTCCTTTACATACCTCTATACTAAGGTCTGTCGAATCAATATCGAGGCTCGTACTGGCTATCGACATGTTCAGCATAGTATGGGCCCTCGTTGTGCCATTCTAGGGTGTTCCAAAATGGGGAGGGGGAGAGGAAGAGAGAGGAGGAGAGGGAGAGGGAGGAAGGGTAGGGAGAGGGGGGTAGGCTCTGATTGGATGCCAGGAGCAAATGTAGGCATGGTGATGAATCCCCTTAGATCAGCTAGGATATGGTGGGATGGCTTAGATCGAGAGTGGCTTGACCATGCAAGAGGGGGCTAATGTTCGCCGAGGGAGGGCTGGAATTCGAGGAGGGCCTTTGTGGACACCAGGGAGGGGGGAAGGCTTATCAGTGACGACCGGCGTGGAAGAGAGGTGAGCGGTGTTCAATGTCAAAATGAACAAGAGAGTCCCTTCAAGTTCTCGAGCCATCAAACTGGGAGGGGAGATTTTATAGCTGAACCAACCCTAAACCATTCCGACTTGGCATCTGTTTCGTTTGGTATGGGCTGAGCCATTTGGTTCGGTCCAATTTGGCGACCATTGCTCCGTACCTTTAGTGGGGTTGACAACTACTTGAAGGGGGATCTCTATCGCAATTTTATCACTCCATGCTACACAAATCTGGTTGGAAGGGGACGTTATCGACTGAGCATCCTTACTTGATGGACCTCTGGAACACTGCTCGCGCACACCCCCCCTGCAGGACTTCTGATCTTCACATATCTTTCTAGAGGGTAGTTAACCTGTTGAATTCCTTGCCAGTGTTGTAACTATTTATGCCCCACCGATCTTCTAATCTATATTAATTTTCCAACATACCTTATGTGTTTGGTTACTATTGATGCCATGGGAACTTTGTACTATAGACTACTATAGGGAGCCTCCCGCATACCTACCCCAAAAAAAGCAAAATGAACCTGCAAATAGTCTATTAATTAACATCATGTGTCAACAAAACCCAAAGGAATGAACTATAATTTCTTGGATGTAACATTTTATAAGAGGAAACTTAATGGTTTATTCGACAAAGCAAAAATTAATGTCGATCATAAGCTACCATATATCACTTATTTATGTATAACCATAATCGTCCAACTTTGTGCCACCTATTTGGGAAAGCTTTATGGATGCTCATTTGCCAAGCGTTCCTATTTAGGACCATCTTAGATGCTATTTCAGTTTTGATTTGCTTAATATACTATACGACCAATTTGGATTTGCTTAAATTTGGTTACTTGACCAAATCATCCAACTAGGTGTTAAAAATCGAGAGCCATAAAAAACTCAATCTTTGCTTTGAGGTCAATTTGGTTTGGTTTAAGGTTCGTTAAATCGGTACTGGAAGGGGCACCGGATGACAACTAGTTTAGCACAATATGGGTTTGTATGGTGTTGTTCCGAGGCATACCGGTATAAGGACAGCTGGAGAGGGAGGGGAAGAGGGAGGAGAGAGAGGAAGGGAGCATGAAAGGAAGGGAGAGAGAAAGGGAGGGAGAGAGAGGGAGACGAAAGGGGAGAGAGGGAGAGGGAGGGACTTGAGAGTCCTCATCGACAAGAGGTTGTGATGCAGCACAGGGTACAACCATCAGGTACTATGACCAGCTAGACTATGCTAAGCATTGCAGGATTCTAACATATTTTCTTATTGTTGAGTACTATTTTGAGTATAATTGTATGTCGGGTTTAATGTCCAAATTAGGGTTAGGGGACCATGTTCTGTAAATATGCATCTAATGCTTTATAAGGGCTAGCCTTTTGACATAGTAATATTTTTGAGAGAATTTGCTTCACCAAGCGAAGGGTTTTTCAATTCAATTTACTTTTATTTGTGTGTTAATCTTTGAGGTGCAATCTCATCGATCAAATTGTCCCTTATTTCTTTTCCTGCCATGTAAGGTTGCCCTTGTTTTGTATCAAAATAGGGGATGCCCTAATTTATTTTTTTTTTGTAAATTCAGAATTGAAATCAGCAAACAATTTGCCGACTTCGGAAAGTCGGGCAAATCGTTTCCTGATTTCAATTCAAAATTTACAAAAAAAAAGGGTTGCGCTGTTTCGTAACGAAACTAGGGCAACCCTCTATTTTTGGCAGGAGGGAGAGGGAGAGAGAGGGAGGGAGAGGAAGAGGGAGGAAGGCTGGGAGAGAGAGGGAGGGAGGGAGAGGAAGAGGGAGGAAGGTAGGGAGATACAGGGCTTGAAAGCCCTTGTCATTCATCGATAGGGGGAGAGAGGGATAGACGTACCTGGCCACAACATCATTGTCGTCATCGAATTGGCTGCGGAACGAAGTGAAGTGGGTCCAGTTCTAAACCGAATATAAGAGATGAATCATGTTGGTAATCGTCCAATCCAGTTCGATACTCCCCAAACCGGCTGGTTCGACATTTTCGAACCGGCCAGTTTGGCATGGTTCAACAAACCTTGGTTTGGTTCTTAGGTTGCCCTTGAACCATGTGCACTCTTATTTGCAAGGACACAATTCATCCTCTATCCTTAAGGACGAAGTATAAGTCATATATGTCAAAGGATAATTTACTAAAATGAATATAGTTGTATTGTTGAAGCAATAATATAAATTTAGTTCCAATTGCACCTATCATTTTTATTATGAGGGATGGTAGTGTGGTTCATGTTAATAAACCCGTGTGCACAAATTTTTTTTAAAAAAATGAATGTTCATGAATTTAAATCATTCTTTGAGATGTTATTGATGGTTTTTTTTAAATTTTGCAATATATACATAGAATATCTTAAAAGTTCTTACTTGAGATGATCGTGTATTTAGATACTAATCTTTATTTATGACTTAGTTATGATGCACTAATTTATTCAAATTTTTATGATGAAATAAGTTTCCAAGTATGACATAAATCATTGGGCTAGGCCTTGAATTAAAGAAAAAACTTAGAAACTTATCTCAAATACATGCTAGAAATGTAATCCGGACCACCTATCCCAAGTTTCTTTGCAGAGCCCTCCAGCATTAAAGCATTGAACGCTTTTATTTTTATAAATGAATTTGGTTTATTCTCTAAACCATAGAGAGAATGCATCACCATTTTTTTAAAAAATTTAAGCTTCTTCCTCCAAAGTTGTCTCCTCTTTCTATCTAGTCCACATTCCCTCTCTTTCTCTGTGCTTTGCCTCTACAAATAGAGAAAGGATTGTGGCCGTTGGGGTGGAAACGAGCCAAACACAAGCCAGGCCAAACCTAGCTCTAGCTCAGCTCTTTTCATATTTGAGTCGAGCTCAAGCTATTCACAAATAGCTTGTTTAACGGATCTAGTGAAAATTTAAGATCATTTGAGGAACTAAAGTAATATATAAGATATAAATTTTTAATATATTAGTATTTCTAGCTAATTTGAGCTGAACTCATGTTAGCTTGCAGCCTTATTGTGGGCAAGAGAAAAAGGATAAGCCTTACATGAAGTTGCTAATCCTGATATAGTTTGATTTGGTCGTTAGGATATTCAAGTTTATCAGCTTCCTTATTGACAAAGAATCAGATTTTAAAGGTTTCCTTTCTTGAACGAAGGTCAGGGACCAATTTGAAAATGGTGAATGAGTATATTGGGAACGAAAAGTAAGGGTGTTTTGGGAAAGACTGAAGATGAAATCATAATAGAATATTTCTAAATTCAAAACTCTTATTTTGTTATTCAGTATAGATTATCCTCAGAGATGTGCATCTGTGAGAGCTCCCAGGCTTTAAGGATGGGCAATGGCTTGAAGGAGTTTGTGTTGTAATATTAGAAGCTCAATAATGGAAGGAGTTGGCCAATTTCAATTAGGAGGAAATGGACCACTATATGAAACAAATTATTACTTAATTTTCATTCATGGTTTAGAATATCTGATGGGTTAAGTGGTAACTCAACTTGTCCATAGACTATTTTGCAAGGTTCACAGCACTGTACCGCCTAAACTGGGTGTACCGTAATGGTACCAAACTGACCACTGTGCAAGTGTATTGACACTGTACCAACATGGTGCTGGTATGGAGACCATTACCGAGATCGCAAACTTTGCAATCTTGCATTTTAAGATGTAGTTTTAAAACTTTGAATTGGTTGTTTGAAATTCCATGCCCATGCTATCTTTGAAGTTTTCATTTGTCGACAAATAGCAATTAAGCACTGTTTGAAGAGTCTGCATGCAGAAGTTTCTAAAGTAAATAGTAGAATAATATAATTTGGTGATGTTACATGTTCAAAGGATGTCATATAATAGTAGAGGCATATGTGCAAATTTTAGATTTTGAGGGGGTATATATGTAGGTTTCAGAGTTTTCAGGAGGAATATATGCACTTTTCACTTTGGAGGGGTAAATAAGAAGATGGGCTTCACTTCACCAGCTAGCTAGTGAGTTTTAGGATATTTTCTTCACTTTTATCTCTGTAGTTCACTTGATTATATAAGGCAGCTTGTTTTAACTATACTTTGTGGGTTTCTGTGAGTTATGCATTTTTATAATTTGGAATCAGACTTACTGATTTAAAGACTGAAGTTTCAGGATTCTAATCTTTGCTTGTTTTTTCTTCCCCAGTTAATGGCTCTTCTGCTGTTGAGGCATGCACTCACCTTCACCAATGGTGATGGAGATGATGATGCTTCCACAGTGTTTTCTGTAAGTGAGATCATTAAATGTTCTCTTTCAATATTTGTTTTTATGGTTTAGCCTTCAGTCTGTGTCTTACATTCTTTTCATCGTTAGCAGCTTTTCGTGCTGCGTGCTGCTGGGTTTTTGTTGCCATGCTATATCATGGCATGGGCTGTAAGTATTCTGCAGCGTCGAAGGCAGAGACAGGTAGTACACCAATTGTAAAGTAGAGATTATAGAGTTAAATATCTATTTTTCTCTTTTCCTGCCTCTCAAGAAGTATAATAAGTTTCTGATCTGTTTATAGAGGTTCTGTACCCTTGGGGGGGATATATGCTTACAGATAACTTGTACTTGTAAATTTCCATAATTGATGGCATAATGTTGTTACATTATGAATTGAGTGGCATGGCTTTATTAAGACAATTATTTAATAGGCTTAGAAAACAGGAAGATGAATCTTAATACTGCTGTCTCTTACTCTGAGATGTTATTGTACTAAACTTGAGAAGCCTTAAAAGTTAGCACTTGGTTCTTCATTTGCTTCATCCTGATAACACCTTCTGGAAAAGGATAAATGTGATGTCTTCTACAAATTCTACAATATCAGGCTGGTATTATAATGCTTGTAATATAACAGTGAAGGTTTATTATTCTCAAGCAATATTATTTTTTATGAGTCGAGTGATTTGAAACATCATTATATAAGCCTTCTTTTAGTTACTATGAAAAATCATTATTTGTTAGCTTGGTGAATAATTATATATCATAAATGAAACATTTCTTTTTCCTACTTTAATTATAATGCTTAAACTTGAAAGGAGGATATCTTTCAACTTTTAACTACTTGGAGTTCCTCTTTTCTTTTTTTTCCCTTTATCTTGCTCCTTTTTTACTGGATATGTACTCCAACAATTTTTGACTGAAATTATTATTCTGAGAAAGAAAAGAAAATATACATTTTGATCATGACTACAGCCTGTTGGATAATTCATACGAGATGAACCTTTTTCCCTAAATCAGTATACCTTTCCTAACCACGATTATTGTGGGGGAGAATAACATTTTTTAGTCATGAATGAAAACAATTTTATTCTTTTGATTAATAACTTCATCTCTGTTCATGTCAAATCAACATGTTCTGCTGCAGTTGTGGACCCTAGAAATGATAAAAATGGTCTTACCACAATTGATGTTTCTGTTATCCAAAATGGGGCTTTTGAGCCTCTTAGACCTGCAGACAGATCATAAACTTGTTTCTCAAGTATAGACATGTGATAATTTGCCTTCCTGTTTTGTCTTCCCAGATTCCATTTCCAGTCCACGTATGACTGCATTAGTGATGCCAAGCTCACAAATAATGTAGAGGACAACTGCTTAAACTCATGAATATTAGAGAACAACTGCTTAAACTCATGAATATTGTTGTGGTTTTAAATCTCTCTAGTGCATCCATATTTCTTTTTATAACCTTTCCAAGATAACCTGTAACTCTCCGTGTGGAACCACAGTGAGTTCATCCTGTATGCAATTTTAATTAATGCATCAAACTTATATGCAAATCAATGAATATGAAGCAGCAAAAGCATGAAATAGAGATGGTTTCTCCATATACAGCAATACAACGTAACCATAACTGACGAGTTTACCTCCACTGTTCTAGATATGCTTTGTGAGCTCTTCTTTTTTAGTCATCTTTATTAAGTTTTTCCTAAGTTTACAGTTATGGCCATGTTTCCCTTGGTTTTCTCTACCTTTCGTATTAAGGGTGCATTTTTCCTCATGCCTCTGGATGGTTTGCATACAGACAGAGTGCTGATTCCATCATTCAACAAAAACATAACAAATGATGGAGAGAAGTGAAAGAGGAATCTTGAGGACCAAAAATATAAGATAAATCGCCTCCCAGGTGACTTTAGAGTTCAATTCATTGATCATGATCTGCATGTCCTGAACTATGTATGGACCAAAATTCATCAAATTTGAGTACTTCTAGATTTCAGGTCAACTCAAAGCTATCTTTAAGTCAGAACTGCGTGTTTATTTGTTCGATACATAGGTGTAACATGCCCAAGACATTTTGATTTCGCTTTTTAGGCATTATAAGTGCTGCAAATTGTTACTGGTAGTTTGGAGTATTGATTTGTATGGTGCATCATTTGCTTTGCACTGAGCTGAATCTCTCTCTCTCTCTCTCTCTGTGCGCGCGCGCGCGCTTGATATAGTGTAACAATGCTATAGTCTCCTAAAAACACTACACTTTCTGCTAAAGTTCTTTGCATATGTGTCTCCATATCTCATGTGCGGGGACGTGTGATGGTGAAACAGTGTTAGGGTCTCTTAAAAGCACTTAATTTCTGCCCAGGTTCGTTGTGTGTATGCCTGTCACCATATTTCTATAATATCCATATTTGATGCAGGATAGTTATTTTTTATTTCAATACACCTGTTTTCTTTTCCTGTTTAAATTTGCAACTGACTTGCATTTTTTTTTTTTTTTCTATTTGATCAGGAGGCTGCTGCTTTGGCAGCAACTGAAGTGGCATTCATTCTTCAGTCTGGTGAGGGGAGGGGCCTGCATTTTACCATAGCACCTGAGTCACCCACAACTCCACAACAAGAGCCACATGAGTAGAGGTCTTCCAGTAAATCATGCAATACATATCATGTTATTTATATGAAAAATTATCAGGAACCAGTCTATGGCTGTGAACTATTAAACTGGCACCGGTGATAAGTGGATATTTGAAAATCTTAGAAATTTCCCGTGAAATTTGGTTTCTGTTTTGATGCATTCAGTTAGCTTTCCATGTGATATTCGTATCAGCGAACAATTGTAAGGAATGTTTAACCTCAAAGACTCAAGCTGCATAGAACAATGGGTGCATGTTTGGTAGGAGAGAGTTGTACTTTGGAATGAGAATTTGGAGTAAGAATTGAGATGAGTGACTCTCTTTGCAGCCGTTTGGCTGGGGAAAGTTCCATTTCAACTCAGAGAATTGTCTCAATCTTCTAAAACTTATGATTTCAGGGATGGACCAAGCGACGAACCAAATGCATTGGGAGATATGGTCATTTCAATTTCTATTTCAATCAATTTTGATTTTAATTGTGAACCAAGTGCACCTTAAAATTTATTTTTCTCTATTTAGATAGGTGCAAACATAGCCAAGGAAACATGATTAACATACTTTAATGTGTGTGGTCTCCAAGTTTGCGGACTTCTGAAGCCTCCCAGTTCGGCCATTTTTGGTTGACAGAGCAGTTTCAAAAATGTTCCAGTCCAAACCAAACAAGTCAATTTATTGAGGCTTAGATCTAGAAATCTAATCTGTTTCATATGAATTGGATTTGGATTGTATGAAAGTCAACTCAAACCAAAAATGACCTGAAACTAATTATTTATATATCTAAACCCATATTTTGGACCTTTTGAATTAAAGGAATTAATGTGTTAGCCGACTTTAAAAAATAAAAAAATAAAATGCAAACAACATGATGTAGGACTCGCTTTTCCTACCCCACCTTCCACATGATTAGGTTTCGCCTTTTCGGAAATACTCCTGTTTTTAAGAGAAAAAGAAAGTACATTAGAGGAAATGTATTTATCAAATCTGGATCACTGGGAGTCATGGCCATACATCAATTAATATCATTTCATGAATAAGCCATGTGTAACAGCATTTGCCAATTACTGGAAATTTATATAGCTAATTGCATTTGGGGGATGTTAATGGTAATTTAAATATGGTTGCTGATAAGTTTGTGCTGAATTGGTTGATGTGGATGCCTTCATGTTGATATAGACAAATTTTTCAGAACATGCAGAATATGTTTACGATTCAGTTGGTGAATCAGTGTTTATATTTCTTACGGTTTATGCTTGGCTTTTTTCGTGATCCAAATCTTTGATGAAAACTTGATGGTTTAGTAAATAAATCATAAGCCCGATCTGCACCTATCTGAACAAAAGTAGATCAAGCCTGGACGTAATTTTCTGCCATGATTTAACTCTGGATCATGCTTGACTCATGTCAAAGCAGAATCCAGCCCAATAAGCTGAAAGCAAATTAACACCGGCAAAATTTTGATCGCAATACCACCCCACCACCACCGCCGCCGCCGCCGCCGCCGCCGCCGCCGCCCCCCCCCCCCCCCCTCCCCCCCCCCCCCCCCCCACACACACACACACACAAACACCTCGACTTATTTTTCTTTTTTTTTTTATACAACAGTTGATCACCCTATTCTAGTATAGGTACAGCCAACAAAATCAAAGGCAACAATCTGGCAAAACCGTAGAGGAGGAATATCTTGGTCGGTCCATAAAATCCCTTCGGAATGCTGTGCTACATAGGACGTGACCTAATCGACAGCCCTATTTGCCTTTCTATATACATGCACTGCTTAAAGGCACTGCAGTCTCTTACCATCCGCCAGATATCGCCAAGTAGAGGACTTCCATCCTCTCTCTACCCCTTCTCATGTAGCCAATCGATCACCATGGCCGAGTCGTCCTCGACAATGATGCGCTCCACCTTTAGTCTTCGTCTCGCATAAGAAATGCTTTCCATGCTGCCCCTTCCTTTTTGAGGAGAGATAATTTTAGAATCATCAAGGTCTCACAAAAATACAACCACCACCTTATATTTAAACAATGGCCGGAAAGGGTATGTTTCGAATCCCATTCTTGGCAAATAAATTTATATTATTAGTCCAGATTTTACTTTTTCCTTTTCTATATATAATATATTTTTCTTTCCCACCCGTGTATGCAATTGAAGCTTCAAATCCATGAAAAATATTTTAAATTATTAGTCCGCTTCGATTTATCTTTTTCCTTTTTTGATTTTTGATAATATATATTTTGTTTTCTTATTTAAATTTTCCATTATATATTTTTCTTTTCCACTCGTGTATGCAACTAAAGCCTGTGTATAAAAGAATAAATTAAATTTAGAATGGATAGAATGCATTAGGATCTACATCTCTCGTCCATGGAGTAAAATCCAATGCCCCTTGTGAATCGCACTCGTAGGGGAAATTAGATTTAGCTTCATACCCTTACGGCATTATCAATATTCTATGCAAATTAAAATGTGCTTGTAAAGTATAAGTTTTTGGTTTTGACTCAACTTGACCCCTTGAATGGATATGTCTAATATAAATTTGTCTAGGCCAAAATTTCTAATTGATTTTGTGCACATTTAGCATGACCAAACTAATCCAAACAAACAATCATCAAAATGAAAGAACAAATAAGATTTGGTGTTGCACACAAAATTGAAATGAAATAATTTATGCGGCATTTGTTAATCTGCCTCATAGGATGTGGAATGGAATCCAATGCCCTTCATGAATCATATTGCTTTGATTATTGTATGTGGAACAAGGGTATGATTAGCAGGAATAGTCATATTTACATCCACAACGCTTGGCACAATCAAAATCTTAGAGCAAACTAATAAGCACTAACAAAACATAGAATTTTTAATTAGGATCAAAATCAAGTAATCCTCATAAACACATCTAATCTGAATTAGGGTGGATTAAATTTTTTTTTGAATTTTGCATACTTTTAGCAAGATGAAAGTGAACCAATTAAGGAAGTCTTAGCATCTCGATACATATTTTGAAAGGCTTTGCAATGGCAACATGAAATCAATCACAGAGACAGCGGTTATGTTTTACGATGAAATTCAAGTAGGTGTATACCTTTTACCAAAAGAGAAATCATAGATATTTATACTTCCATGTACATCACTTGTATCAAATACTATGAAAAATTCAAAATAATTTTGATTTAGCTCATGAACACAAATTAAATAATTTAGATTGTATTAATATACATGTGGCATGAAGTGGATTTTAGTTACCTCACAAATTACATCGTTTTAGTCGGGGTTGGCAACTTCTAACTCGATCTGGCCCGACTCGAACCTGCTTCGCTAATCCAACATATGTGATTTATGCAATCCCCGGATTGAGTTCGGATCAAAACCCCTCGGTCATAGAGGATTTATATTATATTATTATAAATATTTATTTATTTATTTGTTTGTTTGTTTGTTTATCACTTTGCGTGGTGGATTTGTGGTGGTGAATGTGAACTATTGGATCAATGGGGATGCTATCCTGTTTTAAAACTTAAATTGGTACATAGTGTTTGTTTAAAGATCTCTGATTTGTATTATTATTTTATTTACTTTGTTGTGTCCTATGATTCAATCCAAAAACTATACAAAAGGTAAGCGGGCTTGGGCCAAGTAAAACGGGCCAGCTAGTTGAATATGGCTCAAGTTTGGGTCGGGCCCTATAAATCTTGACATATGGTCTCAACCTAACCGGCCCTCTAAATTACATTTCCAAGTTTTAGCTGTCAGAAAGGTTCAATTCTTAGCATCAATTGGATCAGCTCAATACCCCAATGGCACAACCAGCATTTCAATGCAAACTAAATTCATTCCATAAAACACAACGCGTCCTATCTAAATTAGGCCATGACCAAAACCCAACCTACTTCCAATCCGGATTGGAGTCTTCTATAATTGAGCATAGAGCCCGGCCCGGCCCGGCCCGGACCGGCCCGACCCGTTGAGCCGAGAGCCCAGTTGACGTCCCTCCCACCGGCTCCCTCTTCTTCTACCTTCCCTCGCGCCCCACCTCGCCCTGTTCCGTCTCCCCCCCTCTCCTCCGCCCGCGGCGGCGCTTCCTCTCCCCTCTACCCCAATGGATCTCCGTGGGAAACCTCTAAATCCCAACAAACGCCTCAAAGAAGAGTAGAAAATCGCTTCTGTCTTTTTTTTAACGTTTTTACCGGGTTTTTTCTTCAATTTTCCCAATTTTTCGCGGTGTATCCTTCTTGCCAGATTTGTTAGCAACCTCACGGGAACGTCGATGTTGGAGATCGCCGCCCTAACCGCTATCGTACCCGTAATTCTTTTGGACCTAATTTTAATAGCACTTTGATGGTCAAGATTTGATCTTTTTGAATTGTTGATGCCTTAATGATGCCATTTCTCTCAGGCTTTGATCGTCATCCGACAATGGATCAGCTTCACCCGCGTAAACGGTAATTTCTTATTCTTCCTTGTTTCTTGGATGAATTTCAGAATCTAGGAAAACGAGATTACTAAATATCGAATCCCGGACTAAATGCCTTCGTTCAGAGAGTTTTTAGAGAATTTAACGGTATGCTTTCACGAACAATCGTTGTTTTTCTTTTTTTCTCGGTTGGTTGGAGGGTGGGGAGTTGTGGTGGTTGGGTTGAGTTGTAGTAGCTAAGTGAGTCTGAGAAATGTAGAACATTTTATGACCAGTGCTCAAAGTAGTATCACCATTCTGGGAATTGCTAATTACTGCTCACTGCATTGGCAATTGATTACTCTATGAAAGTCAATCTTAATATGTGAGTTTCCATAACTTTCACCTAAGCAAAGAAAGAGGCACTTTGGCTAAGGTTGCAGTGTTTCTATTTATTGCAACTGCATTCTTGGGGTGCCAAGTGATCAGAACATTTTTAATTTAGTTTATGTCGCAAACTCTAATGCCTATTTTTTTCTGCTTTAGGTCATCTCAATGCTAAGGAAGCTGTGGTAAAGAAAAATGACAGCGCAACTTCTTGTACTAAAGATTGGAGGAGTCACACAGTTGCACTGGCTATGGATTATTTGTGTGTTGTTGTGCCAATTCTTTTAGTTTTCACAGTAAGTATGTTCTACAATATTTATTATATGTAATTGGGCTTTCTTCCACATTGTTTCGCTTATATTTCAATTCTCTCAGGGTGTGTTTTGATGCACCACAGAATTGTGATGGTTCATGATTTTACTTGTTTTTCAAAATTTGAAGTTATAATTTTATGATATTCAGGTGTTTGGTCATGAATGAAATTTCATGCAATCCTTAAAATCATGAAATTAAGTATCTCTATTTGTATCGGGAATTGCAAATTCATGTTTTGATTTCACTGTCATCTTACATTTTTCCATATTTGAAACTTCTCCTTTTAACAACCAATAACCTTCTTAAAATAAACTCAATTCCTAAAGTTCAATTTTTGAAATTCAGGAAAAGGATAAATTATGAGTTTAAAATTAAAAGCCTCCAAACAGAATCCAAGTTAAGAAACATGTTAATCTCAATGTTGAGATATTTATAGCTTCATATTTTCTTGTATCATATAAAAGGTACACTTTTTCTTGTCCAAAGTTTTCATCTCTATCCATTGTAGTTTGTTGTTTTCAAAGACTTGCACAACTGCATGTGATATTGATTTGTTTCTGATAGGTTCTTGCTGAATGGGCTTATACATGCGCAAGCCTTGTGGGACTTTTGCTGCTTTTCTTGATTTTAGCTAGAAGGTAGGCATTTAAATGGCGATGATTCTGAATTCCTTTTTAGAATTATTCATCTTTCACTTTGTGTCCATAGATTATATATCAAAATTAGAACGCCCTAGATGTTATTTCTAACTCGTGGAACCAAAATGCACTGATCTAAAGTTTACTAGATAATGTTCAGGCGCAGATCTGATTTTCATTTTAATGATGGGTCACAACGTTTATCTTCATTCAGAACATATATTTCATCATACCGAGTATCCGTGGTATGCTAAATCAATTACTGTATATGTAAATTTAATTTTTAGTTTCAACTAGACTACCATTATCTGTTGGTAATCAAAAATGATAGTTTGATGTGTAGATGTTGGTGACATGCTTGTGCATATTGGCCGTGGACTTCAAAATCTTTCCCAGATGCTATGCTAAGACTGAAACATATGGTACTGGTTTGGTAAGTTTTATTCTGTGGACAAGTTTCAGCTCACATGTTTTGGTTTTTAATAGTACTATTGAGATGGCATTTTATATTCCCATTGTCTCAGACTTGTTTCATTTGTTTAAACATCATTTCTGACGGAAATCTAATCTGAACTGTTTTGGCTGAAACATAGCATGATAATCGAACTTACAAAAAAATAACCACCTTGCTGGGCAGTGGTTTAATCCATTCTCTTTCAAATGGTTAGGACCCTAGCTGATATAACGGAGTCCAATGCTGAGGTTTATTAGATAGCTTTGATATACTCTCGTATTTGCCCTCTAAGTCACTACAGAAAACTTGTTAAAGAAATGAGATGTGGCCCAGAGATAAGAGCATGCTAATTAATATATATTTTTCCTGGCCTTCATCAATATTTTTTCCCCTTCTCTTGCATCTGTTTTTTTCATCTGTGTTAACTTTCATTGATCTGTATTTGGTTTCTGCATTCTTACTTAGCTGTAAGATGGAAACTATGAATAGAGCTAAATCCAGTTGCTATAATTATACTAGCCTCTCTTAATAATCTTCATGGGTGTGAAAACCTCATATCTTGGATTAGCCGTGAATTTGTGCAAAATGGAACTTACTTTTAAATTAGATAATATTTATCTGAGCTATGCAAGATTCGCCGTCTCAGTACTGGACCCCATACCAGTGCCACACTAGCATAGTGTCGGTATGGTACAGTATGAGATTTTTTTGATGTATCGAGTGTTGGTACGCACCCTTACCGGATACCGTTATTGAACCAGTACGGTACGGAATGCCTCGTACTGCCCAATTTGGGTCAATACGTCGTACCTTGGAGCGGGTCATTTTTGTTTAGTTTTCTTCCTACCACATGCCATGTGTAACTTAACCCTTCCAAGAAACAGATGCTGCCACTGCAAAGATCTTCGAAAAGTTTGTAGTTAGAAGGGAGTTGCAGAAGCATAATATAATTTAAACTTCACTGGTCATTTTTGACTTCTTTCAATTGAATTAGTTATGGTAAAAACTGTGGTCTACAACATTCAGAAATCATTATAATCAATATAGGTTGAAGAGTATTTATACAATTTGTGTACCATATACAACTTTGCTTGATACAGTTTTGTTTGAAGAGTATTTATAAACTATTTAGGTATTCATGTAGGCCAAAATCTACCTTCGGTGATATATATACTCTGTTTGAGGAGAGAGGAGGAGAATCATCTTGATTCCTAGTTTGCCATTTCATGAACTTGAGCTATTTGAATTATACCTAATCTTTTAACTTGAAGACCGTTTATTTCGCTTATCGCTTGTAGAATTAATATATGTCAAGATTGGTGTCTTCTTGTTGATTTTAACCATTTAAAGTACTCTATGTTATCCCTTATCTGCAGTCATTAATTGTTGATATCTACTCCATGGGTTCAACAGATGGATGTCGGAGTGGGATTATTTGTTGTGACAAATTCATTAGTCTCAAAACAAGCACGGAATGCCATGTCAATGTTAGTCCGTGAGTTCATTCATCACTTATCGCCAGATTCGGTTTAATGGGAAAATGTTTATATTCATTTTTCATTTAATCTAATTTGAGGTGCTATTTTACTACTATGTGCATGCTTATGTAAGCTAACATATATCAAATTCACACACATATTATGTATTTGCGTGTGTGAGAGAGAGTGTATGAGCAATGCTAGAATTCTTCTGAAAGCACTTGGACTTAAATGCTTCTCGATTAAAATCTATAACATGCCTCTCAGAATGAAATTCTGCACTTTTGAACATGATCTACAGTGCCTAAAGTCATTTGGGAAGGGCCCAAATGCTCTCAAAAGCATTAGCTTTACTCTCTCTCTCTCTCTCTCTCTCTCTCTCTCTCTCTCTCTCTCTCTCTCTCGTCCTGCCAACACGAACACACATAGACATGCGGACTAATCAGGTTCGTTGAGCCCTCAATACGCTCGGTGCAAAATCAGCCATAGATGTTTTAAAATGTAGTCCATGAAAGATAATGATCTCGAGTATCTAAATTTCCCCAAAAAAACAAAAATCATATATTTTGAATGCCATTTAACTAAGCATCAAGCAGATGCAAAAATGGAGAGTATAAATAGTGTGAATAGGTTAAAATGCATGATAGGTATGTGAATTGTAAATCCAATCCATCGATTATGATATGCACATCATAAAATATATGTGGACTAAAACTGACACATTCCAGTGTTTTTTTTTAAATCATAAATCATATGAAAACATTCTCCCCTATTAAGACTATCAAAATCAATCTTTAAGTAACTTGATGTGTAGGTAAACAATTTCCAAAAATACATGATTCTTGGTTTGCAGGTGTTTCAGATATTCTAGATCATTATCAACAATCTTCATTTTTTAAAATTCCTACAATTGAATTGAAGCCTGAATGTGCTTAGTGTTCTCTCTCTCTCTCTCTCTCTCTCTGTGTATGTGTTTGCACGTGCAGGCTATCTGTGTGCATGTGTGTGAAGCCGGTGGGGTAAATGTTTGTTAAAATCAGGAATGGTAGTTTAGAGCTTAATATACTATAGGTAGCTAAAAGACTGCTCCATAGAATAATATCATGGTGAAATATTTTAGACGCATAATCATCTGTAATGAATAGTAGAGGAAGTCTAGGTTAGAACAAGGGATCGGTAGATTTGTGGTAAAAAGCAAGACGCTCATAGAACTCATTCTCTCTCATATATAAGAATGTATTTATCATCACATAAATCAAAATTAAAGAGGCCAGAGCAACAATATTTACTACATATTCATAATTGATCATATTTTGGACCAAAATTAATCACGCATCTTAGTCAATTATCTTTTCATGACATCACATTTGAATGAAAACATTCTGTGAGCAATAGTCACCAATATGAAATTCATGGTTTCTCAATAAGGTATGGACCAATAAAGATGGTCTATTTCATGAGCGTTAATGAGCAAGTTTCAGATGTGACAACATAATTTCTTAAATAAATGGACTTTTTGATACTAAAAGTAGTTCTTTAATTGGCTTTTCTCTGATTAGTTCATTGTCCTGCATCATTATGCTATGGATCTAAGTTTCATCTTTTCCTCGCCAGGAATCGGAAGGCAGCATTTCAATCTATAAGTCCACTAGTATTGCTGGGATTTGGTCGGCTTATTTTCACAACAGGTGCAGATTATCAGGTTGGAATATCTCTTTATCTTTGCTTGATTTTATTGGAACCATGTGCACTTTCACTTTAAATTGTTATGTTCTTTGATTAAATGCCTTTTAATTCCATGTGAAGTTCTAAAAGAAGAACATTGAAGGTGGATGCCCAAAGTTGTGAATAGATATTTTAAGTCATTTGGTAATATCTAATTAGGATATGTAGCAATGTTTGTATTCTAGAAATCTTGCACCTTGACAAAATTCGGCTGGTACCAATGTTTGTTACAGCTGCGATATCTTTCTTTCGATTATTCATATTTGTGGTTAAAGCAAAAAATCAAGGTCCGTAATCTCAATGTCGGGTACCTTATCGATTCAGTACGGTACAGTATGGTATGGTATATCTCTGTGCCGAAATAGCTCTCTAACTATTTCTCTCAATTTTCATCTTGATATGCCTTGGTACCGACCAGTACGCATCTTGGTACGCCTAGGTAATGCATCTCGATATGCCTCGGTATGGGGCGGCACGCCTTGGTACGGGCGGTATGGGGCGGTACGGCAGACCTTAGCAAAAAATACTTAAAAAAATGTAGCAATAGTTTTATGAAATTACTGGTGCAATAGCTCCTTGATCACTATTAACAATTATATGCTTTCTCTGATTCTCAATCATAGAATCTTAAGCTCATTCTTCTCTGCATCCTGATATACTAACTAGGTTTTGTATTATAGCTTATGTTACCAATCCAAACTTACACTGTCAAAGGAGTTGTCCTATCTGCAATATTTTTTTCCCAGTGTATGATTCATGGAGGTATTTGAAACTTGAGAGATCCTAGATCTTTCAAACCAACTTATGTTATATTTCAAGTTTCTACCTACCTACTAGGTTTGTTGAACCATGAAGAATATGTGAATACTGAAGAACACAAAAAAAAAACAAATAGAAAGAGCATAGTTAATTGGACTAGCCAACACTCATGAGAGAAGCACTGAGTTCGTTATGTATAACAGTGCAGACCAGCAAAAACTAGAACCCTATATTTGACTGTAAGGATCAGTGTCGAATTGGGAATACAGCTGGGTCATTAGCAGCTCATCAATTGCAGTCCCAACTTCCAACCCATACGAAAGCACTAGTTCAGCCAGAAAGCATCAAATGGGAAACAAACAGATCAGGGGAAAGAAGAAATTCAATTTATAAACCCTGAAGAAAGTATGGATAGGTCAAAACCTCATCTAACAATGGAAAACACATTAAAGCATGGACCTTGAAGCGTTCTACTTTAGACTTTATTTAACATCTATTTAAATTAATTAATGTTCTGTGATACAGTTCCTATATCTTCAGATGTCCATTTTGGCACATTAAGTTGCCGGTAGGTGAGAGAATAAAAGACCAACTGTTAGTAAGATGCTAAGATGTAATGCTATCAAACACAACCTACTAAATCACAAATATACAAAGGGATGATCTCCAAGAGGAGAAAATTAAAAAAGAAAGCAGTAGCTTAGACTATCTTTGGTGAATGGCTGGTGCCTTTATTCCTCCTTTGGCTACTGTGCTCGTCATAAAGACCTGCTCATGATTGTCATAACATATATATCAACATATATAACCCTCCTTGCAACTAGTAGTATACACTAATGAGGCAATCTTTGTGCATCAAGGGCAAGTCAATTGCAATATCACTGTTTGATAGATTTCAAATACAATTCTTTTGTGTCTTGAACAATTCGAGCCATTTTGCAACAGCTATTACTTTTCTTGTGATTAACAGTGAAATGTAATCAAAGAAAGAATGAATCTATTGGCTCTGTGCATTTCCAGCTGAACAGATACAGCTGTAAGAAAATTCATTTTGAATAGCTGGAATTTCACGTATTCAAAACATTTTCTACCAAAACACCCTGACAAATTATTCTTAATTCAAATCTTTTGACCAGCTTAGTTGCTTAAGAATGATAATTGCTGTGAATAAGTATCTTAATGCACAACATTTTAAAGGGAGGAATAAAGGTAAACCTAGAGTTCTTACCAATATAATAGATATAGGTAAACTAAACATGCCTATAAATTGTCTGATGACAAAACTAATCACATCACTTGGAGGAATTATTTGTGTTTCCTTTATCTCCTTAACCATTAGCTAACCAGCTTCTGGAGCCTATTTGCTCTTAGACTTCGACTAAACTTTAAAATAATAAATTGAAATTATTGGGTATTGATAGGATATTCGTTTATACTTGGTGCTTGATTAGTGCTTAGTGGTATTGTGCTTCTAGCAAACACTGCTGTTCCTTGGGCACACTGACATGGAAATTACAATGGGCTGTTATTTGAAAGGTTTCAGATAAATTAACATTGTATATACAACGTCATTGAATTTGTTTTTTTTTTTTGAGAAAAGTTCTTTCTATGTCCCTTTGTCTGTTTCTTAAGAAGAATTTGATTTTTTTTTTTCTTTTTGCTGAAGAATTTGAATTCGTGAATCAACTGTGGCCACATGAATCATAATTAACCTATATCATTATTATTGCTGATGTTGTTGCTGTTACTGCTGCTGTTGTTATTGTCATTATTAATGCACCGGGAAAATGGAATTTAGTAAAAGTAGCATTTGTGTCATTTTGGTGCTCCAAAGTATGAATAAGATTACCTTTCTAAGCGAGTTTCTACACTCTGTTGTTTTCAATTCTGTCCCTTGAAAATTCTATCATCACTACCAGAGTACATAAAATTCTTGTGCTTCTTTTTTTTTGGGGGAAAAAAGGATATAGGTTCTAGTTGTTATTCTTTCCTTTATATTGCCTTTATACTGTTTTCCTATCAATTAACCTCTCTTTTCTATTATTTTGTAGGTTCATGTGGGGGAATATGGTGTTCACTGGAATTTCTTTTTCACTCTTGCAGCTGTAACTGTCCTAACATCTATAAGTAACATCCATCCCAAATATTGTGGAATATTTGGTTTGTTGATTCTAATAGGTATCACACTAACTGGCTACTTTTAACAGTTTGATTGTTCTAAAATCTGGAATGTGCTTTATCATATTGGATGATTAATCATATTTACATCTCCTTTTTCAGCATATCAGATATGCTTGAGACATGGTTTAAGTACATATTTGATTTCAAATGAAAGGACAGCAGATATCATCAGCCAAAATAAAGAAGGACTTTTCAGTGTATTTGGTAAAGAGAACTTGGAAAATCCTTTTTCTTGTTCCTCTAGTTGAGTTTTTCAGGTGCTAGACACAGTGACTGAATGACATGTGTCAGCAAATCACATTTGCAACTAAATTTAATGCTTGATTGGGTTTTCAATAACCTAACTATGAGAGTAGTCTTTTAATATTAGATCTTATCTATGATTGTTGTTGTTTAGTATCTGAAAACTGTATTGCAAATGTGTAATAACTAGGTAACAAGGTGTGTTGGCTGATAGCTCTATGTAACATGTCTAATGCATGTTGATTAGATAATTATTGAAAACTTGTGAAACATCACACTCATTTATGTGGTCGGTGACGAATTGTATATGTACATGAATAGAAGACCTAAACCGTAGGTTTTGTGTGTGTATGTATGTATTGTAACCCCTCATTGCAAATCTATTTTGTTGTAAAATTATAGTAAAGCTTGCATTGGCAGAGAATCTAGCATTAGATAGAAAAATGACAGAATGATTTGTAAAATTGGCCCAGGATGGATGGGACAAGGTTTTTTTTCAGGATTGTGTTAACGTTATAAATAATCATATTATTTAATCTGCCTAACACTGATGGGTCATCTCAACAATTGGTTTGTTGCTTCCTCAAGGCCATGACAGTTTGGGCACTTCAATTCTATAGGATAAGAAAAAGCAATGGGGACAGAGTAGAATAGGAACTTTTGTCCTGTTGTTTAAGATGAACCTACAAGTTGAAACTAAATTTTGGCAACATTTGTGTATTCGTTGGTGTACATAATGCTGTACAATTTGGTATTTTATGAAAGAGGAGCAAATTAAACTATCTGGGATGCCATATGATATGTGTGCTTCACAATTAACTATATGACATAAAGCGAAGCTCACATTTATGTGGTTGACCTCAACAACATCATGCTTTGCATTGCTCTCTCTCTCACTCTCACTTCAAGGTGAACAAACTCCTTTTGTTGGAAGAAATGCTTTCGTAGGTGGATGAACTTTGCAAATTCTGTTATAAACTGCGGCCTTCACTTAGATTTTTGAGTTTGCTTTTTCTAACTCTGATAAATGTTAATTCTAAAACTTTTTCATAGAACTAATGTATAATATTAAACATCTAAAGTAAACAGCAAGCATCATAGTACAGCATTTAATATTCCATCTTGACTTTTTCAGAAATGTGTCAAACCTTTTAAACTCATTCATTGGTGATGTCCTATGGTAAGCTACACTCTGCCATCCCCTACACGGCTAGACTTGAAAAATAGTTGTCTTAGATGAAAGGTATTTAATGATATTAGGTTTAGAAATCTATAAGTTCTTTTATTAAGGGTCACCGTGCCGGTACATGGGCCTATACCAGTTGTCATGTGGCACGGTTTGGTACACACCCATGTCATTCCATGCCATGCCCATACCGACATAGCCGAAAGAGCGGGGGAGAGGAAAAATGGGAGAGAGGAAGAGTGTTAGAGGAGGGAGGGAGAGAGTGAGAAGGCCGTGGAGCGTGGTCCAACACGGTAGAGAGGAAGGGGGAGAGGGAGAATGGGAGAGAGGAAAAGAGAGAGGGGGGGGGAGGGAGAGGGAGAGGAAGGGAGGGAGAGAGAGGGAGGGTGGCGGATGGCCGCACTCTGATTCTCCTATTTTGTTTCAAATGGGGATCCGAGAGGGGGCTCCTTTTTTATTTTAAAGAATTTAAGTGAAGTCGGCAACTCTCTTGCTAGCTTTTTTTATTTTGAAAAAATTAAGTGAAGTCGGCAAGAGGGTTGTTGACTTTACTTAAATCTTAGAAATAAAAAGAAACCCACTCCTGGACCCCTGTTTCGAATGAAATAGGATAACTGAATGGTGGAGCCCCTCCTCCACCCCTCCCCGGCCCTCCACCACCCTCTCCCCCCCCCCCTCTTTTTCTCTTTCCTTCTTCCTCTCTCCCTCTTTCACCAGTTTCTCGATTTGAAGGCCGGAATTGTCCCAATCCGCTCGCCGATACGGCTTGGTATGCCCTGAACCGGGTGGTTCGGGATAGTTCCGCCGACGCTACCTCTTATTTACCCAAAATGGCCACTTTCTTTACCCAGATATGGCGGTCAACTATTTATTTTTTAATGATACAATTATCTTGTTATTAGATTGTGAGTTATTTTTCAAAGTAATTGGGCTTGTAATGTTCATAATCTCCACATGTTGGAATGTAAGACAGGTCAGACCAATATTTTCAATTTTATGCACGAGAGTCATTCGTATTTTGTCTTTTCTGCAGGATATTGGGGTATGTACCTAATTGGTGTTCATCTAGGGTATAAAATATTCTTTGGAAATCATTCATCCTCCACCGTTGGATATACTCAACGGACAAGAGTTACAGTTTGGACTCTTTTTGCTTTGTTTTGGTAAATATTGCCAGAATTATTTATCACACCTTCCCTTGCTTACTTTCTGAATGTTTAATATTAAATAACATATCTTTTTATGCATATTTAATAGGTTCCTCACCGTCATTCTGGACAATTATGTGGAAAGAGTTTCTCGTCGAACGGTGAGGAATTTAGCTACTAAAACTGCAGACATGGTCCTTTATATTAATTATACTGGAAAAGAACTAATAAGCACTTCTCCGAGCAAACATTATAAACTATTGCAGGAGATCTGAACAACTTTATTCCGAACTTTATATCAACTCTAATTTGTCCTTTCACATGAATTTGCTCATTATTCATTCTTTCATATGCTCGAACCTAGCTTGCATGTATGCTTTCACCTTAAAATGACGTAAAATAAATTTATCTCTGCAGTGCAACCTGGCATATGTGATGATAGTATTTGCCCAGACCTTCCAGGTATTAATTTCAATGTTTCCATATTTGAGATAATAACTTTGCTGATCCTCTTGATCATAATTGTATGCATTACCCTTTTTTAATATATTTATGACTTATATTTTTGTGAAACTATCGGACTAGTCAGTTTTATGGTATAAATGTGGCAAATATCAGGTTTAGTCAGCTGCGCAATTATTGTGTTTAGTTACCGAAGGGGATGCCATTAACATGAATATACATGTGGAGCATGATGCATTTGGTCATGTAATCTAAAATATTGTCCAGACCAAAATCTTATGTACCATGCAAACTTTGTCAGGTGAATGTGCTTCAGTACGAATTTTCTAGACAGAAAATATAATTTCTATTTTATTAGTTTATGTTTCTCGAATTGCAACAGGCTCTTCCTTTCTTTATTTGTTTCAAACTTCAAAATCATAATAAGTGACTGCATAAATTGTCTGATAAATATGCTATAAATACTGTAGGAATGGTCAGGAACTTGAGATAAATCTTCAATGCATCGCTTATGCTGTATTCTTTACATTCGTATATTTAAATAGTAAGAGAAGATGAATGCTCTGTTGATCCAGGAGATTGCTTTAGTCCTATCAATGTGTGCAGACTTTACCAAGAAGTAGTCTGGGTACTTAATATTATTGTTTATGTTAGCCCTGGGTTTTTGGAGGCCAACAATATGATTGATGATTTTGGCTTAGGAATGTAGCAGAGGTGAGTGCCACATTTGTTGGACATTATCATACTTACCAAATTTGTTTAACCACTTTTGTCTAATCTTCAGAAAGAAAATCATTTTTCAGATAAAACAGAATATTTTTTCCTCTAAAAAAGGTGGTCCAATGCATGAGGCTCCTGCCATTGCAGGGTCTGGGGAGAGTCAACGAATGCAGCCTTACCGTGTGAGAAACTATTTCTGTATTTCAAACAGGTGACCTCTAGGTCACAATGGAGCAACCGTACAGTTGCACCAAGGCTCACCCTCTACTATTTTTCCCTCTCACATGGCATAATATGCATAATATATAATTGAAACAACGGTAAAATTCTTCTAGAAAGAATTTTGCTAGGCTGGCATGCCCATTTTCTTTCCACCACAATTCATTGTTCATGCTGAAACACATGGCTAGCCAATCTTTCAATTTCGAGTACATTGTGCAGGTTTTATCGATTCTCATGCTTTCGGATTTCACTTATGTGCAAAAGCCTTTAGTACTTGAAGAGGCATTCAGTCAGAATATGCTGGGAACCTTTCTTCTGGTGGGATGGACACTATAGGTTTCTTTTGCCCTGTTTTAGGGGATTGTCATTAAATATCAGAGAAAATCTTCAGACTGACATTTTATGTTGTATTTCTTGGTGCAGGCAAATGTGCTCACTGGCATGGTAAATTTATCTGTGGATACCCTTTCTGCATCTTCTATTGCAGCAATTGGTATTTTGTTGGGATATTCCAGTATTTTAACTGCTGTTGTTGGTCTCGCATGTTTTTACGGCATCAAACTAAAACTTTGGTAAATTGATACATGGTTCTCTATAGTAGCATGTACGTTAAATGTTTTATTTAATCCAATATCCATCAATCAATATGCAACCGCAGCTCAGCTAGGTAGCTGAATTTACTTTCTTTTTCTTGATATGTACCAACAATTCTCTTCCAAAATTAATTGTCGACTTGGGTAGTAATACCCCATGAAGTAGACGTATATCTTCCAGGTGCAGCTTACTCATCCCCCTTGAAAGTAAACTGGTAAGCCATTGCTATGTATCACTGATAAACCATGGTTACAGTATGTATCTTAGGATTTTTAGCTCCCCTACAGGATTACAAATATGCATTATGCCAGTTTTGTAGTTAAAAGCCAACTGACTTCCGAATTGAAAGAATGTAAATCCTTTGAAAAAAATGAAATTGTGCCATGAAAAATTCTTCCATTGATCTGAGGAATTGACTCCCAACCACGACCTCTAATTTCTATAAAACGTTAAAACATTTTGTTCATCTGAAGCATCAAAATGCTTAGCTTTTTATCTCAGTCCTAATTTTGAATCATGAGTTGTACCTTGTTTGCTGTATGTCTAAACCACCAGGCTATTCATTTATGGAGTCTTAAAAAAAGTAAAAGTAACAAACAGTGAATGATTTCTCCTCTGTTTTTGATGCCCTTGTCACTTGTGTGAGTGGAATTTAGAGAAGGTAGCATTCAAATATAATTCATGGGGTAAAAACATACATTAATCACAACAGCATGAATAGAACTGAGAAAACCAGTCTCATTTCAGTGGAAACAGAATGGAGTTTGGCATCTGGTGAAGGCCATACGCGATTATTAGAGACATGAATGATTGAATATCATGCCTGCAAACTGCTACTGGTTTATTCTGACATGATACCTGTGCAAGCATCCTCCTTATGCAAGTAAACAAGAGCAAAAGGACATAATGCAAGAATGTTGTTGCATTCCATGTAAAACTATAATCTTATAAGAGATTGTCTGCATTGGTTGACAACAGCATGTCTCATAGTTTTTCAAAAGTCAACATAGTTCATAAGCTTCATCCAAAACAGAGTTGCAAAACACTATGGACCACAAATCAAATAAAATAAATTATCGAAGAACTTCTCATCGGCCAAATGATTTTATGCATCATATCGCACGATCAGAAATTGCAGAGAGCTTCACTAGTTCATCATTTTCATGAATTAATTTTATATTCATGAAATATCTTTTTTTAAATTTTTTTAAGAAAAAGCCTTGTGTTTGTTGTTTGTTGTATCTTCTCACAACCCTATTCTTAGTCATTTATACGCCAAATAATTATGATAGATCATTTCTACAGCAACATGGTAAGTCACTTAAAGGTGCAAATATCTGTGAGCATTGAAGAACGTCTCAAAATACATGGACCTTCATGAATACATCAATGCTCTTGACGGCTGTAAATTATTGTAGTTATCGAAATTCAATGATGCACTGCAAGTGGTGCAATGTGACAATCAAATGAGCTTAACATAAAGCAGATTAATTTGGAAAGACAGGGAAGTTCCATAAGTCACAAATTGTGGGCGATCTTTTTCCCATTGCCAAAAATTTAGTGCTCGTTTATTCTTGGGGATATCGTCTCTTGTCCAATTCGTAGCTGGATGTGTTGAATGAAAGTGAGGGAAGCTCAAAAATGTCCATCCATTAGACAGTTGGAAAGAATTCTTTAGTGCTTGGGGGAAGAAATTGCTGCAGGCTCTCTGCAGTTTCTTCACAATAGCCTCAGAGCATTAATAAATGCATGGAGGGGTTTTATGACAGGAGACAACATATTAAACTCTATGAAGACTATGAGAGCGTCAGAGACCAAGGTTGGCAGGCAATTCTTCCATCAAATAATGGTGGACTTCGACCTGTGCAGGACTTAATAGAAATCAAGTTCCGTGTTTTTTTGGGTACATGAATTATAATCGATTATTTATTGACACATGGATGTATTACGAAGCATTATTTCTTGGGGGGCTTCGATTGGCAATATTTTTTCTTCTTTATCTGGGTCATATTAGCTTTCAGCTAAGGTCTGACCCGGCAAGATAAGGTCTGAAGCCAATTCCTTGGATCCAAATCCAAAATTTGGGTCTATATGTGTATGGTTAATGTGAATCTGTAAACATTTACTTTAGAGTGACTATGATTTGGAGGAGGAGACTATAGTTATAGAGTACTGGAGCATTTGATCCGTAGTAATTGTGTGCTTGAATGTGAGTAGTTAGATGTTTGATCTTTGGGAAGTCCTCATATGTTATCCTTTCATTGAGATCCTTCTCTCAAAATAAATAAGAGGATCATGCATAGTCAAAAGTTGCCCTCTCTCTCTCTCTCTCTCTCTCTCTCTCTCTCTCTCTCTCTCTCTCGGCAATAACGAGGGGAGCATTGATAATCTTTTTACAAATTTTGATACAAGAATTAAGTATGTTAATCACTCTAAAATACACGCAAGTTTCAGGCATAAGACCACCTTCTTTTGCAGGATGGTGCAGCTCAACTGGCTATTTCTCACAAAAGCTATACAAGGAGAATAGATTCCTAACTCGAAGGATTGTTCCTGCACCATATTATAATTGATGAATCGATTTGCATTTTGTAAGTTTTATTCATATAATTTTATGCCTCTTATTTTCTTCGCCTTCCAAAGTCCCCTTTTCTTATCAAATGCTTGATTCATATATTGCTAAACCTAGCACAGAGAGGGCTTTTTTTTTTTTTTCAGTCTATTCTCTATGGTAAACAAATCATCCAACCATCCTTTTATACTTCCACCAAAGTTCACCTCCGAAAGTCCTTTTGATGTGCCGCTCGCCCCTTGCTGATGGGGACCTTTTTTTTATTATTATTTTTTTTGCTAAGATGGATGTATCATACATTACGGATAAGGATACAATTAAAAAAATCGAAAAATAATAGAATTCGGAGTGCACCGGATAACCCTCTCTCCCCCACCCAAAGAGTATTCACAAGCTTTGGCTGCAAAATCATGCTACCACAGACTATAGTCCGGATGTTCTTAAACAATGGATGGTAGTCGCCCACCCCACCCACGTTCTACTGGATCCGACCAATGATTGTCGCCGAATTACCCTCGAGCATTACAATTCTAACCTACAGCACCCGCCGAGCATAACCCAAGCTAGCCCAAGCCAGCCCCCGAACCGGTTTTATTCTCCAATATTTCAACCTATTTAGCAACAACAGTCCCATGCTTGTCTTATATGATCCCTTTTTCCCCCCTTTCTTTAAGAAACCCTTCGTTTTGCTGCCTGTTGCTATTGAGCCTCTGTCCATATGGAAGCCCTGTTGTCCTTCCACTGCGAGCGGCATGCCCATGCTTTGATTTTTTTTTTTTTCTTTTGATTGAGATGTACCTCGGCCAGTTTCTCCCTTGCTTGAAGGAGAGAAACCCAAAAAAAAAAAAAAAACACTATTCTAGCATCCATGGGTACTTCCATCATGATCATAACCATTCATACTTCTAATCCCTTTTGTCTTCTATGTGCACAGCCCTAATCTAACATTAACATAAACTCTTGAGCCCACCTAAGGTGGTGGCCCACAGCTAGGCTGCCGACGTGGATCACCCTAGCCAACCAAGGCCCCACCAGCAATCCACGTACTTTTCAGGAGGAGGACACCTCATCAAAATTTTGGCATCAGCAGCAACTAAAGTATCCATCACCTTTTAAGTAAATAAATAAATAAAAGCGAACTAGCTTCATAGTTTCCATTGACTCAGAGAACACGTGCCTCGTCGTTCCTCACCAGTGCCGACGCTGACGTGCGGCTCTACGTAAGCTTCCTCCCACTTTGCCACCTTTTCTATTTGTTTATTTATTTTGGCCTGGCCCGGCAACCGGTTAGGTGACCCTAGTTATGACGGCTGGTACACGTGGTAGGACATGGGCCACCCATGCAGCGCTCTTCCCGGGTGCCATGCGGCCCGTTGTCCACGGCATGGGCTCCATGTGAGCCTTAAGCTTGCATGTGGATCTAATACACCAAACGGGCGCCGACAAGAGCCTAGCCTACCTAACCCACAAGTGGATCTAATGAAATAATCTGATTTTTCTTCTCTTCTTTTTTTTTTTTTAATGGCCGAACTCATAATGGTTATAGTAAATGATATACAACAGCTAAATATGATGCTTGCAAGTTGCAACCAGGATAGCCCTCTCCTACAGTATTCTAAACCATTCTAATTTTGATGAAGGCAGGACTATACACCTAGCACGAGATGTTATTTACCCATAAGCTACGCTGGCATTTTTATGGATGAAATTTCTTTGTGATCCATCAAGACTTGTGTGGCTAAAAATTAAAAACCTTCGAGCATATTAGTGCGAGTACATATATAGCTATAGGTCAAATTTGCATCGCCAGTTATCTCTATGGAGAAAAATAATATTTTTATTTTCAACTACGACATCATCGGGGGAAGAACTTATGATGAATTTTTTGTGTTCAATTTTTTTATGAGCTATGAAAGTTTGGTACGATTAATTTAGATGGTGAAACATAAAATGTTAGCTATGTAACTAATATGGAGAAATTATATTCTATATATGGCCATGCACGCCAATAATTACAACCGCTCATTTCTATAGCAATGTTCCGAAATGAATGCTCGATGAATAGAGTTTATAGAAATGAATGGATATAATTGGCGGCATATACGGTGTATACAGTTTATAATATAAATTTTCATATTGGTTGGGATTACATGCATGACATAGCTGCTGACGCAGCTCAAAAGTCAGAACTCTATCTCTCCTACCAATAAATTTTGCTATTCATGGGAGAGGAAAGTCGGCAGGCTTAATTGAGGTGGTTCGGAGTAATATATGGATTATTTGGAAAGTCCATATCTTTGTTAGAGAAGGGGGATTGCACACCGTATTCTTTGCTGTACATGAAATCTCTAGAGGTCTCCTACGGTACCCCACTTTGAATGATGTTTAACACTATATTTTTGTGATATTAAACCACCTATATAATATATTAATGAGTATTATCTAGATGCATATCAATATTATTCATGCATTATGCAAATATTCTTTTTTTATAACAGATGATGCATATAGTTTTAGTACGGATACATCCAATAAGATCAGAAGATAACAAATGTTGGATCAGCGCTCTAGGTAGATCCCCTTCTTCAACTCACAAAGTGCCTCCGAAGTGTCTAGCCACATATGAAGCCATCCAGTCTGTGTCTCTGTTTGCCTCTATGAAAATATACGTTATCTGAAAAAGCCACGCCACCACTCAATATAGTCCGAATATTTCGAAGCAAAAGGCAGCCTCCTTCCACCATCTACTATAGCTAGGCATCCAAACATCTACTATACGTGGATTCAGTCGTAATCTTGTGGTTCACACTTCACACGCCACGAAGTCATGGGGAGTTAGGAGACCATGTCATTTCCTTTGACATTATTCTGCTAGTAAGAAAATTTGTCAACATAATCTTGTGCTGCGAGTCAAAAAAACTAGTGCGGACTGTTACACTAGTCATTATCACTATGTCGCTGTAGCTATTACTATGTTGATTAATATTGTGACTCATTTTTTCCATGTTACAAAATACATATTATAAATACTTGGTCCCACCAAGATACTATATTTATCGCTCCAATCTTCAAACTGAATAACATTTGCCTCATCAGTCTTATAGTAATCGTATTTCCCTTGAAGTTAAAACCAGAGATGTTGGATTCAATCATTGGATAGTCTTTTGAAAGAAAAATAACAATGACAGCAATACCAATCAAAAATTACTCATGCCAAACGCTTAGAAAGAGGCATGAAATAGTCAACTAGATAAATATCATTGGTGGCTACAGACTTTTTTTTGCTAGTTATAACAAATATTGCTTGGACTTTGATTTACATCAGCTCGATATCCAAGCATTGACTAAGGTTCGAAACGAGCAAATACTTTCCTACTAGCCAAGCTTTATTTATTGTCGGACAAAAGAAAAATATTAGGAAGGAAAAAAAAAACACACACACACACACACACAAATATAAGTCAAATAACTAAATATTGCCTATTTGGTAACTAGTATTAATCCATTAGTCAAGCACAACCACCCATGACATTCTTAAATGGTGATATAAGTTAATACAAGAGATGTCGAATTCAAACATTGGATACACTTTCTTGGGGGAAAAATAATAATAAAAAAAAGAAGAAAGCAACACCAATCAAAAATTACTATGCTTGCAACAGTCAACTAGCTAGATAAATATATATCCTTAGCGCATACGCCTATTCACTAAGCATATACAAGAAATGCCATTTCAACTTAGATTTATATTATCTCGATATCCAAGCATCTATTAGGTATGTAAATGAATAATTCTTTTTGTACTGGTCAAGACTTTCATTATCGGACGGAAGAAAAATATTAGATAAAAAAATTCAACTCAAATAACTAAATATTGCCCGATTGATAACTAATATTAATCAATTGGTCAACAAGATAAGCATCCATGCATGACCATCTTAAATGGGGATGCAAAGTGGCTTAGTGGCTTGGGATTCACACTTTCATGGTCCCCAAATAAATCTCAGCTTTTTTTTTCCTTCAAAAATAATCCACCAAAGCTGACCAAATGTCCTTTCATTGCCGGTTCTAATTTGTTCGCAGCTTGAAACAGGTTTTTAAACCTAACAAGTAACAAGTTCTCACAGAATGCTGCTGAAGGAAATTAAATTGCAGCACCATTAATTTAACTAGGAACCAATTTCCCTATGTGATTAAACCATGATTCACAAACTAATAGTCCTTTTTTTTAAAATTAAAATTATGACATCCAATCGATGTTGCCATCTCAGACTATTTGTAACTCTTTTTCAAGCTTGCAGCCCCATTTCAGCTTATCCATGAACACACCACATTCAACTTCGCTGCCAGGCCCGCACTAAATGCAGGAACGATGAAGGAGACTAGAGATGAGGTCTGAAAGCGATTTAGTTGTACAGTACGATGGTGCCAATTCTCAGTAGCCTTCCTTTTCTCCTCATTGAAAGGTGAAGTCCTCATTAGCCTTCCCTTACTCCACGGTGAGACACGAGAAACCTTTTTGTACCCCTTCCTCAATCCCATGAATATAATTTAAGAGTTAGGACCCGAGCCGTGCTTTGAGCTTTCCCCCTTTCTCCATTTTTCTTTTTTTCTTCTTCTTTTTTTATACATTACATGCATGGATACAGAATTAAAAAAAAAAAATGAACAATAATAAAAAGATATCCACATCTAAAAAGTATTCTCATAGCTGCATACGAAGCCATCCAATTTGTTGCTCTATTGGCCTCTTTATATACATGCTTGATCTGTAGGACGGCGAGCTCGTATGGGGTGTGACGTGGAGGGGTCCTCGCCTTGCCGGTGCCAGGCTGGTGCTTCTAGACCTAAATGACTTGGCCTGGTCTCCTCAACATTTCTTATTGGTGTTTCTAATTGATGGGTTGGCAAAAGGAAGGTTAAAAAGATTAAAACAACAGTAGAGTACAGCAAATGAGGTGGGGCCGTGCAGGCCTATCCAGCAACAAACATTTGGTAGCCTGTCCTTGAGAGCATTTAGAGAATTAATTTGCACCCGACCTGGTAGGGCTGCTACTATTGCGTATTTTGTCGGTAGGCCCAACATTGTTGACCATCTCTACAGCTTTGAGTTTATATCCACAAAAATATGAGAATATCCATTGAGTTTATATTTACAGAATTATGGGAGAATGATGCGCAGTAGCTCTCCTATAGCCTATAGAAAAGTTAATTGTGCAGGTCGATTGGATGATGTCTTATATGGTAAATCATATTATATTTATATTAAATAATTTTTTATTTAATTATTAAATATTTTATTTTTTTGACTTCTATGAATGTATCTCTATCCAGATAATTTAATTCATCTGTTTCAACAAAAAAAAAAAAAGAAAGAGATACTCTGCTTCTTACTTTAATTACATTCTAGTTTACAAATTAACTCTTCTTTCTTGTGTATGCTCTCTCTCTCTCTCTCTCTCTCTCTCTCTCTCTATCTCTCTCTATATATATATATATATATATATATATATATACATACTTCTTTCATTGTCTTAATGAAAACTTGTAGTGGGTTTCCCTCTCTTTCAAGTTAAGAGTGATAAATTCGAGTTTTGATGATAAATTGTTAGTCATTGTCATGCTTTGTTTACCACTTTACTATCGAGCATGATCATATTACTATAGAGCTTACTATGCCAAGTTAGAAGTTGATGCTAATCATTATGCATGTAGAGAGAGAGAGAGACTTGACCATATTAGAGTAGATCTCTACTCATATCAAGTCAGGTATAGATCAGATGATGCAAGTTCTACATCGATGATTCAAATCATTTGATACGATCTACTATCTTTAAAATTTTTGCATACTAAAATCATATGATTTGGATATCCTTCTTAACCAATGCATCAAGTGGTCAAAATTAAACTTGTATTGTTTTGTATTATTTAAGTTATTCAATTTTTAGATCATTTGATACATATAAAAGAGATTTTTAAATTATATAATTTTATTATGTAAATTTGATCATATCCAATGGCTGGGATAATCTCGCCAAACAATTTAAATCTGACCGGATCTAAATGAAATCTAATTACTATAGGTTTAAAATTTTGCACCGGTAGCGGGGAAAAAAACTCAAGGAGGCAGCTGCTAATAAGAGCAAACGGGAGTCGTAACGAGCCCTTTCTGCCTTAAAAACTCAACCGCTGCTTTTAACAAAAAGATAACTAGAGAAGTTTAAAACTCTGCACTCGTAACCAAGAAAGGTTCGTATAGGGGCTTTGCCGGTGCAACGACATTGAATGCACGCGATTCTGTGAGGCAGAGGGGAGGCCCTTCCTCTCCATCAAGCTGACTTTCGAGAGCGCACAGAGTAAATGCTCCTTGCTGCCTTCTTTGACTCTTCCTCCATCCAAAGTCTCCACCTTGCCTTCTAAAAGGGTCAGCGAATCCTGAGCTCATCCTCCCCCCAGGTCTCTTGTGTATATATGCGAGTGGAAACCAGTGTTCTTGGACCCTTGTCCCTGCCTTCCAAGAGCGACGAGAAAACACCCATCACATATAGAAGATATCTCTCTCTCTTTCTTCCCAAGGGGAAATAGAGAAAATAGAAGGAGGGTGACATGGGGAGACCACCTTGTTGTGACAAAGTTGGTGTGAAGAAGGGTCCTTGGACTCCAGAAGAGGACATCATCTTAGTCTCCTACATCCAGGAACATGGCCCTGGGAACTGGAGGGCTGTTCCTACCAACACCGGTGATCCTTTTTTTTCCTCTCTTGCAACCTTTCTTGAGTGGGTCTCTGACATGGTTATGTACTCTCAGACACAAAAGGATATCTTTCTCAAAATAATATCACGTAAACTTCTTTCTAATTAAAACGATTTTTGTTTTTCTGAATTAAGCTGTTTTTTAAAGAAAAAAGTTCTTGTAGTGGGCTTCCTCCACATATATTATTTTTTATGTTTCTTTTGGTGGGATCATCATATATGTTGTTATAGATCTACGGAATATAGAACCAAAAGAGGTCTAAAAGTGCTTTGGTGAGGCTAGAGATAGGGAGGTTGTATTTGGAGTTTTAGGTGGCTGTTCTATTTTCTTTTAATCTTGTACTCTAACTTATGAGACTGATATCTTCTTCCGTCTTCCAGGCCTCATGAGATGCAGCAAGAGCTGTAGGCTTAGATGGACGAACTACCTTAGGCCAGGGATCAAGCGTGGCAACTTCACCGATCAGGAGGAGAAGCTCATCATCCACCTCCAAGCTCTTTTAGGCAATCGGTAAAGGCTTAAAAACACAAAGATCTGATACGTGAGATGAGATGGATTTAGTCCTCAATTTTTGTTTCGGATGTGGTAGTCTGGATTCAGTTCTTATGCTAGCATCACTGAATGCAGGTGGGCAGCCATAGCTTCTTATCTCCCGGAGAGAACCGATAATGACATCAAGAACTACTGGAACACCCATCTGAAGAAGAAGCTCAAAAAGCTTGAAACTGGCGTTGAAGGCCAGACAAGCACTGGGGTCTCAAGCCATAACTCCATCTCCAAAGGCCAGTGGGAGAGGAGGCTCCAGACTGATATCAACACTGCAAAGCAAGCTCTTTGTGAAGCTCTGTCTGTGGAGAAGCTCAATTGCCTATCTGACGTCAAGGCCTCCACCAATGGCTACAACTGGAGCACTGCACCGTCGACCTATGCATCGAGCACCGCGAACATATCTCGGCTCCTCGAGGGGTGGACAAGGAATTCAACAAGGACCGGTGCTTCCCAGGCTAATTCAGGATCCACACAGACTCATGACACAGCTTCCAGCCAGGGGACGCCGAGCGCTGCCAACTGCATCCTGTCGCCGGAGCCGCTTGAGTCGTTGTTCGGGCTCGATGCCTCGTCGACGGAGGCATCTGAGAGCAGCCTCCTGGGAGAGGAGAGAAAGCCGGTATTCGAGGCTCAAGAGCCCCTCTTTTTTCTTGAGTCATGGTTGCTTGATGAGGGTGTTGGGCACGGGCAGTTGAGCCTTCTTGACATGGCACTAGACGATGCTCCTGATCAATTGTTCTAAAGCGGGTGTTGTTAAGCTTTTTTTCTTCTTCTTTTCTTTCACCTTTCTCCTTGGGGAGGTCATGAACTAATATGCTTTGATCGGAAAAGAGATCCATCGATGCAAGAAAATAAGTGTAAATTACCTAGTTGCTCATATAGACAATTAATATGTTACATAATCTATCTCAATATTATGGGAATGTTTTCGGTCAATTTATAGCCAGTGTTTTCTATCTATAGTTCAGGTCTTTCAGCTATCAAAGTTTTCTCAAATAAAACAAGAGAAAAAGGAAGTTGTTTCAGCCATATATCAAAGCTTTCAACAGATGTTCAAAGTGCTGCTGCATATAGATGCATGAGAGGATTAAATTTGACTATATAACCTTTTTTTTTTTTTTTAAGATGAAGTCTGATGAATACGTGATATGGATTATCCCGTTGTTTGTGTTAAAGGCTGGGGGTAGGAGCTCTGTGACCGAGCAAACTAATGCCATATGGCTTGTGTTTGTCTGGTAACGAAGGGAGAACAGTAAATTTATTCGGCCTTGGGAAGAATCGTGGGCCGCAATACTGTGGAAGAGAAGTAGAAGAAGAGACGGATGCGCCCAGAAGATCTAATTCCGTATGGAGTTTCTCCATGATCCGGTTATGGTCGGGCTGAAGTCACGATCAAAGTTTATGCAGTGAAGTTGACCTTAGATGGAGACCTCCTCCCTCATCAGTCTACAGGGTCCCTCACCTGAAAGCTCACTGGACGGATTGGCTGGGTTTGATTAGGACTCTTGAGCAGCTCCCATGTGGAGGACTCACACATAAATTAGCCTTCCAGAAGCCCAAGAAAGGTTTACCTCCTTTTTTTTTTCACACGCAAAAGGCAGTAAAAAGTAAAACAACTTGGGAATTTGTCCTCGAGCTTTCATTTCCAAGGATAAACCGGCTATTCTTGACAAGAAATTGCAAGTCCTATGTACGGAGACATTTCATTACCTCCCCTCATGAATGATTCAGTCAAATAAATGAGGAAACTGGCTTCACATGTGGAGCTTGCAGCTGATGAAGTGCAGGAATATTTGAAAAACCTAGCTAGGGCAGAGATCAGCCTTGGAACTACCTCGATCGATAGGGTTTGAATGCACCACATGTGAAGAGTTTTGACCTTTGCTTCCCTTTTAAAATTCACAAGTAGCACCTGCAAGCACCCGAGCAGGCGTGCATGCAACCGAGCTGTAAAAGAAAAGGATTCAAAAGACTCTCATGCATGCCATGACCAAATGGCAAAGTAGCCCAGCCCTTCCTTTCACCTTTTGAATGGAAGAAGGGAAATAAACATCAAGTGCCTTCAATGCTCTAAAGAAGTACATTTAATAGTCGGCCCCCCACTACTTCACATGTGAGTGACCTCGCTGGAAGGAACTAAGAAAGTCCTCATACTAGTTGCGAGGAGGAAAGGGGTGGTAGGAAAGGGCTCGTGCCCTTGTTTCTAGGATCCTTCCTTCCACGAATAGACATGCAGCATTTAGTGCGTCATAAATGGATACGTGATGGATCTAAAGCTGGCTTTTTAAAACGGCTGCTCGATTGACAACTCGAGGAAATTTCCTTTTAAAGAGGAAAAAAAACAGGCTATCATGTCATGGGTCATGCATGGTGTGGTTACCATGCATCATCCCCATATTCGTAATGGCACCGTTGCTGCTCTTGCATGCAGGCAGTACCATGTGCACCTTATGAGAACTTGAAATGGAGCATGCGGAATTGGACGTACGTAAATAGGTGGCATCAGGATGACATGCATGGGGAATTTGTTCGAGCCACGTTTTATGCTGAACTAAACCATGCAAGCTTAGCTTGGTCTCGTGAATGACACCCAGGATTGCGGTGTCAGTAGGTCTTTCACGGTTTCTATGAACTGCACCCTGGCCTTCCTTACTGAAAAGAATTTTGGGTATGAGAAAGGAAACGCCTAGGCATCATCGTATTGCATGCGGATGCTATTGCCATGATTTGAAGTAGCATGCAACTCTTACACGGCTAAACAATGTTGTTGCTACAGCATTTTTCTATTGCTATGATGCTTGGTAGGCTAAGTTGTTTCGGAACCATCACCGTGACAGTGTGGAGGACTTTGCTGCTATTGCAGTTGCATTTTTGGACTTTGGACTGAAATTTTTTACCTACTGAGACTCCACGTACCATACTGCCTTATTTCTCGATATTTCTTTAGTTTCAAAATTCTCCAAATGCTCCAGAAGCTCTAAATGATTAGCATTTCAGGATTTTTTTTTGAGAGCGACAAGGAGAGAGTGAGCCGCACTATAATCATCTCAATTCAAATTACCGAGAATGCACCATTCAAGAATCAAATCTAGAGTATGTGGTTGCTAAGTAGAGGGTGTGGTTATTAGGGCAAGTTCATTTCACGATCGATGCATTAGACATTATGCTATTTTTTTCTACATATAATGTTATAATATTGCTCAAAAAATTATTATAGTATCGCAAAATAATCTTAACATATTGATCATGCCACAATGGTGCATTGATGTTTCCGCTCTTAAACTTCTGGTATTAATAGTTGCATGTAAATAAAAAGTTTAATAGTCAAACATCTCTGCTCTCATTTTTTATGTGCATATATATATATATATATATATATATATATAGGAAAATATGTTTGCATCAATAAGCTGTAACTTTTTATAAGTATCCTATATAAGTTTCAAAAAAAAAAAGCAAAGTTTATAAAAAATCTAAAGATGCATGAAATCTGTTAATAATATTTAATGTTTACTTGTGAGGATCCGTGCGGATGTGTATTTAGTATCATATTAGTTATTCGTTGGATAAATTTTAAGTACTTATACTAGACCAAGAAACTCAAATAATATCTTCCAACTAATCTTTTTGATGAGACTATGGATCCATAACTTTGTCGACTAAGAGATGCATCAATATTGATCTATTTAGTTAACCATGAGTTAATCATGATATTTATGATTGGATTTGAATGGATTTAGACCTTCATCTTAGCGATGATGTCATAGCTTAAACGAGAGAAGCATGTGAGAATCTATGCGAACGTGTATTTAATCCTATATCGGTTATTCGCTGAAGAGATCTTACATGCTTATACAGGATCAAAAAATTCGAGTAATACCTTGCGGATAGTTTTTTTTTGATAAAAATGACAATTTATAAAGCTCTAATGTGAGTATATCCTGCCAAATCACGAGAAAGTAAAAAACACAAAGAGGATGGAGCGTTTACCGCTGAAGTCCAAAGGACATCCCCGGCATGCCGGGCAACAAAAGAGGCAACTCAGTTTGCAGGCTTGTTCGCTTTCCTGAACACATGTGCTGCTTAAAAATCACCCATTTTCTGAGCCAGTCTGCGGGTCTCTCAGATGAGGGGATGACCATCATCATACATGTCCGCTTTCCGGATCCAGTCAATGACCACAAATGAATCCCCCTCCAGATGTACTCGTTCGGCACCAACACTACAGAGAAAAGAGGATTTAACGACATGTTTTTGCCGACGCTTGCTGCAAGCGTCGGCAATGTCCCGCAGAGCGCCAAAAATAGCCGACGCATTTTAAAAGCGTCGGCAATAAACGACGCTTGTTAATTAGTGTTGTTGTAGAGTTGGCCTAAAACGACGCTTATTAGCGTCGTTGAAAACCAAACCCGCGTCCGCCCTCCTCCTCCATCCTCGATCGACATATCAAGCCCTCCTCTGCCTCCTCCTCCCTCCCCTCCGGCCTTCTTTTGTTGCAAGAAACCGGTTCTTCCTCTCCCTCCGCCCGCACCCATCCCGCCTCCTCTCTCTCTCTCTCTCTCTCGCTCTCTCGCCCTCTCTCATTTCTTCTTCGCCCCGATTCTTCTCCCTTCCCCCCTCCCGTCGCCTCGATTCTTCTTCATCCTCTCCCTTCGAACCCCGCATTGCCTCCCATAAAAAATGACCGACGCCGAGCCCTCCTCCCCCTCCTCCGTCGCCTCCGCCGACTTTTCATGCGCCGCCGTCTGCTCCACCTCCGCCACCGCGGCCGAGGCCAGCCCGCCGCCGTCGTCGGTGTGCTCCGCCTGTGGCGGCCCCACCGCCTCCATCTTCTCTGCCGCCGGCCGCCACTTCCTTGGCTTCGTCGCCGATCTCTCCCACTCTGTCCGCGGCCGCAAGATCTCCGCCACTTTCCTTCTTTCAATATTCTGTGCCTTTATCATGAATGAGGTCTGATTCAGAAGAATTACTAACGTGATCTTGTTCTGGACCATGTTAATGCAGTGCAAATGCTTTTATTGTTTCCAAAAGATTAATTCCATTCGTTTTATGGATTTTCCTGAAATATTAGGTTTATGACAAAATTTTACACATAGAGTGTGACTTCTATGACTGTGTGGCGAAATTGTTGTCTAATTAGCAGGATTTTCTAATGACCAAATTATGCAACGCACTGTGATGGTCCCTTTCTACAAAAATCAGTTTTGTTATTTTAAAAATTTTTGGAATATGGTAGCAAATTTGGTGTTTGGCAGACTGCTATGTGATTCAGGTTTGATCCCAGGCAAATGCGAGCAGATCACATGTAGTTTTATAGCCTAAGTTAGATACTTTTTTTTTTTATCATGCTTGACGATTCCTTTTATGACAAAAAAATTAAGGTTCTGTCTCTCTCAATGGGTAGTTTCTACACATTATAGAAGATTAGTGTTATTTTGAGTTATGCTGGAATGTTGAAAGGGGAAGACAGATATTATTGCTAGTATATATGCAGAATACAATACCTTTGTTTGTTCCCACATTATATTTTATCCTTGGGTATCATAGAGAACAATATCTAATATGTCACAGTTGTTCTGAGTTGTATCTGGGCAATGTGTTGAGCTGGTCCTTAAGTTTAGAATGGTCAATGAAATAACAACAATTATTAAAGCATATTTGACCTGTACGTATATTCTCTTTTAGTTATGCCTACTAATTATTTCCTTAGATCAAGTTTTCTTAAATCTTGGGTCTACTGTTTCTGGAATTTCTTAGGGAAGGCATCTTTTATCCATCAAACTTAATAGTCCTCGTGAGACATGCGATAGTGCAGAAATAATCATTTTTATGATGAATCTCGAAGGGTCAGGCTGAAGTCAACAAAAAATGTATTAAACATTTCTAAGCTAAAAAAAATGATCTATCTGCTGGATGTTTAGAACATGAAACTTGCAAAGTCTCCTTCGCACCTGATAAAGGATTTGTAGATGCATCTGCAAATTTGTCTCCAGAGTTATGTGTTGAAGATCATAGTACACTTGGAAGCCTTGGATTGTCTATTGAAAGGTCCTTTGAAGCATTCCGTCCACTTCAAACAGGTAATATCAGTTCTAATAACATCATTTCAGATGGTGAAGCTGTGGCTGCCGCATCTCGGAGACCAGCTTCCTTGCCTTTAGAACCTACTCATGTAAGAGCGGGAGGTGATCTGAAGTCATGTGATCCTGCCGTTCTTATTTTAGATGAAAATAAGGTATGCGAGTACGCCGCACCGATGTGGCAGGATTGTAACGTATTCCACAATTTGTTTTCTTTGCTAATTCTGAGTCGTTATATCTTTATGTTAATTTTTATGTCTTGAGTTGGTTATCCAAGATACAAAAATACGTAGAACTTCTTATAATTTATACAGAATTTATTTATTTATTATGTCTGAAGGATGTGGAAGAGCCCTCAAAAGCCAAGGAACAACTTGAGAATATTTTTGTTCCTGATGACTCTCATATTCCTGTTTCTACAGCAATGAAGCATGATGGTATGTTCTCATTCTGGACAACGAGTACAGTTTTTAACCAAATGACATCCACTTCTGCAAATGAATCCTTATCTGCATTTCATCATATTAACGCAGGTCCCTTCTTATATTGATCAAGGGCCGAAGAGACCATCACCCCCATACGAAGCCAATCCTGTTCGAAGATGGCTGGAATTACTCAAGTATTTCTATAAAATCCTACACCAATGCAATTCAGAGATAAATGCTTGATTTGGCTTTTGCTTGTGAATAATCCAGTTCATAGAATCGCAATGAGAGAGATGACTGGCTATTGTTTTTTTAGTGGCTTGCCCCATTATACATCTTCTGTGCTTCAGCTATGTATATGTTATTTGCTTTCTCTTGGTATTTCAGTAGTCAGCTGCAGCCTCCAAATCTTTCAGGTAATTTGAAGGTTAGGATTGATGGTCTTGTAGTTTGTTGTAAATTATTGTATCAGGTCCATGCCTTTATTTGTTGGCAAATCATTGGATTTCTGATTACATTCAGTAATCAAACCAGCAATAGTTTCTTATCACTTAATGTAGCAAGTTTGAGTTGCCTATGATTTGCTATTTTATTTGGAGTGGGCTTATTATGGTGATGTGTTTTCCCTTACAGTTAATCTGTTTTCTTCGACTGTGATTATATATACTTCTGCATGTTTGATTCACACCTATGATCAATGGTGAATACACATGAGTAGTGTTTCTATTGATGCGGTAGATATTATGTTGCTGGAGAAATGCACTCGAAGCTGAAACAAAATTGCTATATGCTATATGCAACCTCTCTTCCAGCAGAAAAACCTATATGCAACCTCTCTTCTAGCAGTTTTATTTAGCAACCTCTCTTCAAGAATAACAGGGGCCAGGTACCAGGCGACCTCTTGTTTCTTCTGTGTCTAATGGAATAGTTCTCCCCCATCGTACCCAGTTTCGTGATCTAACGCATCCAAGGCTCGTCAGCATTTAAGAAATGTAGGCTTATTATTACTACATTTGGTATTGGCTAATTGTCAGGGGTTTATATAATGCCGTGTTTTTATAATTTACATTCGTATTTTTATTTTTTTAAAAAATAGCAATTCCGACGCTTTAAAGCGTTGGTAAATAAAAGTTGTGGCACGCCTACGCCGACGCTAGAAAAGCGTCGGCAAAAATACATTTACCGACGCTACAAAAATGATATTTACCGACGCTTTAAAGCGTCGGCAAAAACACAGAATGTCATTTTTGCCGACGCTTTCCTTAGTGTCGGGAAAGCCTTGTTTTTGCCGACGCTTTCTCTTAGCGTCGGCAAAAACTTTTGCCACTCAAGTATCGCCAACGCTTTTGCGACGCTTCTGTTTGCGTTGCGGGAACTTTAGCCGACGCTTATAAGCGTCGGTAAAGATTAGAAAAAGCATCGGGAAAGATGAGTTTTCTTGTAGTGCAAGTACCTGCCTCGCATAAGATAAGCCCTCCCACGCTGCTCGGAGCTCTGCCCCAACAACGGTAAGTCCTGGCGTACGGTGACTACCAGTTGCTATCAGTGTACTAAAAGAATCTATAATCACAAATCCTACATCTCCAAACACACCGTCCACCGAGATGTTGCCATCAAAGTTCACTTTAAGATGACTAAGGGGTGGGGGTACCCAAGAAACTAAGGCAAACCTAGGCGCCGTAAGTAGATAGTTTTTTTTTTTGGTGAAGTCCTGGGTTGTTATAATGAAATGTTTGGTTTAAGTATTCATATTAATGATCATGAGAATGATACATGTTTTCGAGGCCCATTGCGTCTAGCTTCACTGCTCAATTGGATGCACCTGCAAATGCCAGTGCCTTGGGGGAGGTATCATGATAAATAGAAGTCGCCATCACGACGAACACCATTCAAGGGAGACAAGTTAACCACCAACGCGCGGGGTACCACGGAAGAAGCCACCAGGACTGACCGACAGACACATGCTAAATGACGCTGCATCCATTCATTAGTTGTCTATCTCATCACAATTAAGACCATGACTTCTAATTTGGATTCAAACAAATTTGCTTTTAGTCAAAGCCATCACAATTTTTTTTTTTAAATAAAAGGAACCACTGCAGCTCCTTCGTTATTTAATGCTTCATGTTCGCAGCATTTGATGGCTGGATGAATCTATGAAATTACTGTAAGTTAGCAATCAAATTTTTTTTGAGAAAATGATTGGCATAACCCATCAGGATTTCACCACAGCAATCTAATTGCCAGGCTGAAAAGTCTTTTCCAAATTCTTGAGAGTTCTTAGTGATTTCATACGATCGTTGTGGATGCCTATACATGATATTTGATCTTTAATTGACAAGTTGGGGGGTCTTCTTCTTTCTTGAATTCTCTTACCACTGGAGTAATAAAACTACTGCTCTTCCCCAACAAGTAAAGATCCTGAATATTTTGTACTTCATGTAAGTTACTACGTTTTCTCAAAAAAAAAGAAAAAAAAAGAGGATAAGTTGCTTGTGTTAGCTTTACAGCCAGATATATTTGGATACGATTTAGTTCATCAGGATAGAATTCTCATCCCTTCAATATTATGGCAAACTACCCTGTTGCAAAAAATAAATACTGCAATGAGGAGGTCTAGCTTTGGGACATTCTAATCCAACTCTAGCTGAAAGTTTTGTGCTTTGTTCTGCAGCTTGTAATTGTTGGAATTGGACTGGCTGCATTCCTGTATATTATAAATATTGTAATCATAACACTAGCTGTTAGAATGGTTTCAGCTACCATTTATTATATTATTAAGGTTTAAATAAATAAGATTGAACTTTTTTAAAAACTATAATATTATTTTAAGCTATAAAATTTAAATAAATATAATATAAGTTAACATAAAAATTAACTAATAAAACATGTGGAAAATAGAAAATAAAAGAGTATAAATTATAAGTCATAATAATCAAACAAAATATCCAAAAATGCTCCTTAAAAGAATTATAACGACTATTACTATAAAATTAGTCATATTCCTTAGTTTAGGATTTGTCTACAAGATAGAAAAAGATTTAGTATATTTTAATATATAACTTGTTAAATTAAATATTGGGCTTGAATTTCTTTTTTCTTTTTTTTTTTGCCCGCTCTTTTCGTGTCCAAATAATGGAATAAGAATAATGATCTGTCGACGATATGTTTAGAAGATAATAATAGACACTTTTTTATATTCTGATATACAAGTAGTTAAATTAAATATTGGACTTGAATTGCTATTCCTTTTCATTCATCCACACCTTTCACACCCAAACAATGGAATGAGAACTATGATTCTAATTTCCATCCATTCATTCCTTCCACATCCAAACAATAGATTGGGAATTGTGATTCGGATTCCCTTTCATTCTCATTCTATTCTAATTTTCATGTTGATTTTCTTCATTCTTGGAAAACAAACTCGCGTTAGGATATCTTTTCTTGCAAGAAAATTCATCAAAATTGAGAAGAAACAAAAACATTTTCGTGGAAAAAAGAAAAGGTTATACCGCCACCTAATTGTAACCTTTCCAAATTTATCATTTTTCTATTGAAATAAATAGATAGAAAACTAGATTCTCTAAAAATTTAATTTCCTAAGTAATTTTTTGTGCAATCAAGTATACTTAAGAGAATTTTGGATAGAGGGTTCTTTCACCCATCGTCCAAGTTGGGCGGCCAGAGTAGGTTATCTTAGCCCAAATTGCACCACTTGTGGGATGTCCAACCGTCATATCTAATATATCTAATGTACGTATATACTAAAATGGAGGCTTTACTTCGGCGGAGCACTTCATTCACTATATGTACAGATCTAGAACTCTGTGTATGCCATAAGAAATCCAGAATGGCTGCCAGATCTCCATTAAAAAGGTGCAGGTCGAACTTTGAGAGATCCTCCTAACGGAGGCTCGATCTGCTACTGCGATAAGGGACTCGACAACTTAAGATTATGTTTGCTACTGACTCAATATTCCAGTAGATCAGAGACACAGCCAATGGTCATCAGATGCTTCACATCTTCATTTGAGGGGCACGAAATGAAGAATTTATTCTCTTTAGATGGATAACTTCTTAGTGGTCCATGATCCATCAACTTTGGCCTTGTGAACAAGGGCCATAGCAACATCATTGGTCTTATTAGGCCGGCTGAAAGCTTTAACAAAAGCTGCCTTACCTAGGTAAGAGGATATTTCCGCCATCTCTGGGGTGAAAGGCAAGAAGGCTTTGCAGTGAAGCCTAGAGTTGGGGTTTGATGAAACTACCATAAGATATCTCGGGGTGGAGACGCAGAAGCGGGGACTTGCTCGAGTGGAAATGAAGCTTGGGATGTTTTGTTTGGCTTTGGTAGATAGTGTATGGAGCAAGATTCGCCGTTATAGTACCGGACCCCATACCAGTGCCGCACGAGCACAGTATCGATATGGTACGATATAAAATTTTTTTGGCGTACTAAGTATTAGTTTGTCATCCGTATCAAATACTGGTACCGAGCCAGAATAGTATAGTACGTTTCCTACCATCTAGTTCGAATTTGTACGGCATATTTTGGTATGGATGGCGAAGGTATAGGCGAGATATCCTTAGGAATCAAGCCTCTTGATGGTGAAGAGACCTGGGGGGAAGACTTGGTTATCTCTCAAAAGTTTTGACTCTCTATTCATGAATCGATCTTTTTAAATTAGAAGAGAATTTCTCTATCTCCCCGTCCCATAAAACAAACATTCTATTTTTTTATAAAAAAATATATACACATTGGTTTATTTTTAGTTTGATATTTGGTTTAATATTGAATTTCTAGATTAGTAAATGAGTCAAGCTTAAGGTTTTTCCGAACTCATTTATCCTGAGCTCAATTAGGCTTGAAATCAAAATTATGAGTGTATATATGCATGTATGTATGTTCCACAAATTAATAACCCTTGTTATCTGTTTATGTATGAAGGGCAGGGCAATTATCTCTTGCGAGCCGAATTCTTTTTAAGTAAAAGAATGCTGTAAGTGTAGATTAAACTTTCTTTCTTCTTATATTTACAACAACAAAAATACTCATTCGCATGAAGATTGCGACAAAAAAAAATAATTTAAATAGAGTAATAATTAATATTACAACTATCCATAAAATGCTTGTTTTTCTTGAACACAAATGACCCAGTTCACACGTACTGGTATTTAGAACCACCAGACTGTTTATCGAGATCATCTGCACAGCTCATCGCACGAAACGCCACCATTCATCTTACACGTGTCCCTCAACAGCGGGTCCCACAAAAATGGCGCTCCACAAAACTATACAAGCAGGCGACGCGCTGGACCCACCTACGAGTAACTACCTTAGTGTGGGGCCCACTCTACGCCCTTTTTTTATGCTCTCTTGGAGGGAAAATCCTCCTGCTCCCAAAATTCGAAGCTGCTCGTAGCGCGAGGGAGAACGAGAGGGACGAGATCGGCGTCATCTAGGGTTTCCAAGCGATGAGGCCGGAGGTGAGATCTCCTCTATCTTCTTCTTCTTTTTGTTCTTCGATTAATACTTAGATTCATCATCAGATCTAGCGTCTTCTTCCTTTCTCTTCGAATTCTTGCGGATCATCGAGCTTAGTTTCTTCTAAACGGAGCTGTTCATTAAACCCTTGATCACTTCCATCTTCTCTCAGTTTTTTTTTTTTTTTTTGATACAAGTTTCTATGCATCATTTATTTTTGGATCTTGTGTTTCTTAAGTGCTCATGGATCTGAACGAAGTGCTAGGGTTTGTCTCGCCTGAGGTGTCGTCTTGCATCAATTCTGCTGCCAGATTTTCTGTTTTCGCCAGTGAATTTAGGGTTTCCATAGTTGGTGATCGAGTTTATTGCGTGCGTATAGTATCTATGAGGCGTAGATTTGTTTGTTTTCTTGGATCAGGGATTTGACTGTCGGTTTACTTATTTTAGTTATTGTAATGAACTTAGTGTTTGGATCAAGTAGTTGATAATTTGCTGAAGTGACAATTAAGCTATTGCTTGCTGGCCTGCGTGAGTTTTGTAATTAAAACCTGACTGTTAGGGTTCTCTGAACCTGGAGGCAGTTTTGATCTTGCCATTGTTGGAATTCTGAGTTTCTATTGCAATCATACGGAATGCTTCATTTTTTAAAAAATTCTTCTCATAATTAGAAGTCACTTCTTGATCAATTTATTGATATAATTTTGATTTTTTATTTATTGTCTAGTTAGAATGGTAATTAGCTGGTCGACCAGTTTGATCATCTCTAACCTTCATATGGTTCTGCTGTGTTTCTGAAAATGTAGAACGCATGCACTTTTGGTTCTCTCAATAACATGTCTTGCTTCGGGTGAAACATATGCGTTTATTTTTATTTTTATTTTTATTTTTCATTTAGCCAAGTTGATTGCTCACTAGAAGAGTGTGATTTAAATATGTGATTGCTAAAGGATAGCTAATGCCAGTTTCATCATTTTGTATATCTGGTCTGATGCCACATGTAGAAATACTTCTCTTTTCCCACATGAGATCAGCTCATTGCATGTCTTTGTAACCCATGAATCTTCGCATTGTTCTTGGTTAATCCATATAATGCATGGTGTTGATCATAAAAACATGTAATATAATGCATGTTGTTTATCATACAAACAAGTAACTAGTAAGGAGTGAGAGAAAAACTGTCTTAACTGCAGGCAAACTCCTAACTGCTGTCTAGAGCCAATTGGTACTAACTCATTGAAGTCCAGTTAGAAAAATAATAAATACTAGCTAGATAAACTTCTCAGCTAACAATGAAGTAAGATTCAGTGATAACAGGTTGTAGTTGAAAGTAAAGGGCCCATCTAGTAGCAAAAGTTCATGGTGTTAAATCTCCAGATGTTGGTGTTTTTATCCAGAATGCAATTAGAGTGCTTTATGGTCATGAGGATAAACTGTATGCATATTGAATAAGCAAGGAATCCATGATGGATTAAGCTCGGGCTCATCCTAAATTCACAAAAGTCTATTGCAAACTTAGCAATCAAGAAAAAGAGTGTCCTAAAGGTCACTTCAGAGTTTTTTTTTCTGGCTAGTATATGATGGCATATTTTTCATGCTTGAGTTGAGTTAAGATTAATTTGTGGTTACACTTACATCTTTAGATTACTTGTGACTTCTCATTCTTTCTCTCTTTCTTTTTTTTCTTCCTCTTGGTATTTTTTCTTGTTACCAGATTCTTCTGTATTTTTAATTCACCCTCATTAACTCATTCAAAGCTGCAATGGTGGAGATTGGGTCATGAAAATGCAACATGTAAGCGGTTCTTGAAGTAATCTCAAAGATGTGATATTGTATTTGAACTGCTATGATGTAAACGTAATGGGGAATAGGTAGTCCATTTATCCTTATCTATGTCTTTATATTGTTGGTTTGTATTAGTTTGTCAACTAGGACTTGACTTGTTATTATTTTAACTTTGTGATTCTTTTAGTTGCTTCAGAAGTTCGTATGTTGGATTGAGTTGTGATTCTTGTTACTTAGTCATTTTGTCCCGTTAAGTTGTTTACATACTGGGACATGTACTTATCATGAGCATTTAAATTCTGAACTAAAATAACAGGCTGGATCAAGCGAATGCCAGAGTTTGGGCAGTTCTCTATATCCATCTGGTCGATTTCCAAAAGTCTCTATTGGGATCAGAGTTGAGAGATGCCCAAAGATGGGATCTGGATCAACAAAAGAAGATGGTGCTGCATTGCCTACTAGGGAGGGAGTGTCCTCATCTCAGGGAAAGGTTTTTGAAGAAAATAGAGGACCTGGAATTGTAGAAGCCTCTGAAGGAAAACAGGCAGCTAAAGATCAAAAGGCTTCTCCATGGTTAGTTTGTCATGAAACACCAACTACAGAGGCAGTGCAGATCTTTGCAAATAGGGCTTCAATGCTACAGTCAGAGGATGGTTTTCACAAAAAAATTGATACTGTTGCTATCAGAAAAAGGACAGAGAAAGATGGCAAGAGGGAAAGGGCGGAGAAACTTGTGTTTGCTACAATGGAGGAAACACATGTGCTAGATGAAGGTATAGGTGGAGAACATCCTAAGGGAATGAACAGGAACAATAATGAAGCTTTAAGAATGAAGCTGTGGGCCATACTTGGTACTGCTTCACAGAACAAGCAAAATATGGTCTCACCTAACTTTGAAGACACAATATTGCATATAAATCATAAAAGGGAATCCCAAATGGACAAAGTAGAAAAGCCAAAGCAGAACTCAGATACGATTGAGACGGATTCTGAAAGCCCAAAACAAACCACAAGAAGACCTGTTACTCGCTCCTTAGCACGGAAGAAAGCTCCACGAACTACCGCGCACAAGTTGCCAGATCAGGTTGGCTCTAGAAAGAGGCCTTTGTCCTCTTCCATCTCGGGTGCTAAACTGAAACTTGATGGGAAGAACATCTTTTCTTTTGAGGAAGGTGAAGGAAAAGAACGAAGCTTAGAACGCACTGTCAGGTTTAAATGGAAGAGAAGTGAGCAGAACAAGGCTAGAATGGAACCTTGGAGGATTTATTTTCCTAGAAAACAGGCTTCAGACAAGAGCATGCAGATTGACGGTAAAGAACAAACACTGCCATCACCTGATAAAGCATCACCACGGATCAAGGAAACAGCACATTCTTCTCAGCCATGTCAGGGTCAGAAAGACATTTTGGAAACAAACACTGAAGTTCCAGATGTTAATCATCATTCACAAACAGCAGTACACAAACATTTTGCCTGCCCATCACTAGCATGTGATGCGGAAACTCATAAATATGATGGTAGCTCATTCCTGAAAAAGAAAACACGTTCATGGGAACATACAAACAGTTTGCCAGTGCCCAACGATGCTTACCTGCACAAGTGGGTCGGTAGTCCATCAGCAGCAAGGAATTGTAATCCCTTGGATGACTCTCAGAGTCCAGCTGTAGCTATGAATGCAAATACACCTACACCTTCACCAAGAAGGAAACTACCAAATGAGGCTTTCTGGAGTCCTGCGCTGGTTAAGAAAAGAAAGTTGACAAGACAACTTTATAGCTCAAAAAGTCTGGGTAATTTAAGAAGAAAATCTAATGGTTCAGATGCAGAAACAGAAACATCTGTATCCTTTATCTTGCTATCTTTCCAAGTACCATGTTTGGATAACTCGAATTAGTCCTTCCATTCTTCCTTTGAGTTTGCCTTAATGTGCATTCAGGATTGTACTAGAGACGTTCGTCAGTCAGGAACACCACATGTTGTGGGAAAGACAGAAATCGAGAAGCAGCCATCTCTATCCCCAATCAAGGTCCAGGACTCTGAGGGCTTTGACGCAAACAATATTTTTAAAAAAGGTTAATAAATTTTCATATGATCACATATATAAGTCATGTAGTATTATTTATCCCATCTGTGCTTCGATTTCGCCTTTTGTTTTCTGCTTTGCCAACATATCTGAATGGTGAAGACAGTTGACACTAATCACTTACTAGTCACCTATTATTATATAACCAGCTGACAGCTAACGGTCCTCAGCTCATACTATTATCCAACAAGGATAGAACAATGGCTCCAATGCATCACAGTTCTGCATACTCTATTCTGGTCCAAAGAATGATACATTGGACATTATTTAGCGCACGGATTCATGTGCATAAACTGGTCTATTACTTTCTGTCCTATGATGCCAAATCGCATTATTGAAACATAGGGACATTGTGCTGATGGTTAGATTATTTTGTTTCCTGTAAGGAGTGCATATACTTTGGTGGCCAGAACCTTCTACTTAGGGTAGTGCACCCGATTTAGAATATTCCTAGAATCTCAAGCCACACCTGCTTCTCAAGTACTTCCTTACTAAAAGTGTTTCTAGATATCCACTTTCCTCCACCCATATCCACTCCTGCACCTACTCCATATCTGGGCAACGAGGGCATATACTGCAAGCCATAATTTTGGGCCTTGGATAAGTCATAGATTGTGGTCCTGGAAAAACTATGATACTATTTGATCATGTAACTGGAAGAAGTTATCGCTAGTGTGAAATGGTCATGATGAGGCTGTTTATGAATTTATACTTGAATATCGTGACTGGCGACAAGCCAGTTATATTATCACGTTCCAGAGTGTACAAGGCTAAGGTTGCATGGATGCATGATTTGTTTATAAAGTGAAAAGAACTCTTCCTTTCACATTTCATTTTGTTAAGGGACCATATTGTTTAGATGCTAAATTAAGTTATTGAAATTGAATCTTAAAATGAGAAATGACTTATCTATTTCAAGTAAGAATAGAGCTAGGTACATATGGCTTCGCTTATTATGTTGTTACATTTGGTGTCAGATTAGTCCCATTGATCATGTGCTGTATTCAAGAAGGATCTAATCTCTCTGACTTTTTTTGCTACTTACTAAGCATCGTGAATTTAATGTAATAGTTAACGAGATATCAACCCAGCCTTAGCTCAAAATATTTTGCCTATTTACTTTCATTTTGGACACCCTTGGCCATAATTGCCCAAAACAGATAAAAGTGATGTAAGTTCTTTTAAAAAAAATGTCATCTGCATAGATGCACATACATATCTGTGTGCCTGTCAACTATGTTAAACTATTGTTTATGAATGTTGCAAGTAAATTGTCAAGTTGACATTAACACCACTCATAGATATTGATTTTGTCGAAACCATGTGTTTTGGATATTTTTGTTCCGTTGTATGCGTTAGAACTCAATGATATACTACTTGTTTAGGTCTGTTAATTAAATTTTTGTAGTCAAAAAAGAGGAAATTGTTCAGTTTTGAACAATCTTTTGATCTATTTGTTCCAATGCTGTGACATTAACACCACTCATAGATATTTAATATGAAAAGCAATATCAGTATCAAGATATCACATATGATGTATGCTACTATCGTATTAATAATTAAGATTAAAATCTCAGCTTCAGTTTGAGTTTCAACTAGGACAGATGAGTGCTGACTTTGACAGGGTAACTTGGGTTCCACTTTTGGACAAAAAAAAACATAAAAATGTTCAAAAAAGCAAAGCATCAGTGCAAAACTAGAAAACAAATAAAAATAAGACAAGAAACTTAAATAATTTTGACATTATTTTAAAATTTATTCTATTGTTTATGATCTTCTGGTGTATGGTTTTAGGGGTTTCATGCTGAAACTGTCAATTACAACTTTTTTCTGAAAAGTTAATAATCATTCCAATACATGACTTTTTCACCCCTCTTTCGCTTCTTCTGGTATCTCTGACTGTTACATATCATGCTATCATTTGATGACAGTCAGAAGCATGAAAAATTTGATGTCTTGTGATTTGAACTAACAGCCAAAACTGTGCCAAAAATATATACGGAATCGACTTTCTTTGGAGCCCAATATTTTCATGCTTCAATATATTGTTGACTTGCAAAAATCAAATTAAGTTGAGAAAATATTTCTCAGAATCTGAAAAAAATGTAGGAATGACACCTTGGTTGCATAAATTGCTCGTATATATTTTAGCCTCAACATAATTTTGGGCAAAACTCTGAAATGAACTCTGGATTTAGATTGTCTCTGGGTGAAACCAAAAAGTTCCAGTGTTGATTTTGGAGTTTTGGACAAAATTCAAATTATGTTGTAACTAGCTTGATCAGACTATGCATCTGTCTGCTTTTGCTTATTCGGTGGATAAAAATGACTCTTCACCTTTCAATTCTCCTACTTTTTCCCCTACGGCAGCTAATCAGGTAGTATCATTTTATATGATAATTCTTGGGATTCACAGCAGTTTTGGGGGCTTTACTATGGTTAAAGTGAAATTCAATATTTGAAACCTGTATCTTATTTGCTATTTCTCACATGAAAAAAGAGGTCAATCGTTCCCCATACTAACTTCTTGATGATTCTGTAGCCTACTGATGTTCCTGTGTTGACCATCCAATATTTTCTGAATCTCCATACTTGGTGCTGGCGCTAGAATTTTGTCTAACAATAGCATGGAGTTTCTGCATTTTCATCAATATTGTCGTTGTCCCTCGGAGTTCTTACATCTTGAGTTTTGACCACAGGAAAAATAATTATAGCCAATAAGTTTATGATAGTAATATTCATTTTCCATAAATTTCTGCTTTTTCTTATGTTGAAAACAATGTATTTTTGTAAATCGTAATTCATATTATGCATAATGTGCAATTCCATGTGCAGGTTGTAGACAGATTGAAAAATGTGTTTCAGATGCTGGCAGCCCCAAGATTTCTCCACTCACACTTGATCATAGGAAAAGAGTACACAGGCAAAAAGTTGGAAGTTTGTGCAAAACCAACCTATCTTCACCATCTCTAGTTGGCACTTACAGTAAGCTGAGACAAACTTTTTTCCACCATCTTTTACGTTATTTTAAAGCGCAGATCAAATTTACTTGCACCTACCATGATTTAGGAACTGAAGAAACAACTGGTTCACATGAATCTTCAGATCAATACCCAGAGGATAGCTTGGCAAGGTCTCGTTCTTCTTGATGTAAATACTCTATCTGATCCTCATACTTTTTGCTTATTCGATGTGATGTGCCATTTGCATTATGTAGCAGAGCTGTCTGCCAGCTGGCATTGGTTTTGGAAAGGTTCAAAAGCAAAGTAAAATCACACACGAACAAGAAAAGCTCTAAGACACTCTCAGTTGCTGCAGAAAAAATACGCCTGCAGCTACAAGATGCTGAGTCTCATATACAGGCAGATTTGTAAGCTTTTACATATTGAAAATGATAATAATTATCAACAATATTTCCTTCCTTTATAACTTTGATTCAATAATGAAAACTTTTTCTCTGCCTGTAGACGGAAGTTCATCGGCACTGGCAATTCCAAGAGAAAGCATCTGGAATCTAAATTTCAAGGTAAGAAACCTAAGGAGTTTTTTTTGGAAGATAGACAACAGGCCTTAATAATTTGCCCATCAGCTTGTTAAGACCTTTGGACTTGAGGTCAACCGCATGTTTTGGCATGCATGCGCGCTACCTCACTGGACATATGCCAACAGGGCAATATTGTCTTGCTCCTTATAGGCAACTTATGTCATGTGCATGCACATAAACCATACAAAAAAAATATTATGTATGATTAATGAAAATAATCAAATGAAGAGTATATACACAAGTGGAAAGCGAGTTATTTATCATCAGATAATATGCCACTGGCAATGTTCTTCAGTGATTGTCCTCCCTTTTCCTTAAAGTGGGGCCTATGCCAATAGTTTGTTGCATGAAAGACTAACAATACCTCTTGGTATATTGTAATCATAGCATATAGGAAGTCACATAGGAACAGAAGTTAGAGCTTTAATGGATATGATGTAACCAGGGTTCTGAATTTTCATGCTTATGGAAATGTCGCAAGATGACGAACAGCTAACTTTGTCTTCGGGCAAGTGAAGCACATGACAGGAAAAAGTATAGTCATACCAAATCAGGTCAGGGATGACGTGAAGATAAGGTTCCAAAGATGCATCAAAGGAACAACAATCATATACATCAAATGCGTGGACGACTCAGGATCCATCACGGATAATGAAGTTCGCCAAGAGAATGAAAGGTGGAGGCATAGTTAAGGAGCCATCAGCTGAATTTTGAAAAGCTAGAAAATAGAATAACAAAAACTGATTGAGCACTGGAAGTTATATCTAATTTAATGACTTATCGCAGACTGCTCTTCCTTTGTTCTATGACCCAAACGCTCATTGTGACTTCCATCAATGTCAGGTTCATACAACTGATCTGTACTTTTCTCTCATGCATGTGGTCCAAGATCTCATTGAACATGGCTAAGTAGTTGTCTCTTCATCCCCTGGCAGTTCCAACAACATTTTCCGAAACCCTCTCCTGCCACATTCGGTAATTGCACTGGTATGGAGTAGCACATCTGCAAATCTCATAGTGGATGCCCAGGGACAAGAAGACCTAGTACACCTTTCTTCAGAATCAGATGAGGTGAATGTGATTAGTCTTTTAGTGCTGCCAGGCTCTACAAGACCTTGCCTCCGAGGTCCCATCAGAGTTCTTTCCCAACTTCTATACCTGTGATCATTCCTGGCTATCCATCCTTCACCAATTCAGCGTCATATCTGTTGCTTTGCGATCCATCTCCCCCAGAAAAATCCTCTCTCTGTCTTTCTTTGGACCCCCTCGTTGGTATCCAAAGCAAGCAGCCCTACTGAGTTAGTTCCCGTCATTTTAGTCGACAATTAGCTAATTCTGGTTTAAACTAGCATGGTTTCTGTTGCAGGGACAAAATTACATGCAAGTCATATGAGAAATTTCAAAGTTGAAGTCCATTAGTCTGAACATTGACAAATTTTTGAGATTAAACTGTTAAATGTCTCTTATACTGCTCTGATTTCCACGCCTGCCCAATCAAAAGCTTTTAAAATAACAATATTTGCAATTAAAACAACCAATATTTTAAATAATTGTTTTAATGTTACTGTTGGGTTTAATAACTTGGGAGAATAATGTTTTTAAAAATTTTTACCTTTTGTCTTCTCGATTAGTTACTAGTGATTGAAGATCAATACTGTTGTATGAAACTCCTCTAGATTAAGATATAGACCTTGCATGACTGTTTTGGATGCTCCTTGATTATGGTTTTGTAATGTCTTGGGTAGGATTGTCAGTTATACATAATTTACCTATATGTGATTAATTGTTTGAATATGTCCAACGGCTGATGTTTGGACGTTGGAGTGTTTAAGGTGAAGCCAAGGCTTTGGGCAATGGATTTTGGATGCTCCTTGATTACAGTTTTGTAATGTCTTGGGTAGGATTGTCAGTTATCTGTAATTTACCTATATGTGATCAATTGTTTGAATATGTCCAATGGTTGATGTTTGGAGTGCTTAAGGTGAAGCTAAGGCTTTGGTCAATGGATTAACTAAATAATTAGAATCAGCTTAAATTGTAATTCAAGCTTGGACCAAGCATGCTACTTGCTCGGCTGATTTTGACTCAATTTAAGGTCCTGAGTTGATCGAAATAGGCTTATGTTCAGCTCAGTTCAAAATTAGGTTTAATCAAACAACAAATGAAGCAATCTTGATATCAAACTTAGTTAAAATTAGTTGCAAGCTAAGCTTGATCAGACCTGTCTTGATCAAGCTCAGCTAGATTGTGCCCAAGGCGCTTGTTTCCTAATCTATTTTGGATTTGGAAGTTGCTGATTTCTTATCCTATTAAGCCTGGCTGGATTTGTAATTGAAACATGTTGGCCTCCACTTTTCAAATGTGTGATGCCTTTTGTTTTCCATTCTTGATGCAGCAAATGTACAATTATAGGCTTCTTTTCCAATTTGATTTTATTCTTTCACATAAATCATTTTTCAAATACAACTTTTAGTTTTTGATGGATCATTTTAGAGCGCTAAATTTTTTCATATAATTGGACTTTGACCTTCTATTAGGTAAAATCATGTCAACTATTAAAGACATAGTTCCTTTTTATTATCAACTATCAGAATAAGCAATCAATACTTTAGAGATATTTTAGTCAAACAAAAACATCTTGTAAGAATGTTCAAAGTCAAAACTGAATGTTCATGTGAAGTTAACCCAAAACGAAATTATGAATGATGTAATTAAACTGACTACCAGATGATGGGAAATGATATAAAATAGTTCAAAAAATGCAACACATGAAAGAACTTCGGCACTGATTTACAGGCTGAAGAGGGGGAAGTAATAGAATATGAAGAGAAATGTATCAGTTAGGATGCGTTTTAATAAGTTAAAAAAACTCAACAAAAGGACAGCCAAGCATGATGAGGAATCTAGCCCCTATTACTCCTGAAGCCAAAGAACGAAGCTAGATGCTTTTCTGGGCCCTATTCAATAGTACAAGATGGATGGCTCTATTGCTATAGTCTGATCAAATGAACTACTAGATGATGAAGATATCTCCTTTAACCAATCAAAAACTCTATTGGATAATTATACAGTGACTGTCTCAATGTATATAGAGCAGAAATAAATCAATGATTACTCAGGATAGATCAGGAGCACCACTAATGCAGAGGGGTCAGGCTGATTCCATCTGGTTACAAATATTTTCAGTACATGTATATGGACAAATCTGACAGATTTACATCGAAGGTTTATGCAGAGGTTTCAAGTAAGCAACCATTGCCATTAAAACCATGAAAACTGGATAATGCTAAGGTTGGGGCATGCACCAAGCAAATACAATTAGAACTTAGACCCTGCAAGTGTGACACCACATATTGTATAATATTTATATGCACAAACATATGAAAAAAACGAAATCATATTATACTCTGGCACAACCTTGTAAGATGAATGAATACGTATTGTCATTTATATAAAATCTTCCAAGAAGCTCTTCAAAAAAAATACTAAGTGAATGAAAGTATTTCGTATTTAAATACAAATATAAAAAAAGAAATGGAAATGTTCTTTTAGTTGCCAACACATTACATATGTTCTATCATTCCCAGAACAAAGTGCAATATATTTAGAACCAGATAACAGAAACTGCATGTATACACCAAGTTTATCTAACAAGACCTTAAAGCCACATATTTGACCAATGTGATGGACATCTGATTATATAAATGGTCAACACCTAAGGGAATTGTTTTATTCATTGTTTTACAAGATGGCTGGTCAAACCAAGTGGCTTGTAGGCTTTGATAAACATGGGAATTGTGTTCTTTGAATATGAGATAACAATGTTATGACTCCTTTTTATTTGATCCTTCTTCAAGAACACATAAATTATTTAGAAATAAGCCAGTAGGTATCTTATAGAATATGCATTTCTTTCAATAGCATAACTTTGATTCGTTGATTGCAGATTTTCTTCTGCTCCCCTCCCCCCTCTTTTCATCCATCGTATTATGTTGTTTTTGTGGCATCTTGTACTTTTCTTTCAGATTTTTCCCTATTTAAACTGGTTTGAGCTGAAATTGGTTGGATGCAGAGCAACAAGGAAAGCTGAAGTTTATACATGACAAATTTAAAGAGGAGGTCAATCAGCACCTCCTGGACTGCACGAGCATCCTGGAAGAGTTTGAAGCACACCAAACAGAACTTAAAGGATGTGCAGACCGGCAGAGTAAGTGATGTTTACACCTGGGTCTTTTTTTTAACAAAAAATAAGTGCAGGAAACAAATGGTTGGTTACTGTTCATAAGGAGAATGATGTGGGTTCTTCTTTCAACCTTCGATAGCCTGGATATGATCATGCATTATATCAGACTTGGCATGTAATACCTCAAATCAGTCAGGCGCTTATGTTTAAATTTCCTTTTTTCTAGGTCTCCCTGTACTAAGTAGTCCCCAAGACATCTTGCAAGTTTCCTGTTTAGAATAGTGACAATCAACAGATCCACCACACAAGGGTTTGTGGCTTTCCTAGCACCAATGACCAAGTAGACCTAGTAGTGCAGATGTTTAACTCATACATGTACAAATTTTTGCTTATCTCTACATCGGCATCCTTAGAAACATATGCAAATAAACAATGGACATCTTATGCTTCATATGCTTTACTTTCTTAGATTCCCTTTACTGTCCTTGTTTTCATTCATTATCTTGATGAAACTGGGGTTGGGCTCCGCCTAATTCTTTTCTTCATTTTCTTTCAATTTTGAAATCGGAAATGATGAATACTTACCAAAGAACAGATCAGATAGATTTTCCTAGGAGCAGGAAAATTGAGACCTTGCTGGTACCTTGCTCAATAAGTTGCCTCTCAGCTAAATCATTAACTTGTGTATTCTGAAAAAAGTTTGCAAGTCTTTTTGGGTGTCTTATAAATCTCTCTCTCTCTTCTTCTTCTTCTTCGTTTTCCTCCTTCTCTTACTACTACTACTACTAGTACTGCTACTAACAACCCTGTTGGTTTTGTTGGTTCTCGTATATGGGCAGAGATGTCACATAGGAAGCTTCTCCTGCAAGTTGAAGAAGCAATGGAGGCTCAGCTAAATGATGCAGAGACAAGCATTGGCATGGTTCATAAGGTGAGGTGTCCGCTAGCAAGTAATTATTAAATGGATTTCAGTAGTATGACTGACAGATAACATGAGTATTTGGTTGTTGAATGTTGTTACTATACCAAAACAGTAGACTTGCTACTGGTACCTTGGTTTTGTGACTTTTGTCGGATAGGTGCAAGTGCCTGTGGCTGCATAAGCTTAATTAAGGGTATCAAACTATGTACATTATGGGCCATTACTGGGAGCAAGAAATTTAATCTTGCTTGTCATTATTTATTGGTGACCTGAGATTTATGGAATATGCATTGGCATTTTGATCTCATTTGCTGCAGGAAGCAAGGAGAAAGATGAATGGCTTAAAGCATGTATTGAAGGAGTTGCTGGCAGAGGGCACAATTTGTTGATCAGGTTCGTCATATGAAGGATGATGACACTAGCTACGGCAGGTTTCTGCTTGAATCACACGAGTCCATGAGTGTAAACATGCCAAACCTTAGCGAATCCTCATTGTTGTTCCACACTTGTAAAAGAAAGGAGAAGAAAAAGCTGACAACTGTTATTTTTGGCTATTAAAGTTACAACTATGCAAATTATCTCATTGTTTCGATGCTGTATATAGGACATTAGGACCAATGAGTGAAATGTCCTTATAGTCAATGTAAATCTCTATAATGATGATGAAATGACCAAGAATTGATTTTTGTTTAACTGGTGAGATTCATTGAAATGCTTGATAAGGTTCCAGGAAGTTTATGTGCGTGCACTCAGAAACTTGTTTTGATGATGGGTGTGATAAATTGATGTTTCGCTGCCTTTGAATTGTCCTTATCAAATTATGGATTTGGCTTCGTACAGCAAAACTCTATTGTATAATTTGTAAGTGGTCTTTCTGATACCATTGCTTTCAGCACCTTGTAGATTGAGAGGTTAGCTGATTGTTAGGTATACAGAAAGTCTTGTATTCAAAAGCTAAAATTGCACAAAATTAAATGTGAGCATTTGATACCTATATGCTGAATTATAGTGCAAAGGCTGAACTGCTGCTTACGGTGGTATCTTGGCTAATCACTTACAGCTGCTGTAGTGCAATTCTGATCACATCTCAACTAACTCAGTAAATGGATGGACAGAAGAAAGCAGTGCTTGATTAACCATCATTCTTGGATTTTACTCACAATTTTCTTGTTTTTGTTACCATTTGACATCCCAGTTCAACTTTCAGAACCTTGAAGGGAGCCTTGGAAGAATCTTTTTTGTGGCCATGGTCATTCTATTGATTGCTGGATACAGCAGTTGAGAAGTTGACTGCTGTATCAGGCTATTGAGGACTCATCAACAGTTTTTCCATAACTGCTAAAGATTCTTGAGTACTTATGAATCTTTCATTGGTCAAATGTCCCTACAAGCTGATTAATTTGTGTTGATTACAGATTATTCGGTGATTTATGACTTTCGTAGATTTTTTTTTTTTTTTTTGATTGAATATGACTTGCATGGATATGTTTGCAATTATCTGAAACTTATTCAGTGAGTACCTATGGATGCAGACCGGTGAAACTGTTTGTTGTTTTCTGTGTCATGGTTTTTGTTTTTTGTTCCTGTTTATCTCAAGCTTGGCATAAACAAGTATTCTAACGCATACTGCTTCTGTACTTTTTTTTTTATTTTTGAATACTTGAATTATTTTCAGATCTTTGCCCTTAGCTGAACTATTCTTGAATTTTGGACCTGTAATATTATGTTTGAAAAGATTGCATGCTTGAGTTCTTGATTCGCCAAGATGTTTTGCTACCAAGATGCAGTTCCTATTGTCTTGCTGTCTTGACATGAAGATGTGAAATTTGGTATGTAATATAAGTATATACTAACTAATTGACTAAATACTTCTGTGGGGTTATGACATACTCCCACCACGCCCTCTCAGAGAGAGAGACCTGCAGTGTAACTACAAAGTTCTAGCTTTTTTTCAGATGCATAATTCAAGAATTGAATCCTGAGCCTTGGGTTACGAAGCACAGGGGGTGGCCTATGGGAGCAATATGAGGTTTTGACTCTACTTAGTGGTTGTTAAAATTGTTAAGAGTTCATTTGATTGTAACTCAAGTTGGAACCCATCTTTCATGCGAGCTCAAGCGATGATCTATTCAAGCTTGATGCAATCTCCATTGATGTCTACTTGATTTAAGGTTATCAAGCTATCTGAAATAAGGTTTTATTTGGCTTAGCTGGGTGTCAGGTTTTATTAAAATAATAAATGAACAAAGTTTGGTCTTAAACATGAGGCTCAATTTAGACCCTGCCTCAATCTACTCGGATCAAAACTCCCCCTTTCATGTCTACTGTTTATATCTCGAGTCCCAATCAGGTAGTCCGAATGGCTCGATCAAGCCGGTTCTCCTTGTATTTGTGCTTCCCGTTTCATTTGGATATACCCATATTTTAACTAAACAACCTTCATATTCACACAGATAAAAAAAATAGAAGAAAGAGATACACATGAACTTTAATGGGACTATATTCATCGAACTTATCCCAAAAATCGTTGCTATATTGCATTATAGCCACCCATAAAGTCCTAATATTTGTTGAATAAGCAATATCTTATAACCTTTGCTGGTACATATAATTTTTTTTTTTTTCGGTAAAACAACTGCTCACACTGCTCTCGTATGAGTACAACCAACTACATCACTATCAAAAAGACTACAAAAAGCAGAAGGAATAGATAATTGCTAGGTTCACAGAAAATCTTCAGAATAATGAGCAACAAAAGAGGCAATCCGATCCGCAGCTCGATTCGTCTCCTGAAAGACATTGGTAAATATATTTCGATATTACTCTCATGTACTTAGTAGAGGGCCTAAATTATACCTATATTATAGAAGAAATTATTTTCTACATCATGCATATATGGTGATGCATGTCATCAATTACAATTGTTAATATGTATAAGTTTGGTTTATCAAATATGCATTTGAATATATTATTACAAAAGTAAGCGGTTATGATCGATGACGTGTGCAGCAGCCGAAAATAAGTGCTTATATTGCAGGGTTGAGAAGAAATGTAATGGCGCGAGCTCTGTCAAAAGGTAATCTAATCATTTCATCCATACTTTGTCCCTTTCTGCATATCCACAGATTTCCAAAGCTTGCTTGAGGTTGACGCCTAGATTCCTTGGCATGCATCAAGGATGTCATTTAATTCATGAAGACTAATGTCACACGGACATGCATTCCCTTGCGCACTTTTTCTTCTTCTTTTTCTTTTCTTTCTTTCTTTTTTTTTTTCTTTTTTTTTCTTTTTTTTTTTTAACGGCAATTCATATAGCTCTAACTTGAGTACATCCAGCCATATCAAAATAAAGTAAAGAGTGCAAGGTGGAAGGAATATCTCCTACAGATGACCAAATGACCTCCCCGGAATGCCGGGCAGCAAATGAGGCAACCCAGTCTGCTGCACTGTTTGCTTTCCGAAAAATATGTGAAGCCTGGAAAGCGCTCGGCACCTGAGCCGATTTCCGAATCTCACGGATGAGAGGATGATCATCCCCGTATCTGTCCACTCCCCGTATCCACTCTTTTACCACAGAGAAGTCTCCCTCAAGGCATATATGCTCAGCCTGGAGTACCCGCCTCGCATAGGATATCCCCTCCCAGGTTGCCCGCAGCTCCGCACCGACCCTTCATGGGCGTTGCCCCGTTCCCCAATCAGATGTTTGGATCTACCTTTTTCAAAAGTCGGAGGCGCCGCACGATGGTTCTTATCTCTCCCCATTCATGCAATCCGAACGTTTGAGGATGTGGTGGACTTATTCATCATAAAGTAGTTGCACCAAGCAGATCGTCCGCCGTGCTTGATCGAGTTGATTAACCAGTAAGTCCCAGCGCACGACGACCACCGGCTGCTATCAAACTACCGAGATGGTCTTTGATAACAAAGTCAACTCCTCCTGACACCCATCCGCCAACATACTACCATCGAAATTCACTTTGAGATGACCAAGGGGTGGGGGTACCCAAGTGACTAGGGCGAACCTGGACGCTGTGATAGTAGAAAAAGTATTCCATTAGGTTTCTATTACTACCGAGATGGTTTCTATCACTACCATTAGGTTTTCTTCTGAGATGGCCAGGGATACTTGCACTTTCTTTTCCTCCATGGAAAGGATTAAAGAGATGAGCATGGCTTCGCACAGGTTTACGTCATCAGCCAACCTCCACTCCAGAATCCCAGAAGATACCCTTCCAAAAAGACACCACCAACTTGAGTAAGGATAGACCAAAACGGAAATGAAGCCACAAGCCCCACCGCCCATTAAAGGCAAACCGGAGGTTTTTATATTCCTAGTAGAAAAGGAAAGCCTTGAAGCAATCAATCCCTTGCTTGAACAAAGAAGGTTCCGAAGAATCTCTCGTTAAAAAATTGGAATAGTCCTGTACTTCATAATCTCTGTTATTAGAGACATCTAACCACCTAATTATTTGAGAAATGGGTTTGCGTGCTTTGAGAAATAGATTTTTTTTAAATTTTTTTTATGAAGAGCGAGGCAAAGCAATCTGATCTTTATTAAAAAAAAAAATTATAGAAACTATTTATAAAAAAAAATTACAAAAAATAAAAATATAAAAAAGTAATAAAAATTTTTTAATAAAAAATAGCGGTATGTAATTAGACCGATTAAATTATTGCCGCATGGTGCGAGTATCAAGCAAAATGAGCATCATCCGGTAATGGCTCTTCTATAAAAGATTGAGATGGTTTACGGTTGAGGAAGGGTGTTACAAGATGAATGTTAAAGATCCCCATGGACCCTACAAACCCAACACCAAAATCTAAAAAACAGCATCCAAATCATGGGCCAGCAACAAGATAAGAAAAGGTGGAGGCAAAGGACTGAACAATGGACCCCTAAAACTAAAAGCCAGCAGATCCAGCCAGGCAAAGGAGTTAGTGCAGCACCACCACTGCCTTCCAGCAGAAAGAAAGCAGAGTAAAAGGCAACATGTCAAACATCATTAGCTCACGCAACTGGAGGTTAGAACTTGAGAAGCAAAAATTCCAAGCATCATTAGATCAATAACAGCACTAGAATACAGGAGAAAGGAAGATCAAACTACATCACTTGCCACTCCATCAATCCCAATACCAAAAACAAGAAACCCACGCATAAAATAATAAGGAAACAAATGAATAGAAGCCTGCATGAAGGACACATGGTGCTGTCACCACCTTAAAGAACCATGGAGGCATGTTTCAAAGCATTTAAATACAGCTTAACAAAATCTCTGTTCCCATCCACCGAACACGTACAGGCAGCAAATAAATGAAAATCAGATGAAAACGAGCTACTGTCAGTAGGTAACCACAGCAATATACAATTAAAAAAACGATAAATTCAATGATGCTATTCAAATTGCTATAAAACTTAGTTTGATCAATGGGAAAACAAAATGAATGCAATGAACAATCTGAGAACAAAGGAACCTGATGATGATGCGGAAAAATATCAGTATTACATCTAATAATTGCTTGATTCCTGGATATCCTATGCTATCTATTAAGGCAGTTTCAATCCAAGAATTAAAGCCACCAAAAACAAAGAAGGACAACCTCATATCAAATATCCCTTCTATTAAAGGGAAAGCAGGAAAAAAAAAAAACAGAATGTCTCCATTTCTATCTTTCCCCTCTGATTTGCTCTCTCCTTCCTCTACTGTTTACCATCCATTTCCTCCCAATGGATCCAAAAACAAAACCTAACATCATTCTTTCTTGGAACAAAAGCATGACTCACAACATTAACGACAACAAGGGGGTCAACATTCCTTAATTGTCTCCTCTACAAGATTGCATACATCTCGGTCAAGAGGAAGAAGGAGAACCGTTGACTGCATAATTGCTGTCGCCCCTATTGTCGCCGCCGGCACCTCTGCCATTCCCCTCACCATCACCGCCGCCGCCGCCGCCGCTCGTTTCCCTTCTCGTCGACGACGGGCTGCCATGATAGGCGTGCTTGTTGTTATGCATCCACACCTTGAAGACCCCCCTCTCCACGCCGACTTGACGGCAGAATTCCTCGACGACCGCATCGTCCTTCTTCGGCATCCTCCAGCCCAGCCGCTCCGACATCTCCTGCATCCTCTTCTTCTGCTCCGCGCTGAACTTCGTCCTGAACCTCTTCCTCGGCACCGGCGCTGCGGCCTGAAACCCCCCCGAAGACGCCGCCGCTACGGGGGCGGCGATGGCTTGGGCGGACCCGGGTCCGGCGATGCCGGCGCCCCCGCCGCTGAGCGCGAGGAGCATGTGGGGAGCGGAGGAGTAAGGGGGTGGGGAGCCGGAGCTCCGGCGGCGGCGGAGGCGGAGGCGGTTCTCCCCGTCGTCGTCGTCGTCGTCCGACTCCTCCTCCTCGTCGTCGTCGCCGTCGGTCTCGTCGCGGCGGATGCGGGGGTCGGTGGGGAGGCGGCGGTGGAAGTTACGGTGACAGCCGCAGGCGTCGCAGGTGAGGGAGGTGGGGACGGCGGGGTCGGCGGAGGGGGAGGGCATGAACTCGCAGCAACCGTCGACGGCGTGTCCGCCGAGGCTGGCGGCGTGGTTCCGGAGGCACTCCCGGTACTGGGGGTGCTCCTCCTCCGCCGGCGGGTGGGGTAGATGTTTCTTTAGAGTGCCGTTAGTGAAGGAGATGGGGAAGGGCCTGTGGGGACCAGGGTCGAAGCTTCTGGCGACCGAATCCATGGCTGTTTTCAGAGACTCGGAGGGCATGGAGGAACGGTCGGAAGGTGGAGAGCGAGGAGGGAGAAAGGAGGCGAGAGAAGAAACAGTCGAGAATGGGTGGGTGGTGAAGACAAGAAAATAGAATACGAGGGGATGAAAAAGGAGAAGGCTAATAGAGATATGGATGAGAGAGTATTTGGTTCGCTTTGGTGATAGGCTAATAGAGGAGCGGTGATGATAAGAAAAAAGAACAAAAGGGCATTAAAAAGGGCAAGGAAAGAGGTAAAAAAAGAGACGTACATGAGAGAGTGACAAGAGATTTCAAGGTGGCTGCATTAAATGTCTCTCTTTTTTTAAGCAAAAGCTACGGGTTTTTTTTTCTTTTATATTTCGTTGGATTTTTAAAAAAAATTGTTTGGTTATAACGTGATCCCTAAATAAAGAAAATGATATTATTTTTTAAATTTTTGAATATAATAATAATTTTTCGAAATTTATTATTTTTAAAAATCATTTTTTGTTATTTTTGTTGGAGCTATGCATATCTAAAGAAATTTGTTGGTAATAAATGTCAGCTGGTGTTCAGAAAGCGACGAGTGCATTTGAGGCATTGCATAGATCTTGGAGACTTTGATTTTTATATTTATTTTTGAAAATAATTTTTATGCTAATTTTGCTTTCCAGAGAGTTTTGAATTATTTTTTGGATGAAATAATCTTTCATTGGGTGGATTAAGACCAGAATATGAAGGCTTCCCCTATTCTCAAAAAAGGATTTCTTTGATCTTTAAATAAAAGAGGCTTTTTGTTTCTCCGATCCAAATTCCATAGCATGCTTCTTCTTGCAAAAGGAGTATCATATATAAATTTTCAATAAAAATAACAATGGCATATAATATATATAATATATAAGAAGGAAAGAGAAAAATACATAAGAGGAGAAAGAGAGAGAAAACGCAATAGAGCATGGCGACACAATCAGTGGTCCACTCCAAAACTAAATTTAAAATTTAAATCTAATTAAGTCTAATCTAAAAAAATTATTTTCTGATCCGACTTTCATATTTTGACGAGTCATCTGAGATCAAAATATTTGGATAAGACAAAATATCGAAATAATAGTTCGATCACAAATCTGAGGATGGTTGGATATATTTTCTTCGAAATAATATTTTTTTGACATGTTTAATAGTCACCAATTAAAAGGCGCGATTTTTCCAAGCTACTAAAGCAGCTGTTGGGCTTGTATTATTTCATCAATCCATCGTCACTGAAAACCAACTTGTATCGATCAATCAAATTTGAGATTATGAGGGCCATACCTTCCACGGTCCTAAGCTTGGCAAGAAATTTTGTTACGAAAGATCTACAAACAATAACGTCAACCAGAACGGGAGAAGAAAAAGGGAGAAAGAAAACAAGCCTCGTTATTTAGTATAGAATGTTGGATTCAAGTAGCAATCCTTGGGCAGCATGGCCAATACTACTCACAAACATCCCCTTTGCCTACAAACCTGCACAAATTGATACAAATTCTCCTCCTGCTCGAGGTAATTAAAGTTCGGTACTTCATCTGTGATGGCCATTACGATGGTGCCAAACTTAGAGGGCAGGCCTTTCCGTCCTTTCATGGCTACTATTAGGAATAGTACTCCTCTCGGCATGGGACCCGGAACCATTTGGTTTGGGTGCATGATATCTGTGGGCAGGATAAGGCCAAGTTGGTTTATGATGGAAAATTACGGTTGATTCGGGTTTTGTTTGGAAGTTACCCTGGGGGCAAACTCTCGGTCTCTTACAAAATTCAGCATTAAGCAATTAAGCTATAGTTATAGGTTACAAGAATTCATTCAGTTAAAGTAGGTTTTCATGAATCTATATGGACATCGATAGGCAATCTAACATCTTGTAGATTAAGTTCTATGGTAATTACGTGCTTTGTTACTCTTACTAACTACATGCCAAAGCTCTGACCACTGGACAACTAATTCATGCATGCGAGCCTCCATTATTGTTTCCATGCAGTGTGTTTGTCTTTTATCACAGAATGCTCATTTTATTTTCTTGTCAACTTTTACTGAGCTGATTACTAACACAACGTTACTGTGGCAGCTTCAATACCTACTGTCGAGCATGGAGCTGCAGTTTTGTTTTTATTTTTTGGAACGAAGATTAGATGCTTGTAGTTTCTATTATTCTAAGCAAAGAATCGATCGGTCTCGAGAGACCTTGGTGACTAGTGGGGCCATGGGAAGAATGGCCGAGACCCGGGACTTGAAGTTTGCGCGGACGGTGGAGACGATATCCGGCTACGACTCTCCATGCGTTGCTTGCAATTCGGGGATTGCTTAGACCACGGTAACAGGACGTGCTCCGTCTTTTGGAAGTTTTATATGACTTTCTTTCATTCCTCATTCGCCTTTTTTTTTTTCATATCCAGAATTTGTTTACTTGCTCATTCCTTCTCCTTTGGCATCAAGCAATCTTTGACCTTAATTATCTTATGGTATCAACACTCACCGGGTTTTCTTGTTGTAGGCTTGTATGTGCTTGGGGGATTCTTACCTTGCAAACTTCTGAAAGATAAGACCATTCGAGACTCAGAATTTATAAACAGGTCACATAGATGGAGATTCTAACACAACTTACTTTCTCATTAAAAGCTGTATGGAACTTAAACTGCACTGCCTCTGATGCGACCGAGCATTCTGAAGGAGTACTGTGAACTAATTTGTCGGCTGTTCTGGTTACTCTTCGTGATATTTTATTTTCTGATTTTGTTGGATATATTCATACCAGACGATTCATCTGTCTTATCAGGAAAAAAAAATGAAGCTCGGAGGCATGGCCTGCTCCAGTTGGATTGAACCACTCAGCCTACATGTTCCCCCATGGAAATCTTCACTGAAATCTACACTGTTAGGGAGTAAAATTAATTAATATGGATGGATCTTTCTATTATTTTTGGAGGACCTCAGGGTTGCCTCAGCTGATGGGCTGCTTCTAGCAGAAGCTTGAGCTGTTCAAGAGAAGCCATGACGGTCGGACTCCAAAATGTCATCATCGAAAATGATTCCCTCACCCTTGTCTGCATCAAGCCGGGACAAACCACAGCTGGAATGTTGAATTTCTACAGGTTTTGAAGACTTTGTTCTCTTTGATGACATCCACAAGCATAAAGAACTAGTCTTCCCACAGATTTTGGAGGCTTCTTTTTTATAATTTCTCCAGGTCTATGGAACTGCTCTTACACAAAAATGTAGTTTTCGAAGACTTAATTGTACAGAAATGTGGAGAGCAACTCAAGTCAGTGTATCCAAAAAAAAAGTTTTCAAGCAAGTTTATGCGATTGGCTATAAAACTTTTTTTTATTTCCAATAGAATTTAAGGCAGCAGACTTTATCACAGAGAAACAGTAGAAAAAATCAACTACAATGTCAACAATTACAGAGATCTGCCCAAGCTTAGAGGATTCAGTTTGATTAAAAGATTAAGCTCAAAAGCAATTATAATCAACTAATTCACAGATGAATTGCTCTTGAAGTTTGAAAAAATGACAAATACTAGGTATACACTGCAGGATTTTAACAACTAACTTGTTGATATCTATTACAGCAGTCAGAGAGAGAGAGAGAGAGAGAGAGAGAGAGCTTAGGATGAAGAAGAAAAAATATAATGGATTGCATGATGCAAGTTCAGATAGCCTCAGTATGTGATAAGATCCCTGCTTCCATCACATAATACCAAGACTACCGATGATAATCAAGCGACATCACATGAATGCTATTGCTGCATCTGTCAATACCACCTTAATTAAACTTATCCATGAGGTCATTGATATGCTCTTCACAATTGCCTGAATCACCACGATCCTTGCAGAGCTTTTGCTTCAACAGCAGACGTCTCTCTGGTGCTTTAAGCTTGAATGGCCACAGGAATTTGGTCACCTCTTTAAATTGTGATCCCACTGTAGCAATCTCATGCAAGATATCTTCGATACAGATGATCCCATACTCCCCAGGTGCCTGTGCTTAGGCAGCAAAACAATTCATAAGTATATATACTTCCTAAATAAAAGGAGCAGGACACAGATGGGGAAGGGCATATCAATGTTCAAAAATGGAGGAGGGGTAACTTAACACATTCATCACTATCAAGTTTATTCAAGGGCATAACAGTTGAGTATATTAATTTCCCTATTCAAAAATACAGGCCGAAATCAATGTTGATATCGTTTGAGCTCAGGTCAAGCAAACTTGCTAAGCCACATGTAGCTACAATGAGATAAAATATCCAAATACGCTGAGGTAGAGAGAGGAGGCCAAGGTACAGCAAGGCTCAGCATGACATTATTTCTATGTTCTGATTGGCATGCAGTATATGCCACTGTGATAGAGCTTATGACTTGGGAAATCTTTCTACACTTAAACTTTGACTTGGGGAATTACGATGCCAGAACTTTCTATGTGAACCAATTCTTGACCAAATTTCTTTGACATAACATCTTAAGTATTTGTGCACTAAAAAATTAAGAATGTGATGCAATGTGAAAAGAAATTATTTTCATGATGGTTTCATTCCTAACCCTTGGTAATAGTAAATTCATAGACCATGTATTAAACCGTGAAACAGAAAATAAGTTATTTTCTGTTATGTGCAGGTGAATGATTATACACATTGTAGAAGATTATACCATATCAATAACATTGTTGTTTGTGAGAGGAACTCTTTGCTTATCTATCATTCCACAGCCCTTCTTGTAAACCAGCTCCCTCAAGCTCTTCAAGTTAGGATAGCTGTGATACAATAGATTTTTAATTGAACTTGCAAAAAAAATAAAAGATATAAGGTAAAAGAATGAAGAAAGTATCTGATTTGTTACCCATAGGTGATAAATGGTTCCACACCAACATTTTTAAAGTTGCCTTATTGGCCTTAAGAAATACACCACTTAATATGTGTCTCAACCTTAACAAGTTCAAACTTTTTCTGGTCCTAGGATGCATATCCTTTGAACTGGATATAGAAAAAAGGGAGACAATCGAATTTAGCAGAAGCAAACCTGTTGACATCAATTTCGAACAAGAGTTTGCAAAAATAAGAATACGAAATATTCAAATCCCTGGGACAAAATCATCTTGGTTTTTCCATGGAACGGGATGCACCATGTCCCCACAATCATGATGGTGGATGGACGTCCATCCTATCCCGATACTTGGATAGTCCCCCTTTCCGACACTTGGGATAGTGGGATGCCTCACCATCCTACCAGGTCTTAAATCCTTAGAGAGTATTATGCCTCTAACTCACCCACGAATATGAGTAACAAAAAGTAGCTCAGATTTAAGCTTGTCATAAGGCAAATTCCGCAGCTTAAGTCTTTGTTTCATCCGAATGTGGTCCAATTCCTGGAAATTGAGTGACAAAATCAGTAATAGAATTCAAATGAAACTGCCTACACACCATTTAGATGCCAAACATATTGACAAAAAATCCTAATGTTGAAAAGAATTGAACATGCCATCTAATTTATATGGCCTAGGTTTACCATTAGATAAGTACCTATTCCATTAAAGTTACAAATGGGAAGCAATAAGAATTCAAATATCTTGGTTTTAGTTTTCTTTATGGTAGTTGGACATTCCTTACATAAATCGTAGTTCTACAGTTTCTTTTATTCACAACAAAATTTATGTCATTATATATCAAATAGATAGCTGGCCCTAAATAGTTGGGAAAAAGTTGGATGGCTATAGTTATGGTAGGAATAAAGAAGACTGGAGAAATTATAAAAGAAGGATAATACTAATGAAATTTACAAAATGTTAGTGAAACTATTCAAGAATAAATAACATTCAGCAAGCAGAGAAATCTGAACAGGTCAAACTGAGCACTAAAAAAATATATGTAATATTGCAGCCATACTTGAGGCAAGATGATACTTGCTTTATCACGGTATTCCTTGACAAACTCCTCAGGCCTTTTGATGGCGAGTTTCAAGTCCTCTTTGTTTCTTTTCTTTCGTGCTTCCAATTGCTCCCTCCCCTTGATAGCACTCTTCATTGTTTTTCCTCTTCTTTAGCACTGTCTCATGGCCATATGAGAGGGGTTGGGGCTCCTCCTCCGCCATGTCAATCTAATAACCTTCGGAGCAGGTCCACAGAAGAATTCACTCACAGTTGGCACTAAACCTATAACACAAGAAATATAAAGGGAAAAAAAAGAGAGAAAGAGAGTGATCAAATTCATTAACCAAATAGAATAATTCCATTATAAAACAAGTCAAGTAAAAGATGCAAACTTTTACTACTCGATAGATAAGAAAATGTTGGAAGAAACTTAAAAGTCGACATACTACAATATCAGATATAGAAATCATTGAAGAATAAATCAATTCTCCGCTATATCCAATATATGACATTAGCTCCTACAATTATTCTTTTTCCAAAAAAAAAGAAGTGATTTTGAACTCAAAATGACATAATTCTAGCTCTCAAATTTATTATTTAGGGCAAAAAAGATAAAGTATCGCTCCAAAAGTAATCTAACTGGGCCATTATTCAACGCAGAAAGGGAAACAGGAGGAGCAAGTGGGGGAGGAAGAGAGTACCAACGATCGGCAGGGGACGGCCGGGTCTAAAGGCGGCGAGAACTGACTCCGGGCTTCGCCGGAAGGGAGACGGGAGTTTTTTGGTCAGGGTTTTCATCTGGTGATCTCCCGCTCCCAGCTGTTGGATCCTGGAATCGCTATTCTAGGGATAAATTAATCCACCTGTTTTATTGCAAATAACGATAAGGCCCAGGAAGCGGCCTCATGGGTCCGGTCTAAAGTTTATGGTTGGGCCTGAGAAAGCCGTTCCAATTCCATCTAGACGAGTGCTTGTAGTTTGTAGGAGAGATGAAGCCAAGAATGCCACTGAGTAACTTTCACTGTGTTATGGTAATTTTGATTAATTTTTATCTTCATTACATGAGAAATGATCTTTACTGTGGCAACTAGTTGGACTCTAACCTACAATTCAAATACATTCCTATGATCAAAACATGAGCCAAAAATCTATTTGTAAGGTAAGATACATATTATCTTTACACTAATATCATGCACATACAATGCATTAGAATTTGTTTACATAGCCTATTGAACTTGTGCCAGCAACAAATCATCAACCTTTTTTTTTTCTTTTTTTTTAAGGAAGGGTGGTGGGGTTAGGGCAAAGGGTCGGGCAGATATATTAAACAAATTTACTGCAAATGCACGATTAGAATGAGAAGGCAAGAGATTTGATAATTGCGTAAGAACATAGGAGATGGACTTCAAATATCATGTGATTAGCAACATGAATGGCTATCCAATCTACTGCGTAATTAGATTCTTTCTACATATGGGGGCCTCAAATGAAATAAGAGTAGCAACAATCCCCGCAATGGATGAACACCAATAGCCTATACTTCCAATTTGGTTATTCGCTTGACCATAGTTTTTGAGCCTTCCTCCAACATAATGTGAGTTGCTTGCAAAATATTAGTGGCATCCATGATGCCTTCCTAGGCCTCTCTCAGCTTGGCCAATGAGTCTGAGATATCATATACGTGAGATTTGCCTACAGCTATAAAGGATAAATTAGAGTTTCGAAGGTCGCATTACTATCAAAGTTGATCTTGAAAAAATAAGAAAATGGAGGTTCCCAAAAATGTGAATCACATGAGTATTCACAGAACCACAATAGAGGAATTCCAATTTTCCCTAGCTATGAAAGAACCTTGATAGCATTTGTATAGATGAACTTAGAAGCTTAAAAAGAGGCTTCCATAGAGTTATTTAGAACTTAATTCTATATACTGAAACATCATTGAGCTTCGATTTACTAGTAAAAAAATATTATATTTGTTTCGTTATCTATACGATATAAAAAAGAGTATTGTATTCCTTTGAGTTTTTCAAATTTGTCCATCAATGAAATATTATTTGATTTACAAGCAAAATTTTATTACTAACAGTTATCAATATAGATAGTTTCGGAAATAAAATATGGAGGTAACGAATCTCAATTCCTTCTCGGTATCCAAATTCCACGAGATTTTTTAACACCCTAATTTGCTTTTTTGCTATCCTAACTAATTTCTCTCTCCAACAAATTCATTTTTCTATATCTCTATCTCTTTGTGTAACAATCTTATAAACCTCAAATCCCCACTTTATCTTAAGCTTTAATTTATTTTAATATATTTAATATTTATATATTGTTTTTAATTTTTAATATGTACAGTGTGTATAGACATGCTAGAGGCTCTAGATTGTTGGTTCATCACCTTTTTATATAAGATAAGAAAGGTGGGCTCTCTACAAGAGGACATAGAAATTGGCCAATCTACCTATAGGGGTAAGATTGTGTATATCTGACCCTCATGCACTAAACCACCCTTTAAAGGTGGGCTTAGACCCTTACAAATAGTGAAAGAAAGGTGCAAGAACCAAAATCTATCATGTTTGTACTTCCAAGCATAACTACTAGATTAATCAGTTGCCCGATTGGCCTCCCAATAAACATGATTTCTTTAAAGACTGCTTGAATGTATCTAGCAGAGATACCAAGGAGCATAATGGCTTTCACAAAATCAGTATCCTTAGGTTCTTCCTAATGATGGAGCCCGCCCAATCTGGTTACATACCAAGTCCTTGATTGATGGAAACCCCTAGAGACAAATAGGGTTGTGGGAGAAACCATAGTGAAGGAAGTACTTATAGCGATAAGGCAAATTTGGATTTTTAAGATAGAATCTAACTTTAAAGCCTAATGGATTGCTCTTGTTTTTTCCTTCTTCTTTTTGTCGAAAAATGAGTGGTTAAGAGTCACCTTACGAACATAAATGACATATTTGGAGTTATCAATAACTGAAAATAAAGATTATAAATCAATCATATTACAAAACAGAGAATACAGTTTTCATCATTTACTAAGAGAATATTTATTTACTGTTCCAGCAACTAGGCAACTAAAAAAGAACATCTTGTGACGTCCTCAAATGACAGACTTGGCTTAAAATTGTCTTAAATTTTGAAACAAATAAACCTTGAAGGCCTAGAAGGGTGCAAGTCAAAATAAGATCAAGCCAATTTGATGATTTCTTTGGACTACTAATGCCCAAATTGATTAAATCTAGTCACAGTAACACAACATGGAAGAATTCCTATATTTCACAATAATTTGCGAGAGTGGCAGAAATTTGACATAAATCTATCCTGCCTCTTTTTTTTAATGAAGCAATCTACTTGACTTTGTAACTTTTCAGATCCAACAGTATCCTTCTAATCTTCTACTCTCTTCACAACAAAGCACAGAATACTTCAGCATCGATATCTTTTCCATACCATCTCTGTACAGATCTCTCCGCAACAAAACCAGATGGGGAAAGAAAGAAAAAGAAATGGAACCTTTAGTCAATAAAACCTCTAGCTTTTCCACAACACATGGACACTTCCAGGTTCATGTTGCTTCTTCGATGAAGTTCCGGCGTGGCAGCTCCGCGGCACAGCAGTAAGATGCTATAGAAATCAGCTTCTATTGTGAATCGGATCAGATCCTCTTCGAACTCTTCTCTTGCTCATTTGTGTATAGTGGAACGACGACGATTCTGAAGCTGATCTCTTCCTGGTATTCAAGTTTGCGACGCTAATGTTCTTTAGGATGTCAGACTTCTTTGCCGCTAGCCCATGCACTGAACTTGGCCTGTGGACAAGGTCTTTGCTTCTAAGGCCATGGACCATCCCTCGTTCCATGGCTAAAAGGCCAACGCAAACTAGGAGAACAAAGAGCCTACCAGTGAGAAAAGCCATTGCTCCTTCACTTGGAGGCACAGATAGATAGCAGTAGGCGCTTGTTAGAGTACAAGCAAAATAAGTAACAACGAGACCCTGATCCTTCTCTCTACTGAATGTCCTATCTATGTATAGAAACATCCCTGTTTGGATTTTGGGTCTAAAAGAATAAAGCTTGCCCAGGGGCTCAAAACACTCGGAGAACTGAGATTCACTTCAATCATATGCAAGCAACCAAAGCATGCCTAAGGCTGTTTTAGAAGGTTCTGACGGGAATGAATAAAGTGGTTGGAACGCGGTCCTTGGGAAGCTGTAACCCTTGCTTTATGCCCTCCTGTGATGCTCCTCCACTTTAAGAACTCCCCTTTGAAAGCACTCCTATCCATGCAACTAAGAACAGCAGTGCCTGGGTTTCCGTGCTGGAATAGACTTCTTTGTGCTTTTGTTTGCTATTTCTTGCAACCGAACTTCCTTTTCCTTGAAATCTTCCAAGCCTCCAGACCTGATTCAAAGTTTTAAAGAGAATCCACAGTAAGCTTCCCTCATCTTCACCCGTTTTAATCCTCCTCCCTTTAGTTTTCGCGTTATTCTATGCAGACCATCCTCTCTTTTACTTGCTACTTTAATATATCAATAGATATGCATAACCACTTGCAGCTTGGAGATTTCCTAAAGCATAAGCTTTGCCACTTTACCGAAATGTAAGGGATGGGTTTTCATTCGAGATCAAGCTGGTGGACTGGTCATGGTCCGAGCCAAAACCCCCAGCTCAAGATTTTGCTACAAATACTTGGGCTATCCTTTGCTTTGTATTAAAGCAAAAGAGCAACAGTAGCCGTTGCTTTATAAAGTGGTTCCTGCGCCACAAGACACAAAACTACCTCTCTTGAAGGGCTGCCTTGTGCACTACCTGAAGTTATTCACTGAAGCAGTAATCCCACCTACGTAGATTCATGCATTTACTCAAATTTGTAGGACTGTACGTTGGTATAAGCAAGTGGCTCTCCTAGAATAGCCAAGTATTCTTTTGCAGTTCTGACGGGGTTGTGCATGTGATAATTACATAAAGGGATCTAGATTCCTTCACACACAAAGTTTGATACTCAAGATGGATTCGCTTATATTGTGGAATCAAGTGAGATCGAAGGAGGTGGCCCCAAGGCTGTGATTGCCGTCAAATAAGGGTGAGTAAAAGAAAGAAAGAAGAAGCTAAAGAGTAACGAGGGAATTTTAATCATGCGGCCTCCTTTGATGGCAAGATTCTTAAAGCGGGGGGGCATTTGACTAATATTTCTCCAAGGTGGAGGGTTGGACTGGGTGCCTCTTGCTCCTTGAGTATGGGTTGCATTGCCTAAAGGCTAATAGTTTAACATTGTTGCAAAAGAATTATAAGGAGCAACGGCTGATTATTCCAGCTAAACTAGTCTCGAGTGCTTGCAGCATTTAAATGGCAATTGTGAAGCTCATAATGTGGTAGTTCCCTCCTCTCTGACTCTGAGCAATGGAAACCTCTGTTTGCCTCCATATTGAAGTATGTGCATAAAGTAGTACATGATGTGCAAGCATGGATAGATAACCGAGGAAGGCGAATTATGCTAAAAAATTGAACAGAAAAAGAATGAAATTGCAAGCATCTAGAACTTGTTAGACTTTTTATTTTATTTTTTTTGTGGGGGAAGAACATATCAGACTAATAGAAAGCTTGAGATAGCAACTGCACTAAGGATATCCACTACATTGTCATAAAGGGGAAAAAGAATATCCATTATTTCCCTTCTTGGCAATCAAACTAGCATTTAAAGATTCTATCTACACTAGGATCTTGTTTACATAAGATACTATATGTCACGCCCCGAACCCAGCACCCGGTCCGGTACGCGACCGGCCGCATGAGCCCTAGAGCAGTGCCCTAAAGATCATGCAAGGCCTATGATTAATAAAAATTCTATTAAATCCACAAGAAATTGATAATTCAAATAGACAAATCCGACATGTCCAAATAAACAAATTAGTTCAATTACAAGATCTTCAAATGTTCATCAACATCAAAGAAGGATAAACAAACTAACTAACTAATGACTCTGGTACTTGCACTCTGCGCCCATCCCATCCAAATCTATGCATCCTGCAACTCTGGTAAAGAAAAAAAGAAGAAGAGGGGGTGAGCTTTACAGCCCAGTAAGAATCCCTACACATCCATACCAACACAATAATAATATTAATTTAGAAACCACGACAAACCAATGCACATATCATAAAATCATATACCGGCTATCGAAAGCTCGAATAATCAGTATGAATATGCAAGTCAAATGTCAATAAAAGTCCAGCCACTCAAGTGTGATACGTCATACGATATCTCAAAATCTAATGTTTTCAATACTTTTCTTTTCATTTATATTAACTTGATCCGGATCAATTATCTTTCCGACTTTGTGCTACATCCCGGTCACGTTTCCGGCCCACGACGGAGCAATCGATAGTATCACATTTCCGGCTTGTGATGGAGCAATCGATAGTATCACATTTCCAGCCTGTGACGGGGCAATTGATAGTATCACATTTCCAGCCTGTGACGGGACAATCGATAATATCACATTTCCAGTCTGTGATGGGGCAATCAATAATAACGAATAACCCCAAAGTCCCTATTCATTTAATCAATTCACACACACACATCAATTTCCTTTTCCATCTTATATTCGGCCTAGACTAACCAAGGTCACATTTCTGGCCCGTGACAGGGCAATCAATATAACATGGTTAGTCTATCCACCATATCTATTAGTCTAATTATGTAAATGTAAATTATGCTCAGGATTATATCCATCATACTATCAATTACAAACAAATATAACCAAAACACGATTTAATATTGTCATATCATAGGAACCATATTTATAAATCCAATTATGCAGGTGTAGGTTATGCGCATACACGCATCCACCATAGAACCAATCATAAGCCAACACGATCAAAATATAATTTAATATAAAACTATTTTTGCTTTGTCTGGATCATAGCATATCAAACATATATGGTGTAAAAATATTTATATCATGCAGGATTGGCATACAAGGATTCTTACCCTTTATTGACAAGCTCAGACAGACTAATCACCCGCCCTTACGGCGATCTAGGAACTGGGATGCGCAGGACTCCGCTCAGCGTCCTCTCGTGCAATAGATTGTTCTCCTACATAATCAAGTAAATATTAAAATTAACTCGGGATAAATGACAACCCAGAACCCTCAAAACACTAATCTTCCTGGATCTAAGTTTAGAGAGAGAGAACCCAACCTAGAGATAAACTAGAGAGAGAAGGAAATATAATAAGAGAAAGGGAATGGGAAGCCCCTTTCTCTTTCTCTCTTCTTCCTTCTTCCCGACGGAAAGGGGAGAAGAGGGTTCGCCCGACTCTGAAAGGCAAAAAGTGTGCTATTTGGTTAGCCGGTCAACAATTACCCACACAGCATCATTACCTCGTAGGGTTTTTGGTAAGCTAGTCACAAAGTCCATGGTGATATGCTCCCACTTCCATTGAGGAATGAGTAGAGACTGTAATGGTCCCGCAGGTCTCTGATATTCTGCTTTTATCTGTTGACATACTAGACACTGAGCTACAAATTGAGCAATATCCTTTTTCATACCACTCCACCAAAAATGTTTCTTTAAATTCGGATACATCTTTGTGCCTCCTGGATGCATTGCATAAGCCTAGCTATGAGCCTCCTCTAAAATTTTATTTCTTAATTCTGGAACTTTAGGGACACATAATCTGCTACCGAATCTTAAGGAACCATCCTCATGTACATAGAATTCACTTTGAACACCAGACTCTATTGTTCCCCCTACCCTCTATAATTCTGAATCCTCTTTTTGAGATGACTTAATCCTCTCAATCAAGGTAGGCTGCACCATGAGATTAGCAAGTCGTACTTGAGGATCATGCAGTCGTACTTCAATTTCATATCTCTCTAAGTCTAACAAAATGTTTCTTTGCGTAGTGATCAGAGCCGCTAATTTACTTGAAGATTTTCTGCTTAGAGCATCGGCTACAACATTTGCTTTTCCCGGATGGTAATTGAAAGTTAGATCATAATCCTTTAATAGCTCTAACCATCTCCTTTGCCTCAAATTCAGCTCCTTTTGAGTATAAATATACTTCAAACTTTTGTGATCCGTAAAAATTTACAATGTTCACCATATAAATAGTGCCTCCATATTTTTAAAGCAAAGATCACAGCTGCTAACTCCAAATCATGAGTAGGGTAATTCAGCTCATATCGTTTCAACTGTCTAGAAGCATAGGCTATCACCTTCTCATTTTGCATAAGAACACAGCCGAGGCCCTTGCGTGATGCATCACTATAGATGCTGAAGCCTCCTATTCCAGATGGAAGGGCCAATATCGGAGCTATCACCAGTCGTCTTTTTAACTCCTGAAAACTCTGCTCACAATCCTCCTTCCATTCAAATTTTACTTGCTTTTGGGTTAGGCGAGATAGAGGCATGGCAATACGAGAGAATCTCTCAACGAATCTCCGATAGTATCCCGCCATTCCCAAAAAGCTGCGCACCTCGGATACATTAGTAGGTCTATTCCAATCAATTACTGCCTCTACTTTTTTTGGATCGACAGAGATGCCATCCTTGGAGATCACGTGCCCGAGAAAGGTGATACTGTTTAACTAGAACTCACATTTCTGCAACTTGCCATAAAGTTTGTTTTCTCTAAGAGTTTGCAATACTATCCTCAAATGTTCCTCATGCTCTTGTGGGCTTTTTGAATAGACTAGAATGTCATCAATAAACACTACCACAAATTGATCCAGGTAGGGTTTGAACACTCGATTCATAAGATCCATAAAGGCTGCTGGTGCATTTGTTAACCCGAAGGGCATAACCAAAAACTCATAGTGTCCGTATCTAGTTCTGAATGCTGTTTTCGGTATGTCTTCAACCTTTATTTTCAATTGATGATATCCAGAGCGTAGATCAAGTTTTGAGAAGATTTGTGCCCCTTGCAACTGATCGAACAAATCATCAATTCTCAGTAAAGGGTATTTGTTCCGCACTGTTACTCCATTTATCTCTCGATAATCTATGCAAAGCCAGAAACTGCCATCTTTCTTTTTCACAAATAGTACAGGAGCACCCCAAGGAGGAACACTAGGCCTGATGAAACTCTTGTCCAACAGCTCCTGTAGTTGCTCCTTTAGCACTTCTAATTCAGCTGGAGCCATCCGGTATGGGGCCTTAGAAATCGGTCCAGTGCTAGGAATCAAGTCAATGGAGAATTCAACCTCTCTATTAGGAGGTAATCCTGGCAAATCCTCTGGGAAGACATCTGGAAATTCCCTCACAATAGGAATGTCTTCTAGTTTGAGTTCTTCCAGCTGGGTGCCCATTACCATGGCTAAGAATCCTTCATCACCTTTCCGAAGGAGTCGCTTGGCCTGTATGGCTGAGATTACTTTTGGCGGAGGTAACACTTTGTTGCCACTAAAAGTAAACTCTAGGTGACTAGAAAGTTGAAATTTTACTGTTTTCTCGAAGCAGTTAACAGTGGCTTGATATGCTGCCAACCAGTCCATCCCAAGGATCATGTCGAAATTCTTCATCTCTAGGACTAGTAAATCTACTTTCATTTCTCTGCCTTCAATGTTTAAGATACAATCTTTGCAGACAGAGTTAACTAAGATTATATCTCCATTAGGGATGGAGACACACAGTTCAGTCTCCAGTGGCAAAGGAATCAATGTACTATTTCTTCTGACAAAATCAGCAGATACAAAAGAATGAGTAGCTCCAGGATCAATCAAAATATAGGCATTAGTAGATGAGATTTTAATTGTACCTGTCACCACAGTGTTAGAGGCGTCGGCATCCTGTTGCGTAAGAGCATAGACTCGCCCCTGAGTTCTAGGCCTCTGTTGTCCTCCTCGTTGTTGTTCATTTTGAGTTGCTTGGTTGGTTGGAGCTCCTTGAATAGGCTGAGATGCCTGTCGAGTTTGTTGCTTTCTACGATTAGGACAAGTGTCTGCCCTATGGCCCTGTTGGCCATATGAAAAACAATTCTCATTAAACCAGTGACAGTCTCTTCGATAGTGGGGGCCGCCACATCTATAGCATTTTACAGTATCCTTGCACTGAGTTTTATCATTCACAGTAGTTTGTTTCTTGGGCTTGGATTCAGTGTTTCTGCCCTGCTTATTTTGTAGCTCAGCTTGTCTGTTCCTCTTTTTCAAAATTCTTTCCCTCTCTTCTTGAGCGTCATTTAAGCCCCTTTCAACTACCAAAGCTTTGTTAACCACATCCTTGTAGGAAGAAAGCTCGAAGGTAGACACCTGTTGTCTGATTCGGGCTCTAAGTCCACTTTCAAACTTCTCAGCTCGTTTTCTTTCATTCTCCACCTGTCCTGGGGCATACCTGGCCAGTTCCTTAAACTTTGCAGCATACTCTGCGACCGTCATATTCTCCTGCTCTAACCAGGTAAATTCTCGAAATTTCTGCCGTCTCACGCTTTGAGGAATATACTTGTCACGAAAAAGCTCCTTAAATCCTTCCCAAGTCAAAGATGTAGCGTTCTGTCCCATCTTTCCTCTTTCCATATTCCACCAAATATCTGCTTCTCCCAGCAGCATAAATGTAGCAAAAGTGACCCTATCCTCATCAGGGCATCTCAGGGCATTAAAAACTTTTTCCATTTCTTTCAGCCAAGTCTCGGCCTCTAAAGGGTCAGAAGTGCCTTTAAAAGCTGAAGGTGCAAACTTTTTGAATTCTGCCAAACTGACATGATGCTCCTGCCGACTCGTAGCCCCCTGTAGATACTGAGGAGTCACCTGCTGTTGCTGATGTTGTAACTGTTGCTGCATAAATTGTTGCTGTTGTTCCATGAAGCGTTGTTGCATCTCAATCATTCTCATCATGTCCGAACGGAAAGTAGCTTGTTGTTGCATCATTGTTTGCATCATCTGAGAAGCACTCAGTGGTTCATTAGGCTGAATTCCAGGCTCACCCGAGGTTCCTGTCCTTGGAGTTTCCGGGGTTTCCATTTCCAGAGCACTACCAACAGGGTTGACGTGCTGTTCCTGCGGGTGCATACTCCTGGCCGGCGAGGGTGGAGCACCTTCTTGTTGTTCGGAGGGTGCCCAAGCAGCGAAGCCATCGGCAAAGTGAGTCGGCCTCCTATTACGCCCACGTCCACTCCCTCGTGCCATATCAACCTACACAAGTTACTTTTAACATTTCAAGATTGCAAAGAAAATATATCTAGAGGGTACTTTAATAAGTCATCAGATATTTTTCCCCCACTCACACTCGCCTGAACCTAAACCTTAGAATACCTAAACTTGGCTCTGATACCACTCTATCACGCCCCGAACCCAGCACCCGGGTCCGGTACGCGACCGGCCGCATGAGCCCTAGAGCAGTGCCCTAAAGATCATGCAAGGCCTATGATTAACAAAAATTCCATTAAATCCACAAGAAATTGATAATTCAAATAGACAAATCCGACATGTCTAAATAAACAAATTAGTTCAATTACAAGATCTTCAAATGTTCATCAACATCAAAGAAGGATAAACAAACAAACTAACTAATGACTCTGGTACTTGCACTCTGCGCCCATCCCATCCAAATCTATGCATCCTGCAACTCTGGTAAAAAAAAAAAAAGAAGAAGAGGGGGTGAGCTTTACAGCCCAGTAAGAATCCCCACACATTCATACCAACACAATAATAATATTAATTTAGAAACCACGACAAACCAATGCACATATCATAAAATCATATACCGGCTATCGAAAGCTCGAATAATCAGTATGAATATGCAAGTCAAATGTCAATAAAAGTCCAGCCACTCAAGTGTGATACGTCATACGATATCTCAAAATCTTCAATTAATGTTTTCAATGCTTTTTCTTTTCATTCTATATTAACTTGATCCGGATCAATTATCTTTCCGACTTTGGGCTACATTCCGGTCACGTTTCTGGCCCGTGACGGGGCAATCGATAGTATCACATTTCCGGCCTGTGATGGGGCAATCGATAGTGTCACATTTTCAGCCTGTGACGGGGCAATCGATAGTATCACATTTTCAGCCTGTGACGGGGCAATCGATAATATCACATTTCCAGCCTGTGATGGTGCAATCAATAATAACGAGATAAGCCCAAAGTCCCTATTCATTTAATCAATTCACACACACATCAATTCCCTTTTCCATCTTATATCCGACCTAGACTAACCAAGGTCACGTTTCCGGCCCGTGACAGGGCAATCAATATAACATGGTTAGTCTATCCACCATATCCATTAGTCTAATTATGTAAATGTAAATTATGCTCAGGATTGTATCCATCATACTATCAATTACACACAAATATAACCAAAACACGATTTAATATCGTCATATCATAGGAACCATACTTATAAATCCAATTATGTAGGTGTAGGTTATGCGCATACATGCATCCACTATAGAACCAGTCATTAGCCAACACGATCAAAATATAATTTAATATAAAACTATTTTTGCTTTGTCTGGATCATAGCATATCAAACATATATGGTGTAAAAATATTTATATCATGCAGGATTGGCGTACAAGGATTCTTACTCTTTATTGACAAACTCAGACAGACTAATCACCCGCCCTACGACAATCTAGGAACTGGGATGCGCAGGACTCCGCTCAGCGTCCTCTCGTGCAATAGATTGTTTCCCTACATAATCAAGTAAATATTAAAATTTACTCAGGATAAATGATAACCCAGAACTCTCAAAACACTAATCTCCCTGTATCTAAGTTTAGAGAGAGAGAACGCAACCTAGAGATAAACTAGAGAGAGAAGGAAATATAATAAGAGAAAGGGAATGGGAAGCCCCTTTCTCTTTCTCTTTTCTTCCTTCTTCCCAACGGAAAGGGGAGAAGAGGGTTCGGCAGCAGGTGGCCCACGGCCGGCGACGCCCCATGGTCGTCGGCCTGTGGCGGTGCCACACCTGGCGACGGCCGGCCGGAACGAGAGAGAGAAGAAGGCCGAATAGGGCTCGGCTTCTCCTTCAATCCGGCGACTTCCCGGCTACATTCCCAAAGAGGTAATGGCCAAAAATGATGGAGGAGGAGAAGGTGCTCTCACCTTGCCTCCGGCGAGGTCCTCCCGATCGGATCGACGGCGAACGGTCCGATCCCTCCCGCGGCAAGGTAGAACTCCAATCTCCCTTCTTTTTTTTTTTTGTGTGTGGAAGGGCCCTCGGTTGATGCCCTAGGAAAAGAAAGAGAGGAAATCTCCCTGATTTGGTAGGGTTTTATCGCCCTATAACCTCCCCTCCGATGGATTCGGAAGGAGGGGAGAAGAGCTTGAAAACAGGGGAGGGAGCCAATCGGGAGTCTCCCTCCCCGCTTTCTCATGCGTTGGGCCGCCTCGCTTGGAGGCCGGCCCAAACCACATGCGGGCCTTACACTATATGGGGACTCGATTTCCATTAAATTTAGCGTTTATATATGTTTTCCTAGTTGCCTCATTTGAATTATTCAGGTGCAACATCCAATGGCATTAATCTAATGTCTAGTGTTCATGATACATTCTGAAAGTAAGCTAATATAAAAGTCAGTAAGAACATTAGTTTCAGGTGCTTTTGCTGCACCAGGAGATGCATGCGTCTAAGTAATACTAGCCCCTTCAAATCAATCATGAAATATGACCGTCCCTCACTGCATTTCATTAAGGTAATGAAATAAGAGAAACAGAAGGTGAGGTTGGGAGAGATCATCCTAGACTCCCTAAACGGAGCATAAAAACAGCAATGACCACCTTATGTCATCTCCAAACCGTTGCTTAGAACAACAAAGAATGAATCTCCACCCATACATATCAGATCAAAACACCAAACAACCAAGACGTAGATATAATCCAGGCTAGAAACCAGAGCACCTGAAATTGAAAGAAAGGCCATGCTTTCCTTGATCACTAGAGCATGCAGGATAAGCGAGATGCCATTTAACATACCAGAGCTGCCTCCTGCTGAGAGTTTTGTTATTAACTGGTCTAGCATTTCGTGTATTTCTGGTTATTGGAGGGGAATAATTTGTTGCGTTGTTTGTTTTTCAGGATCTGAATGGGCTTGATCCAACCTCTAGAGCCCCCTCTTCCAAATTTGTCCTGTACAGGAACAAATTGAGGCCCTAATGATTTTTGTATATAATAACTTACATAGTAAAGATTACTTAATATTTTTGTGATGGTATAAGAGTCTACAACTTGATTAGTCTCTCTCAGAAAACCACATTTCCCCTCAGCAATTTGTACATCTGTTCTTGTTTGCGCAGCTGCTGTTAGAGTATATGTTGCTTTCTCTGGTGTAGCAAAGTGCTCTTTTGCAGTTCTGCAGCTATTGTGCATATGATAATTAATTACATATGGAGATCTAGATTCCTTTTTCTGAGGTCTGGTACACAAGAGTTCTTGTTCTAAGGTTTTCAAGCAAGAGGGGCCCATAGGATTGTGATTTTTTGTAAAAGAAGAGGAGAAATTAAAGGGCGAATAAGGAAGTCTCATTGATTTGGCCCTCTTCTTGGAGATGAAATTCTTAAAAGTGGGTGGCATTTTACTAATATTTCAGAAGGTTGTGGAGGCTGCCTATCTCTCCTTGGGCAAGGCTTGCATGGTCTGCCTTAGGTATTGTGGTGACAGAATTTAAGGGAAAGGGGAATTTAGTAAAAGCTTGGTTAGTTTAGCTAAACTAGTCCTGAGAGGTTACTCGAATAAGCCTTTCAAGATTATAAGGAAAATGTTGAAATTGGTAAAGTTGATTTTTTTGGAATAGTCTAGATACATATTAATCTATATGCATGCAAAGATCCTTAATATATTGATGCACTTTTCCATCTTTACATCTTCCTATAATGTCTCCTCATTTTCCTATGCAGTCTTAATTACGTGTAATTAATGTGAATGCATGTACTAGAAGTCTCCATAAAGTCTATAAAATACTTTCATATCATTGTATTTGAGAACATAACCACAAGTTGATTGGTTTCTATCTTTGTATTGAGTTGCTTCAATTAATTGTTCACTCTTATTCATCTTTGGAGTTCTTTGTGTGTAGCTTGCTTTTTTCTTCACATTGTGGCCGGTGATTTTGGGCTAGTGTAACTTTGATTGCACTATTATTTCTTATAGAAAATGCCGTACTTTCCTACTTAAGTCTTAAACTATTATTTACCTTCTCTTTAAATTTATTTAAGGTATTAAATTAAATATTGAAATTAATAGTGAGATATACATTAGTAGGCAGATTTTTATGACTCTATTTTTTTTTTTGCCCTTTTAGAGAGAAAGTCCATATTTGATATTAGGGTTCACATATGCTCTCCAAGAAGCCTTAAATAATCAGTCCAGTAACCCACATTAATTTAACGCATAATATCCAATGACATTTTATAATCCACTGTCCACATTTCATAACACTTTCTCTAGTAGGTTAACATTAAAGGTGCATTTGGTTTGTGACTGAAATCGAAATTTGAATCGGAATCAAATCAAAATGGATTGGAATGGGAATTGGAATGGCCATATGCATTTGGTTCATCACCATAATTGGAATCTGAATGAGATTTAAATACTAGAAGAGAGTAGGGATTGAGTTTTAAAGAATTGGGGCATTTCCATTTTGTCCTGGAATTAGAATGGAAATGGGACTCTACCAAACCAAATAGCTAGAATGGGAGTCACTCATTCTCATTTCCATCCAGAGTCCAACTTCTTTCAACCAAACATTCCCTAAAGTCAATAAAAACATCAGTTTTAGGTGCTTTAACTATACCAAGTTCTGCAAGTTTTATTCTCACCAGCCCCTTAGATCAAACATGAGATATAACCATGCCCTTATCCCACAACCTAAACCTTAATGCTCATCGCTCATCCCTCTAAATAAATGTATGTACAAGATCTCTTGATATACTGCTATTTATTTATATGGAATGATAGACCTCAATTACATTATTTGCAGCTACAGAAAGCATGTTGTGTACAATTAATCAGCAATCCTTCTTTGGAGTGATCTGATAAAATAGAACATAATGTGTCATTAATGTATCCCAATAACTATTATGCATTGATGTAAATGTGATAAAATTAACAGTGCATTTTTTACAATGTTGCATGGCTCATTTCAACTGAATGAGCATCAACATGTAATAAACTTAAACACTTCAGGTTTATGAATGGATATATGGAAGACAAAGTGATGCCAAACAATAACGAAGGAAAACCTATGCTTTTCTTGATTATTCATTGCTAACAGTAGACACATGAAGATGCCTTTTAACACACCATGGCAGCCTTCTGACCTGAGAATGTTTCTTGTTACTAAGTCTTCCACTTCTCAGCATCAAAAGTCTATTCGGCTTCAGTCCGTAGATTTATGTTTATGTTGTCTTAGAATAGAATATACAGGTTAATTTTTCTCTGTTTTTTGGAATATATAGTAGATTCCCATTTAACAACAAAATATCACAATGGCTGTAACTGCTATGAGACTTCTTTGATCAGCATTAGAGAACACCCATATCAAAGGTACTGAGATGTATTGAACAAAGTTTTGAAAACACCAAATGGCCTTGGATTCAAGATGGCCAGCCCAAACTTCTGCATTGGCGATGACCCTTTCCACTCCCTTCAGTGCCTTGGTTCCAACCCCTTTCCAAGTCTTTGTTTTCGTGAACAAGGCTTATAGGTCCCCAGGATCTTGTCCCACATTACAAAGAAGGGCTGGGAGTAGTTGTATCTACAGCCTGAGAGCTGGTGATGAATGTCATGATAAGCAGTATTGTTCTCAAAGACCATGTGGAATGGATTCCAAGGAAGCAATAATCCACAATGGTCATCTATGCCTTTGATAGTTGCCAAGGAAAAGAAAAGTATGGAGGTTTTTGGTGACATCCCGGAGATGAAGTAAGAGAGGGCACCAGCCACAGTCTCGATGAGGATCCCATCCACAGGGTGGTTGTATTGAGCACCAAAGGCATATGGAGCAACCAGCCGGTGATGCCAAGAGTGAAAGTGACGGTACAAGAACTTGCTGTGGTGCATGCATCTGTGCATGAAATACTGCCATGTATCGAATACTAACATAGCGATCAGGATTTGTCCCGCCTGCACCATGATAGAAGAAGGTGGTGGATACGTCGTGATGGCCACAATATCCTTGCTTGTTATCTGCAAATGGGCTAAGATCGATAAACTATTAGTTGATAAGATTTTGTTGGAAATTTAAAATGGAGTTATTGGAAGAAGGGAGACCAGTTATATGAACCTAGTCATATACAAGTTCCAATATGAGAATACAGCAGAAAGGATACTTGATAACTAAATGGTTCATTTCTTGTAAAAATACAAAAAAGAAATAACTGCATGGTTATGCTATATGCTTATATTGCAGTGGCATCAAAGTTGGGATTTTTTTTTCTTTCAAGTGAGAGTTTATTAAATAATTGATCTATCAGAGCGCATATTTACCGTGAAAATTTCAAGGTTTTCATACTTATTGTGAAGTATCGTTGCCATGAAACTTCCTTGACATTAAATTGAAGCATTTCTGCTATAATAGTTTAACAATGTGTAGCTGATCATGTTATTCAACTTTTCTTTCCTGGAGAAGATTATCTAACATATATAAGCTCGAGTTGCATGAGGAGCACTGAGACGTTCAAGTCGGTAATTCTTTCTTTTCCTTTTCTATTTAATTGCATAATTGAAAACTCATATCAATTGTTCATTAGCTAGTACTTGTTGTGATATATGTAAGGTTATATGTGCAAAGTTAATTTCAACAAAAGCCTTATTTTTGGACTTTTCATATGCTCAACTTTGGGAGATAAGTAAACATTAAATCAACTCATTAACATCATCTACCTTCATTCATGGAAAGCAGAAAATCAAGATATATAGTTAAGGTGGAAGAAGAAAAGATCACGAGTATCTTCGAATCAACCTGAAACACAAGGGATGCAATGGTGGCCTGGATCACTTGTTGAAGAAGAACAACTGGAATGACTTCACTCTTTGCAACTACGTTTTCAGTATCATCCCCTTCTGGGTGCAAACGGTGGCACCTGACAAAGCTCATAGAATACAACATCATACAGACCCCAGAATAGACCCAGTAAACCAATATGGGCACAAAGGTGGCCAAGAACTCGTCTGAGTGGAAATATTTCATTGCCTCAGATGCTCTATAAAGTCGCAATTAAGATCCTCTGAATTCAATGGAAAAAATAAATAAAAAACTGCGCAAACATCCAAAAGCTAGTATGAAACGAATTTGGAAGCCATATATATATAATTAGCTCTTCTGAGAACTAATACGAACTTTGAGAATTCAGGAGAGCAATTAGTTTTATAGGAGCGAGAGAATCTTGAGTTTGGATCCCCTGCATGCAACAGTACTGCAAGGAATTATATGTACCTCCAATAAGGAGAGAAGAGTTGGCGAGAAGAGAATTAGTTTCCTCTCATGAACAGCTCTGAAAGCATGAGGTTTTCTTTGCGATCTGGGTTGGCGTTGCTTATGACCACCCGTATATAGCTTTCCTCTCTCTCTCTCTCTCTCTCTCTCTCTCTCTCTTTCTGATGCAACGCCCGCAGACAGCATTAACGGAACGGTTTGCATGCAAGCACCATGCTACAGCACGTGAAACGCGCCGTATTTCTTACGAGGGCCCCAATCACACTAACCAATCCAAACAACGTGGGGGCGTTGCAAACAAAGCGAAGCAACGAGGTCGTTGTTGGCCTCCTCTCCTTCGTAGAAGCCAAGAAAGCTTCAGCATGCATTTTGGCCATGAGCCAAGCACCAAAGCTGTGAGGCAAGTGATAGAGATCTCCTGCAGAACTTGGAACAGGGAACTGCAAATAATTCAAAATACTCTTTAGCCATCAGGTGTCCCCTGCTAGAGCTATTAGATATCTACAAAGTACAAACCAATTTTTTTCTTTTTTCTTTTGTTTTTTTAGGAAATGAGTTCAGGTTAAATTCATTAAGTTTTTTTTTTTGAGTGAAAATGGAGGAAGTGAGACACTTCCCCATTGATTTAGTACAAATTCATTAAATGAAAACCATCTGTTCAAAAAGAGAAGGAAATACTTCATATACTCACAGATGATCAAGGTTTTTCAGCACCAATATCTTTGTGATCCAGCGGGGTATAAGGACCATTGTATATTAGATTTTATTGCCCCTAAGATAGTAGGCTAAAGAAATTTTGAAGCACAGAGGTATCCTGACATTTTGTTAGTTATCTAATGATGGATACATTGAAGTATCAGCAAATAATGTAAAAAAAGATTAAATATCTACATACCGTGTTATAAAAACTAGGGAAAAAGAAGAAGAAAAACTCTATAATTTTGATTAATGTATAAATTGCTTGAATACAATAGTATGTTTAGGTGTATATAGCTATAGGTTTTACTATAACAGACTTCGAGTATGACAACAACTCTATTAATATTACAAGTTGGTTACATTAACAAATTTTATCATTTATAGATAAAAATCAGAGTGAAATCGGAAAAAAAAAAGAGGAATTTGAAAAATCTTATATGATCTAGTAGTATCATAGTGGTCAAGACATATCAGTCTCAATAAACAAAAATAAAAAGTGCCTATATTAAGGAAACATTCCTGTGAGTGGTAATACTATATATAGTATAAATAACCAATATATCTAAAATGAAACTTTCTCTGGTGTCCATGTTCGTGAAGCTCTTTGACCATCCAAAATCTCTATCTCTATTTATGATGGAAACTCTAGCTAGAATTGGTGCATGTTGAAGCATGAGTCTTGAAGAGTGAAGCCGTTGATTATTTTATTTAAAAAAAATTACACAGACACCCTTTAAGTTTGGGTCATTTATATTCAAATTCTAAAAGTTTAACACATATCAATTAGCCAACAAAACTTTAAATTTGTTGCAATGTGGCCTAGCCGTCTATTTAGATCCTAAAATCATTAATGGAGTAAGAAAAAAAATATGCTTGATTCAGAGAGGCCATCCTTTGTCATTCATCTACCACCATGAATCTCAAAGTACCACATCTTCTATGATCCATCCACTTACACAAATTTTAAACCACCTCATTCTCTATCGTTCATCCACCTACATAGATCTCACAGCACTCCAATTTTTGTCATTCGTCCACCTGCACAAATCTTAAGACACTCCATCTTGTCATTTATTTGCTAGCATAGAACTTAAAGTGCTTCAGCCTCAATCATCAATTCGTGCGCATAGATCTCAAAAAGCCGCGTCCATCTGCTTGCACAGATCTCAAAGCATTTCGTTTGTGAACCTTTTTGCCTGCACGTATTTTAAAGCACATTGTTATGATCCATTCGCCTACATATATCTCGAAGCGCTCTGTCTTCTATCATCTATTCGCTTACACAGATCTTAAAGCATATACACTTTGTCATTCATATGGCTGCATAGATCTTAAAGTGCTTCTTTCTCTATCATCTATCTTGCTTGTACAAATCTCAAAGCACTACATCATCTATCATCCATTACCTGCATAGATCTCAAGTACTTTATTATTTACCATTTATTTATTTGCACAGATCTTAAAGCACTCCATCCAATATTATTGTTCATCCGCTTATACAGTTTCAAAATATTCCATTCTTTGTCATCCATTTGCTTGCGCAAATCTCAAAGTAGTCTATCCTCCATCATCCATATGTTTGTAGATTTTAAAGTACTCCATCTTTTGTCATCCATCCACCAGTGCAAATCTTGAAGCACTCTATTCTCTATTATCCATTCACATGAACAAATCTTAAGGCACTCCATTTATAATCATTCATCTGCTTGCATAGATCTCAAAGCACCCCCATCTTCTATCATTCATCTTTTGCGTAGATCTTAAAACATCCCATCTTTTATTATCCATCCACCTACACATATCTCAAAGCATTCCATCTTTTGTAATTCATCTGCTAGCACAGATCTCAAAGCTCTGCTCCCTCTCTAAAACAAGTGACTCTTGCTAAGTTAGTGGGAAGGGCAGTTATAGAATTTTACAAAAAAAAAAAGTTTATCTTGTGATATTCGTGTGCTAAAATTTTGTAAGCAAGATAGGTGGCTAGGCCATTCAGTTTTGGTTGATAATTGATACTTTTAAAATTTTTGGGATCTAGGTGTAAATGGTTTAAACTTGAAGGATGTTTCCATAATTTTCTCTTTATTCAATAGAGAAAGATGTGTTATTTTTTATTAATAGAATGGGCCTGAATAGGATGCTGTGTATTTTATTTTTGGACTTGTGCTGAGTTGTCTTCATGGCACAATGTGCATATGGAGAGAGTGAGAGGCCTCTCTTTTTTTCTTTTCTCCACCTCTCTCTCTCTCTCTCTCTCTCTCTCTCTCTCTCTCTCTCTCTCTCTCTTTCTCGCACGTGCACACTTGCTCGCTCGCTAGCAAGACACACACATAACAAGTATATGTTAGACCCTATTGAGAGAGCTTTGGAAAGACAAGAGAATACTTTTTAGAGGGTAAAAAGTATTTTCAGAAAAGATGGGGATGTTGGTGAAATATTGAGAAGGGCTTATTGGTTTTTCAAAAAGTTGAAAGTATTCTACTTAGGAGAAGCTCCATTTTGGAGCTTTCTCCCAAAAGTTTTGTTAGGCTAATGTTGAAAAGCTATTTTTAGTTTAATAAAATTTCATTATATTACATTACATTATATTGTATTATATTATAATATTATAATATAATATTATATTGTATGATAAATAGGTTTTTCAAATTTCTAAATCATTCTAAAGGGGCCCTTCATTTTTCCGACCAATGGACGAGGTTAGCTAGCCATTGCATATGGCCAAAATACTCTCGCCATCCTCAAAGTACGGATGGATGAAGAATTTTGAAGTGATTTGAAATTTGCACGAGATGATTCTTAACTATGCTTTGAGATCTGTGCGGGAGGATAGATGAAAGTGTTCAAAATGCTTTAAAATCTATGTAATGTGATGAAACTTGGAGGACTCATTTGGAGATCCATGTGTGCATATGAATAAAGAGATTTGCAGAGCTTTTGAGATCTGTGCAGTAAGTGATCCTTCACTGTATACCTATACCAAAGATGCTTTGAAATCTGTGCATGCTGGTGAATAAAGGGGTTGGAAGTGCTTTGCAGAATTTAATGGAAAAGAAAAACAAACTTTTACCAGAAAAAATAGATTTTTTTTGGTAAAAAAATAAAAAAGATTTTACCTTGACTCTAACCCAAGCCTTAAAGCTCTATATAAAATGGAAACTTAGAATGAGCAACTTGTGGGTTCCTTACTTGCGCTCATTCTATTACCATGCTTGACTCGTACGCCATGTTCTTTCATGTTCATCATGTCCAGCTCAGCAACTCTAGCTCAAACCTTAAATACTATTAAATTAGACCAATATGGGTCGAACATATGCCTTTCCCATATTCTTTCTTTTGATTATTTTATTGGTATGTGTAAGCCGCTTTCTATTTTATTTAGATCTCACTTCTCGCATTTTCTTCTTCAAGATTGCCCAAATCATCTCATTTATGCTGAAATTATAGAAAAGATCTCTCGTTTTATAAAATTAATGATGCATGTAAAATAAATGAGCAGTTATTTTATGTTTTCTTTCAGATATCAGATACTCACAAGCAGATGATAGATGCTTTAATTGAACAGAATTTGATTCCTATCTTAAATCAAATGATATTTTTAGATTTGTGTTTGAAAGAAATTGAGGATAAAAGTTAAATTGTGGTTATGAAGAGGTAAAATGGCAGTTGTTAAGTCCAAAGGCAATTAGACTGGATTTAGAAAAGAAATATATAATTTTTCTAAAAGTATTTTAAAATGTAGGTTTATTGCTTAAAGTGGCATACATAATGATTTGTCATGCAGTGACAAATAAATACAATGATCCAAGAAGTTGACATAGAAAGCACAACATGAACAAACAAGAGAAAAATAAAAAAAAAAATCTAAAAACAGACGTAATCCTCTTTTAATTCTTTACTATAACTAAATATAATTTTTATTCATCCCTAAACATGGAGGTATGTATCTAGAAGCTAGATGAATAAGTATGTTTAATGCTCAGATTATAGCTTAAGTACTTAAGAAATTATTAAAAATTTAATCACTTAACTTTTTTCCTAAATGTTTTATATGTATAGCAAAATCTTGATTTGGTTGCCCTTATAGCTAGCAACTTAAAATATGCATTTTTTTAAAAAAGAAAAAAGTTTGTCGAAGTTCACCGAATTTACTGTTGTATTTATATACTATTTTAAAATTTATATTTGACACTTTGGCTTGAAAACAATCATTTATTTTTATTTCTTTACCATGAATACTATGTAATATCATATAAATTGTTTTTGACTTCCTTTTAGTACAATTTTTCTAAATATCAATAATTCAATTTATAGTTTATAATATTTTTAATTTTTTTGCTCTCATCTAAGTTATTGAAGAGAATAAATTGCAAAGTAGTACAAGCATGTCCTAAATCCAAGTTATTAGTAACAACTACATATATCTGGAACCGATAAACATAGCTGAGATAATTTTATCTTCCAATGTTAAAATAATTAAATTATATAATAATAAAAATATTTTTAATCGTTCAAAGAATCGCAGCCGTTTAATTCTCTCATATCTGATGAATCAGATACAAAAGAGCCACCTCAATCCACCGGCCCGAGACAAACCCCCCCGTGGAGCCCACGAGGCGGGCCCGGCCTGCACCCCGAATCCGGTCACCCTTGCCGACTCACCCTCAACCCTTTTCCTGTTCCTCGCGCCTTCCGACCGCCCCGCGTGGACGAAAAAAAGGGACGCCACTGTGCTGCGGGTGACCAGACCCTGGGTTCATCCAACACGGTTTTTTCTTTTTGCATGGATGTCCTCGTACATATCAAATTGATATTTTTCTAAAAGTGATATTTGCATGTATATCTCCGTAAACACTTGTTCTATCATTTTATTTTTTTTATTCTTATTTTTGCATATATACCAATGCCATTTAATGTTATTAAAAAAGTAATGGTTTCAATTAAAATATCTAAAATATTCTTAATAGATAGATATATAAAAAGAAATATTTATAAAGTGTTCCTGATTGAAAAAATAATAATTTTAAAATTCTATTTTATTTTTAATTAAAATAAATATAGTTTTTATTAACGGTGTGTGTTAAGAGAACTGTTATATTAGGGGTATTTATGCAAAAATAATATTTTTATAAAGGTACATAAATAAATATTAGTTTAGAGGGTATTTACATAAATTTGAATTTGTAGAAGGGTATTAATGCAAAACAATCCTATATTAAATAATACGCCGCGGCTCCGACTTTAGCAAAGAAAAAGAAGGCGCTTCGCCGGTTCTTTCTCTCCGTTGGCTAAAACCCCCCACCCTTCTCTCCTATTTAACTCTCTCTGACGCACTGAAGGCCGACGGTGAACGGTGCGGGCGAATTAGGGTTAGGGTTTGATCGAGGATTGGGAGAGATGGTGGTGGACAAGGGGAAGAAGGCCAAGTTCGCGGAGCGAGGGGAGGAGGACTCTGATCACATCGACGGCGAGCTCGTGCTTTCGATAGAGAAGCTCCAGGAGATTCAGGACGAGCTGGAGAGGGTAATGGCCTCCGTTTTCTTCGAAAGCTTTCACCTTTTTGTATTTTCTTGTTTGTGTTTTTTTTTCCTTTTTTGAAGGGAGAATTTGGAAGGAATTCGAGCACCTGTTTCGAATTTTTGATGTATCAATTGTAGATATATTGTTTACTTGTAAGAGAATTACTACCGAGATCTTATAATTTATTTGGCTCTCCGCTTCAGCTTGATGGTTGGACAGTTAAAAACTGATGATTCTTGGTAAGGAAATCTGGATTTTTTAATTAAAATTTGCTTTTTTGGATGCGTCAGTACGATGAATTTATTTCTTTACCAAGAGAATTTTGCTTAATTTCGGTTTGTGAGGGTATGCAGTATTTTAGTTGTGGCAATACGCAATGGTCTGTGTATTTTTAACAATTTAAATTATCCATGAAAGGTTTTCAGACGGCCATGAAATTGGATAATTTTGAGAATAAAATCACTTTATAATTAGTGCCCTGTTGTTGCTGAAATAAGATTTCTAATTTATAATTTCTTTTGTATGTTCTTGCACCAAAAAAAGAGTTCATTAAATTTGTAGTTTTGATATCTAAAAGTTGCCGACTTTATTCAGAAAGGAAAAACAATCATCGAGTAATGTTCTTGGGTATGTACTGCTGCTCTTATATGACCACCATCCATTTTATGATTTTTGTTTATATTCTTGTTGGTCTAGAATATATGCACTTAATGTTTATGGTGAGAGCCAAATGCCGGCCAATTTAGCATTGACTCTTCACATATGAGGGAACACAGAGGCCCAAGTACCTTAATAAGCGCATCTTCTTCCCTCCCTTTCTGCTTTTCTAACTTGTTGCGTTTTACAGGTCAATGAGGAAGCAAGTGATAAAGTTTTGGAGGTGGAACAGAAATATAATGAAATACGCGGACCTATTTACAGGAAGCGGAATGACATCATCAAATATATTCCAGACTTCTGGTTGACTGCGGTATGTTTTCCATCTGCAGTTATGTTTCAGTTGCTATTGGTAATTGAACAAATTGTCATTCAAATAGTTTTTACTCAACTTTGCAGTTTCTGAGCCATCCAGCACTTAGTAATCTTCTGAGTGAAGAAGATCAAAAGGTCTGCTGCCATTACTGAAATATTTGCAAATTTTAGTTCAAATTTTGATCATATCATCCTTAGAATTTGTTTATGGCTTATGCTATCACCCATGGAATTCGTACTGCAACTAGATGTTGATCCACATTTATCTATAACTTTATTCTTGGACATGCAGATTTTTAAGTACCTGGAATCGTTAGACGTGGAAGATTTTAAAGATTTGAAGTCAGGCTACTCCATAACTTTTGTGAGTGTTCTTTTTATTTGTCTGCTTGTGCTTTAGCTGATATTAACTCCCCTTCTGTGATTTAATATATTCAGTAACTTGCTTTGTTTCTCTGATATGGTTTTTGTGATGTTCAGAACTTCTCCCCCAACCCTTATTTTGAAGATAGAAGCCTTAAAAAGACATATTCCTTCTTTGATGAAGGAACAACTAACATAACTAGTACAACAATCAAGTGGAAGGAGGGGATGGTAAGGGCAATCTCTTCAAGAACACTATGGTCTATATTCTGACTTATAACCTGATGTGAATGTCACAACTAATGTTTCTTCACTACTATATTTGAAGAATACCGCAAATGGTGTGGCTCATGAGAAGAATGGAAATAAACGACCCTTTCCTGAGGAGAGGTTGGTTTTAATATCCCTACCTTGTTTCTATCTTAATGCAAAGCGATATTACTGAGCTTACCATTTTTTTTGTTGCAATCTTCAATGATATTTATCAATGTAGCTTAATTGCTATAAATTTTACTGCATCGATATGGTGAAACATACTTGGTATATCTGAAGTTTTGGGTTACCTTGTTTATAACTATGCTTTCGACTTTTGGCTACCAATAGTATTATACATGCTTATGACCCATGTTATTTTGTCTTCCATGGAATCATTGGATGCAAGGCTATTTTTTCATGGCAGACATCTATAAATTATATTGTTCTTCCATGAATTGTCACACATGGGGTTAGTGTAGCTCTCTATTTCTTTGCTTAGAGCTGCATGATGGGACAATTTAAACTGAAGAATTTGAAAATATGCGATAATGTATTCTTGACGTCGAAAAATTCTTGTTGTTATTGTACATTATCTACTTTGGGACATTTATGAACCTAATCCACAAGTTCTGTGGTATGTCTGATGGAGGGTTTCTGAATCTAGTCATGTGAAACTTTGGAACTTGTAGGCAGGAATCAATGCATGCTGCCCTTGTTACAAGAGTGTCTCATAGGCATAAAGAAAGTTAACATGGCCCATTTGCTGGCTTTGCCAGTGAAATTCGTGCATCATGCAAATTTCATTAACATTGGGGCAAGGCAGATTTCTGCTCATTTGTTAGGTTGATTGCCAAGGAAAGTAGCAATGGATGCAGTCTAGGCCCATTCATTGATTAATATTTGGCTGGCAACCTTTTGTATGTGGGAGATGGAACGTAGCATTCTAATGTGTTATGAGGGATGCTAATAATTTGGGACATGCTGCTAATTAGGGGCATGTGGTTAGTAATTTTGGAACCTTTTGTTTTGTGTAAGTGTCTTTGCATTCTCAATTCTCAATTTCACTAATCACCACCTATTGGTGGCTAAGCAATGGCGGATCTAGGAATGATCCCCGCATCCTTTTTTGCGCGGCGAAGAAAAAGTAAATGGAAATATCTTGTAAAGACAATGGCCTCCAGTGTAAAAGGTATATATTAAACAAAGGATGGAACTTATAAAAAGAACCAAAGATTTTTAAATCAACTTTAAAGAAAATGAATGGATATGAGAGGTTTAAATTTAATAGACTTATGTGAAAAGCCAGACTCCTCATTCATGATCCACGTGACACAAACAAACCAATAGAAGAGAGAGTGATAAAAAAACAAGGACATGGATTTCTTTCAAGAATGAGAGCCCACTGGAGGTGCCACCCATTAGGGAAGGGTAAAGAAATTCTTAGAAAGAAAGAAGGGCAAAGAAATAGAGTTGCTTGTGATTATGAGAAAATGCTAATCATTAACAAAGTTTAGTTGAAAAGGTCTAGGCCTTGTAATGCTGGACTCTGGGATGGAGACACATTCCCCATAGTTTGCTCTATAACCGTAGAGATGTAAGATGTAACTTCTGATAATTTTGGTCTTTTATAGAGGGAAGTTTTATTGAGACAGTTGCTAAAAGGGCTTTCATACCTCTAGTTGATCAAATCCTTGAAAGAATGACATCACTTCTTTTGAAAAGGTTGTGTGCTGGACTTCCTTACTTGATCAAGGGCAGTTCTTGGCAGAGATTTGTTTGATAGAATATAAACATATGCACCGATTTTAAAAGGAAGGGATAAGGAGTGTGGATAGGAGTGCCAATGTGACATGTTGTACCAGGTTGGGCTGAGGCCCAACTTTGGCCTAATTTTGAAAATTAACGCCCAAGCTTGTCCCAAAAATCCTAGACCCAAGCTCCACCTGACTGTGAGTGATTTTTTTTGGTTGGTTCAGCCTTAAATTAGGGCCAATTCATTGTTAGAAATGTTTCCAAGCTCGAGCCCAGCCCAAATTCATTCAGGCCCACAAGTTTAGGGCTAGTTAGCTTTAGGTAGGGGTGAAATGGATCAAATATTATCATAATCCATTTCTATATCTGAATCCATCTAGATATGAGTGCAAATTATATCCAACTACTATCTGTATTTGTATTTGTTTCCATTTTAGAAAAACAGATATCTGGATACACCCGTTCCATCTCTGAATATTCAATTTTGTTTGTAATTCCATTTAGTTTAATATAGCTCTCGTAACTCCAAAGCAAAATAAGCAACAACATAAACATATCTTTAATTTAATCTTTGGTCCGTATAGTGACATCTTTGATTTCCTACATTGCATCCTTAAATATCAGCTTAATAATCAGTTTTTTAAATCCAAAGTATGTAACGTAGCATAATTGTTGGGATCCACTAAATAAGTCAGATGATTAAGTTGGTCCGATTATGTCTTTGTTGTTTTCTTGTATGACCATTTGTTTGTTGTAGGAAAATTAATAAAAGGAGGTTAGGAAGCTTATGTACATCAAATTGAAAAAATAAAGTGGAATAAAATCTTATCCATAACATTTAACTATCCAACTTACAACTTTATTAGTGCTGTATTTGTCGATATCCAATTCGTACTAAAGCCATTTAAAACAAAATATGGATGCAAATCTGGCATCTTGTTGGTATCCGTATCCATTTAAAACAAAATATGGTATCGGTTGTGAAGTTTATTTATTGCATGCTTACAGTGTTCTTATTTTCTTGTAATACTTCCTTCCATGTGGTAGATTGGAAACCCTCAACATGTCACAATTGTTGACATATAAAAAAGAAAAATCAAACATTACCTTAGTAGTTTGATAGTTTAATTCTTGGATTTATTTTTCCTCTTTCTGTAACTTCTTGAAGGAATTTCATTTTACTTATATTGAGAAAGTATCTTTGGATTATTTATCTTAAATTGAAATAGCACTAAGTTGAGACCCAAGCCACATCATTTGATTCATTTAATAGAAATACTGATCAAAACTGACCTCAAATTCTGGGAACAACACACTGTGGTAATCTAAGACCTATTATTTCCCGATGTACTTCCTGTTTTCTATCGTAGAGTTGCTATATATAAAAGTCTTGAATCTTGACAAGTTGGACAGCCAAAAAGTTATGGCTTTTATCTAGAATTTATGTTCAAGTGATACATACAAGTGGTCTCATGGCAAGATCAACTCGGTCAAGTTATTTAATATGACTAACAATGTATTATGTGTATTTGTTGATACTAGTAATTTGTGTTGTTCTTATCATTATTAGAAGATAGTTCAAGGTGCCTATGAATTTGTTTTGTAGACAAACTCAATAAATTCATCATTTTTTAGGTTCAATGATGTGAGTGGGGGTGTCATTGTAGATTCCAATATTTAGTCATTAGATCCATTTCCTGGATCTTTAGTGGTGGAAATTAGATAACGTAATCTCAGGTCTGAAGGGCTCCACTTAGTCATGATGTGGCAATTTAGATTATAATTACCATGGGACTTTTTGTTTTGCTCCTACAGTTGTGGGGTAGGACAGCAGAGCCCCATCTCATTTAGGTGTATGTATGCCTCATTCCAATCCTTTTTCAATTTTTATTTGATTAATGTTTGCCATTAAAAGGACCTATTTATTATGTGAGGTTAGAGAGAAGTTTAGGGAATAAAAAAAACTTTTACTTTTGAAACCTTGTCTGCCTCATTTTTCGTTTCACCTTGCATAACTTCTTCATCCACTTCTTTCTCCTCTCCTTGTTTCCTCAATATTGAAAAAGCTTGGATGCAACTTATATTCCAATATTAACTTTAGATCTGGTCTGAAATTAAATCAGCCCTAAAAATGCTAAAAAGGTTGGCCTCTAATTTAGAAAGGGGCTGTATAATACTACCCGAGAATCTTATTTGGTAATTCTGTTTTAATTAGGGTCATTGGTACTGGGCATTCAGTCCAGTTTGTGGTGCTGTCTCCCACCCTAAATTATGAACTTTTTCTTCATAATTTTGGTCCAGTATTTTGCCTCTAGGCAAGAACTTTCTTTTAAGGGCCCTTCTATGTTGTGGCATAATATTGACATCCTAGACCCTGATGCTAGTCAAGAGCCATGAAATTATAAAGATGGTTTGAATCATGCATCCAGCGGTCGAACAATTCTTTGGAATAGTTGAATTATCAGTGAGGAGCATGAGAGTATTGAATTTTTGGGCACCATACTTGTGTTTGATACTACTAACATTTTTTTATGAGTAGCATTTTTTGTGCAAAGATACTATCGATGGTGTGGAGTATAGACTTTGAAAAATAAGGAAGATAGTTGACATAATATTTGAACAACTTGCAATGTCTTGTTGCACATCAGAACTTACACAGACACAACAATTGGCCTGTGGAATTTAACTATTCATACAAAAATTGATCTTGTGAGTCATTAATTTAACATATTAATGCAATTTATGCTCCTTGTATCTTATTTCTTTTATCTAATGATGCAGTTTCTTTAGCTGGTTTGGTGAAACTCAGCAGAAAAGTATCTCAGAAGGTTTTTCTGATGAGGCAAGTTTTCTAAAGATGTAATCGGGCAGATCATTACTTTCTTGTTTCTGCTTCACTTAAAACAATTTTTTATAGTTCATGATTCATGTATGATGTGATACTTAATGATAACAACATATGGGTCTACCATAGTATGATGTGCTGTCCTTCATCTTGCTGATCTTTGTTGTTAATGTAGATCGAATCAAGCCAGCTTTACCTGTTTTCTCTTTTATCTAATTTCTTGTAGGATATTTCATCAGATTTTTTTTTTAATCCAGTGTGAAAGTTATCTTGTAGCTCATAAATGTGCAGGTGGCTGAGATAATCAAGGAAGATTTGTGGCCCAATCCTTTGAAGTACTTCAACAATGTGAGTTGTTACTTATGTTTGCTTCTTTTGGTACCTAGGATTTATTTTTGTATCGGTAAGTTCATTGTATATTGTATAAGGTAGACTAGAATCCAATCAACCATATTTGAAGTTAGATCTGGTCAATCTTGAGCAAACAATGGGTGGCCAAAATCGATGATCCGAACTATTGGATGTGATCTGCTATCTTTAAATTTCTTATAGACCAAATTTTATGTGATTTGGAGAGCCTTGGCTTATGTATCGAGTGGTCAAAAATGAACAATTTAAATAACATTATACAATGCTCTTTTTGGCCGCTCGATATATAGGCTAGGAATCTCCAATCACATGAAATTTGGTTTACAAGAGGTTTAGAGGTAGCAGATCATATCCAATTTTGCGAATCATCAATGTCGAAATGCTATCATCCGTCAAAATTGACCAGATCTGTATATATGTATGGTCGACCGTTGGATTCTAGTGTATCTCTGTATATAAGTATATATATAATACACACACATAAACTTTACGTTAACTCCTTGCAAAAGAGGAGTTTAGCAATTTTGAAGTCAATGATAGACCATCAAAATTGAAGATCCAAATCATTGAACTTGATCTATACTACAAAAAATGCCTAAAAACCAAATTCATATATTTTGGTGGTTTCTAACCTACGCATCAACTCGCTACAAAATAATTGGTGGCAATTACATGTGTGATAAAATATATGATAGGGCATATAAATTGGAAATCCAGTTTATGCAGCATGATCTACATATTTTAAAATATGGGTAGATTTGAGTTCACTAGGTTTTGATGATTAGATCATAGTAAAACAACATCTTGTTATCAAAACCATCATTTTGACACCTACATGATGATTAGGTTAGAGACCAAGAAAACACATAAACTTTGGTTTCTAGGCATTTTTATAGTATAGATCATGTTTGATTATTTTGATCTTGTATTTCGATATTCTATCATTGACCTTTTTCGGGGAGTTAATATAAAGTTTGTTGTCCAACTTTCTCTCTATGTACATATATGTATGTATGTAGGTATGTATACTTAGTGCATGTATACAAATCTATGGTAGGACACCCTGTGGGATGCTAGGATGGGGTACCATCCCAAGTGTTGGGATGGGATTGTCCGCTGTCATCCCAATTGGCACGTCTTGCGACATCTCATGGCCTAAGTATTGAGATGGGGTGGGATGATTGTTCCATGGGAAAACCAGGATGGCCCCATCCCACAAGATTTAAAACCTTATATGCGCATATGTGTGAGTGCCAATAATTTCTGTCCAAGAGTGATCTGGACCCTTGAATCTAATTGGACGAATCCCATCCATCTAAACTATCTTGTAAAGACTTCTACTTTTCTATTTGGCACTTTAGCATTCTATGCTTGCTCAAAATACCAATAAAATATCGCCCAAGTTCTCGAGTTTCCATCTAATTCCAAATCCTCCCCTCATCCAAATTTAGTTGGTCTCAAATTTCCAAAGCATCCTGGCTTTAAGCTTTTAGCCTGGTGGACTTCAGCTTCTAGACCAATGGATTTTGGCCTCTGCAAAGAAAGAGGTCAAGTAGAAGAAAACTAATAGGTGGCTTCTGTGACCAGCCTTCATCCTTCTTTACTTGGCCTTCCATCTTTACCTCTCATTCATCTCTTCATAAGAATCTAAAGGCAAGCTATTGCTTCTGCTTCTTCTTTTTCCTTTTGGTTTATTTGCAGTTCGTCTTAATGTTTTCCTTTTATGATTGATCAAATGCCTTGAATCTGACTGTTATTTTGAAGTGGAGATGAAAATTGTAACAAATTCGTTCTAGACCTGTTTTTTGATTTGATGAACTGTGGAGAGATATAAAGAGAACAAGGAATTGGAACAGCAAGAAGAAAAGAAGTCTTAGAGAAAGAAAAGAAAATAGAAAAGAAATATTAAGACAAAAAGAGTCGAATATGAGAAAGAATAAGAGAAAGAGAGGAAGGAGCCCTAAGACCTTTTCCTTCACTAATAATATGTTTGCACATGCCCAGACTTCAGAATTGCAGGCTGCAAGTCCCATTTATTGGATTTGAGACCTAATCGCCAACAGAAATCCTCGACAAAGAGATTTACTCAGATTTTAGCGACTCAAATTCTCAAATATGCATGTACAATGCACTTGCATGGTGAGGTTCTTTTATAAAAAAAATTATGAGTGAGAAGAATGCATTAAAAATGGAGAGCACACAAGATATTTTAAATATATGCAAGAAAATATTTATATTTTAACAATAATATATTATTTATTATGTTATTTTTTAATCCATGAATCTCGTTAATTATAGAACATTAATATTAATTTAAAAGAGTTCTGGATAATTGAGTATCCTAATTAAAGAAAGAAAATTGGAAAAGTATTATTTCAGTAGAATTCTAGAGAGCAGCACCTTTTTCTGTTTTTTTTTTTGGGGGGGGGGGGAGTGGTGGTGGTGTTGGTGATTTGTGTGAGAAAGAGAAGAGAGCGAATGATAATTTTTTGGGGTGGGTTGGGAGGTGAGTGTTTTGTGAGATGTAGCTTCAAGCCCTGAGGCTGGCCGACTCCTTTTGTGTTTTATTGTATTAGATTCTAGAGAAGTCAATTCCAATTATGAGATTCTAATGATTGGTGAGGAATACGCTAATTAATCTTGAAAAACTAAACTTGATGTGAATTAGTAAACTAATGTGAATCCTCCAATTTAGAAAGATTTTCATAGTAAATACTAAACTTTCTTATTTAGTGTTTGTACCAAATATATCGAGATAGGTATCTACACTATATATGAAAGCGCCAATAATTTTTGTCCAGGAGCAATCTGTACCTTTGAATGTAATAAAACAAATCCATTGATTTTTGTAAAAACTTAAAGTGAAAATAATTTTTATGGCCTCATTGTGTCTGGATAGAATTCCTCATCCATCCCTTCCTCTCTGGTTAACGTCATAGTTTTTGTTTTTTTATAGGAAATTCTTAACGGACGTAGTTGGGACTCTAATATTGCTCCATTATATCTTGCTTCTCTAGATCTATCTTCTATCCAGGCTTCCCATCTTCTGTATAGCATCAATATCATTTTTGTCTGGAAGCTATCTTGATCATTACATTTTCCGAGTTAATCCTAATTATTGAATCCCAAAAGTGTTTCCACCTAAGCTTTTTGGTGGGAGGTTTCCAAAGAGCTTGGATCCTCTTCAATCTGGAATCTGGATCCTCACTCGGTGTTTTTTTTTTTTAAAAAAAAAAGAACAAAACTTGCACTGCTGGATTCAACAACTGCATGCCTACTATTGTACCTCATATAATTCTGGAATTATTGATTTAAAGGATCATACAAGAAGTTAGTTGTTGTCTAGAGATGGAATTGATTAATCTTAGCCATCCATCATTGAATGGCTGAAAATTATTAAGAAATTTGGAATTATTTTCTCTTTAGAATTCAAATGATGTTTGCATTAGAAAAATTAATGGAATTATCGATTTATTGATGTTTTTGGGCTCTTTATTTTGTCTTCCTCCACTCCTTTCTTTTTCCATCTCTGTTCTCTTCTCCTCCTTCCTTAGAGGGAGCCTCTCTCTCTCTCTCTCTCTCTCTGTCTTTCAGGTAACTTAGAGGGATGCTTCTCAACTGTGAGTTGGCATAAAATCCATTAAATTTAAGACCTTCCAATTGGACGCATTATCTCCACCTCTTGAGTTTGAACTGAACCTGGGGGGGATTTTTTGTAGGGACCTGTATATTTAGGCAAGTAATGCTAAATTAAAAAACTCCAACCAGAGCCAAGTAAAAGGAAAATTTAACAAACAATCCTTGCAAACATCTTAAGGAAGAAGGTTAGCATTCTAATACTTGGAGCTTAGAAACCATTTGGAGCTATGGAACCTGATAGTTAAACTACTTAGAGCTTGATTTCTCTCTCTTTATTTTAGTGAAAATAAATTTCGGGTCCAATGTGCATTTGCACATGCGAATTTCATGGGAGGGAGTGAGAGAGTTACCCCCAGATTTAATATGCTGTTATACCTTGCTGGTGCAGGAGGCTGACGAGGAGGATTTTGATGGAGACGAAGATGATGAAGAGGTAGTTATGTTTCTTGTCTCTGTGTAATTGCTACTTCTTGTTTAATGCGCTTATTCTCTTAGTCAATGGAACAGCCTTTGCTAGATTCTAGCTTCTCATGGTTTTGTAACTCTGTCAACTGGTAAATAAATTTTGGGCACCTTAAATCTTTGTGAATAAATTTAGACATGTGCAGACTCCAGATGAGTCTTGACACTTGATGGACTATTAGTCACCTTGCATAGTAATCTTAATAAGGAATAGCTTATTCACCTTAAAATTAAACTTGAAAAAGGTAGATAAATGATAAGATGCAGCAGAATCTGTTAAATATTGTGTATAGTTGTTTTCTGTTCTCCTGTGTGAACCATTAATTATGCCTTTATATTCTGAAGCAAAAGTAATACCTTAAAAAGAACTGATCTTTCCTATGCTGCAACAAACAAAAGTGTAAATTCAGTTCAATCAAGCTAAACGCCAAATCTTATTATGTGGAATTCCCACCATTTTCTGTGATACACGTTTTTCTACTTTGTATTGCAGTATTGACTGACTTAACCTCATTAAACTATAAAAATTAAAGACTTCTTATGGATTTTTCGCCATTTTTTATTTTAAATGTTACACCTAATCTCAATCAGCTAAGGAAAAAAGAGAGGGGAAAGCAAAGTCAAACAACCATGACTGGGACTCTCCTTCAAGTCCATATCTATGATACATTAGATACTGCCCTCCATGATCTTCTTCCTATAGGTCAGTAAAAAAATATTATCTCACAGCAATGTTGCAACTGCATCTCCACCGTGAACATGCTCCCAACATCAACAGAATCTAGAATTTAGTTATCTCCAACATCTGGTGAAATAACTTAACAGGCACCCATCACCCTTTAGCAATACAATTGTAGTAGTTGCTAGTTGTTGCGGAAAATACAGGATCCAAACGGCGAACAGAACAATGCACAGAAATTGAGAGAGGAAGAGGAAGAAGAAATTGAACACAGGAATTTACGTGGTTCGGCAATGTGCCTACGTCCACGGGAGCGAAAACGGCCGTAACTTCTCTTCTGTCACAAAATAACATGGGTTACAAGATATTTATAGCTAAACCCTAACCCTAGAGTCCCAATCCCTATCAGCATCCCTGGTAAAATAAAATATTACATAATTATCCCAAAGATAAATATATCTCGTCGCTTCGCTCCGCTCCGTTAGAATACCAGTGTACCACTCAAATAAGAATACCACTTAATATGAGCCACTTATTCTAACAATCTCCACCTTGGCGAATATTCACCCCTTAGGAGAAAAAATAACCTGGGATACCACCTGACGCTGATAGGTTGGAACACATCCTCTCTAGCACCTAGAGATGTTAACCAAGTCCAAGCAATGCTTGAACTTGTCTGCAGTAACGGGTTTTGTCAACATATCTGCTGCATTTTCAGAAGTGTGAACTTTCTCAAGCAATATGTCACCGGAAGAAACCAACTCCCTGATCTTGTGATACCTCACATCTATGTGTTTGGTTCTCGCATGATACACCTGGTTCTTCGCCAAATAGATCGCACTCTGACTGTCACAATGCAACTGAACTCCACATTGCTGAACACCCAGCTCCTTGACTAATCCCGTTAACCACAATGCTTCCTTGGCAGCCTCAGCCACTGCCATATACTCTGACTCAGTCGTAGATAGTGCAACTAGAGACTGTACCATGGACCTCCAACTGATAGGCCCTCCTGCAAGAGTGAATATATAGCCTGTAGTCGACCTCCTGTCATCCAAGTCCCCTGCATAATCTGCATCAACATACCCTATGACTGAAGGATCATCCTGCTGTCTGACAAACATGATACCATGGTCTGTAGTACTCCTCAAGTATCTGAAAATCCACTTGACTGCATCCCAATGCTGTCTCCCTGGATTCGCCATAAACTTGCTCACTGCACTAACTGCATGCGCCAAATCCGGCCTGGTACAAACCATAGCATACATCAGACACCCCACTGCACTAGCATATGGAACCTTTGACATGTCTTCAATTTCTTTTTCTGTCTTTGGGCACTGTGAGGTAGACAATCTGAAATGATTCGCTAAAGGTGTGCTCACTGGCTTCGCATTACCCATGCTGAACCTCTCCAACACCTTTTGTATATAACTACCCTGAGATAACCACAATTTCCTGGAATCTCTGTCCCTGCGAATCTCCATCCCAAGAATCTTCTTGGCCGCGCCCAAATCCTTCATGTCAAACTCTCTACTCAACAAAATCTTCAACTTGTTGACTTCATTTATACTCTTCGCAGCAATCAGCATATCATCAACATAAAGTAACAGAAAAATAAAAGAACCATCATCAAGGCTCCTCACATAAACACAACAGTCATACTCACATCTTCTGTAGCCAATCCGAATCATGTAGGAGTCAAAACGCTTGTACCACTGCCTCGGAGACTGTTTTAGCCCATAAAGTGACTTTCTCAATTTACAGACTAAGTGCTCCTGTCCAGGTTCCGAAAACCCTTCTGGCTGCTGCATGTAAATCTGCTCCTCCAACTCACCATGAAGAAAAGCTGTCTTTACATCCATCTGCTCTAACTCCATATTGTAATGTGCTACCAATGCTAACACTACCCTGATGGAAGTGTGTCTGACCACTGAGGAGAAAATCTCATCATAGTCAATCCCAGCTCTCTGTGAGTATCCCTTTGCTACCAGACGTGCCTTGAACTTTTCCCCTTCTTTTTCTGATACTGCTTCCTTTTTCTTGAACACCCACTTGCATCCTATCGCTCTCTTCCCCTTTGGAAGCTCCACCAACTTCCATGTCTGATTTTTATTCAAGGATTCCATCTCCTCCATCATAGCACCCATCCATTTACTCTTCTCCTGGCTGTGTACTGCCTCCTGAAAAGTAGTAGGATCTCCACTGCTAGTGATTAATGCATAGGAAACCAAATCTTCAAAACCATACCTAGTTGGTGGCTTGATAGTACGCTTGGGTCTATCTGTGGTTATATTATGTTGCTCTTGATCGGCTAAGGTAGAAGTCTCTGTACTCTGAATATTATTTTCCTTGACAGAACTCTCTAACTCCACCTGCATCACCTGCTTATTGCTAGTGCAACTTTCTGGCATCTGCTTCTCTTCTTGTTGAGTACTTTTCAACATGGCTTTCTCATCAAAAACCACATCTCTGCTGATCACCACCTTGTTTGCCTTCGAATCCCAAAACTTGTACCCTTTCACCCCTTTCTGATACCCCAGAAAGATACACTGTCTAGACTTCGGGTCTAGCTTTGACCTCTCCTCACTAGGAATATGCACATAGGCAGGACATCCAAATACTCTCAAACCTGAGTAGTCTACCTCATTACCTGTCCATACCTCCTCTGCAACCTTACCATCTAGTGCTGCCCTAGGTGACCTGTTAATCAAGAAGCATGCCATATTCACTGCCTCTGCCCAGAAGTTCTTTGCAAGCCCTGCATTTAACCTGAGACACCGTGCTCTTTCAGCTATAGTCCTGTTCGTCCTTTCCGCCACACCGTTCTGCTGAGGTGTCTTGCGTACTGTGAAGTGTCTCTTAATCCCATGCTGCTCACAAAACTCAATGAACTTTGAATCTGTGTACTCAGTCCCATTGTCTGACCTGAGGCATTTGATCTTTCTTCCTGTCTGATTCTCTACTTCAGCTTTCCACAACTTGAACTTGGCAAACGTTTCTGACTTGTGCTGCATGAAGTACACCCAGACCTTTCTCGAGAAATCATCAATAAAAGTTACGAAATATGTATGTCCACCCCGTGATGCTACTCTAACTGGTCCCCAAACATCTGTATGAATATAGTCAAGAATACCCTCTGTCTTGTGCGTGGCAGTCCTGAATTGAACCTTGTTCTGTTTTCCAAGAACACAATACTTGCAGAAATCCAGTTTGCAAGTTTTAACACCCTTCAGGAAATTTCTTTTATGCAGTTCTAGCATACCACGTTCACTCATATGACCCAAACGCATATGCCACAAGACTGTATTATCAGACTCAGATTCTGCAGCAGCAACTCCACCTACAACAGTAGTCCCTATCAACCTGTAGATGTTCCCTGCTACTTTCTGCCCCTTCATCACTGCCATAGCACCTCTACTAACCTTCATTACTCCACCTTGAGACTTGTAACAAAATCCGTTAGAGTCTAAGGTACCCAATGAAATTAGATTCTTTCTCAAATCTGGAACATGTCTAACATCACACAACGTTCTAACCACACCATCAAACATAGTAATTCTGATATTCCCTATTCCAATGACTTTGCAAGATGCATTATTACCCATCAAAACAGAACTAGAATTAACTAACCTGTAGGTATCAAACCAATCTTTATTGGGCGTCATGTGATAGGAACATGCTGAATCTAGAATCCAAGAATCCGCGAGATGATCTGAACTGGATGAAACTGAAAGTATATCACCGTCACTGCTCTCTGTGTCTTCTTTCACTATATTTGCAGACTTGGACCCTTCAGATCTGTCATCATCTTTACCCTTCCTTTTTTCAGGACAATTCCGCTTTATGTGACCTTGTTTTCCACACTTGTAGCACGTTATGCTCTTCTTTTTCCTGGATTTAGATCGAGATTTACTGCGATTTGATCCATTCCTTGTGTTGCTTCTTCCACGCTCCTGGTTACCCTTCACCACTAAGCCTTCTCCTTGAGAACTCTCAGCACTGGCTTTCTTCCTCTGATGAAAACCTAACAAGGCTCCAATGACGTCCTCTAACTCTAGGGTCTCCTTTCCCCAGAGTTGTAACCAAATTTTCGTACGTAGGAGAAGCGGGTAAAGAATGCAATAACATCAATGCTTTGTCTTCGTCTTCAAACTTCACATCAACTCGCTGCAGATCATTGATAATCTGATTGAACACGTTGATATGTTGGCTTAAATCAGCACCCTCTATCATCTTAAGACCGTACAGTTTCTGCTTAAGATAGAGCTTGTTCGTCAACGATTTGGACATGTACCGACTCTCCAATTTTGACCAAATTGCTGCCGGCGATTCCTCGTCCATGACATGATACATCACGTCATCAGCCAGACAAAGTCGTATATTTGAAACAGCCTTAGCCTCCAATTTCTTCCACTCTGCATTACCCATGTCATCTGGTTTCTTTCCGTACAGGGCCTTTACCATACCCTGTGATACTAACAGATCCTTCACCCTCCTCTGCCATAGCCCGAAATTCCCAGTTCCATCGAACTTTATCACATCGAACTTCGCAGAAGACATCCCTACAATCTTATCTTTTTGCAAAATAAATTAGAGAAAAATAGGATCTGATGAAAAATAAAAAAATACCAGAAACGCCCCTCTTCTTAGGTCAGAACGCGCACGGGAGAGACTCCTCTTCCGGATCTATCACGCGCGGCGTTGGAGACGCGGCAGAGGCGGTGCGGTCACGGGCACGGGTGCACGACGGCGCAGCAACCGGAGGACGCGGGCAGACACAGGCGCACGGGGGCTTCTTCTTCCTCGCTCGTGGACTGCAACAGGGAGTTTTTCTTCCTTCCACGCGGAAGCCGCCGCAAACAAGGAACCACCACAGGGAGAAGAAACTTGGGTTTCAGTTTTGGGAAGAAGACGCCTTGGGAGAAACAACCCACCACCTGAAGCAAAACCTCCCACGGCTTGGAACAACCCCTCCTGTGAAACAGAACGCCCAAAAAAAGAAACCACTGGACTTCCGTTCCTTCTCTCACGCTCCTTCCTCTGTTCTTCTTCTCGTTTTGGGAAGAGAAGACACCCAAAAAATATGAGCCTTCCACGTGAAGCAAAGTTTCCCCCTTCACGTGAAGCAGAAATCACCCACAGCACCGTGGGGATTTTGTCTTGGGAAGAAGACGCCCAAAAGAACCCACGCGACGGGAAGAAGAAGAAGTTCCTCCTTGTTTTTTTTTTTTTTTTGTTCTGTGTGTTGTTCTCGGCTTGGGAACAACCCTGAGATCCCACAAGAATTAACACCCACGGCTTGGGAAGAGAGCCTTGGGAGAGAGGACACAAACCCCTTAGCCCCTCACGTGAAACAGAGAGAAAACAAATCCCCCCTTCCTTCACGTGGATCAGAAATCGCCCGCAGCACCAACGGGAGATCACTTTTCCTTTCCTCGCGGCACCGACGTGAACACCTTGTAGCTCTGATACCAATTGTTGCGGAAAATACAGGATCCAAACGGCGAACAGAACAATGCACAGAAATTGAGAGAGGAAGAGGAAGAAGAAATTGAACACAGGAATTTACGTGGTTCGGCAATGTGCCTACGTCCACGGGAGCGAAAACGGCCGTAACTTCTCTTCTGTCACAAAATAACATGGGTTATAAGATATTTATAGCTAAACCCTAACCCTAGAGTCCCAATCCTTATCAGCATCCCTGGTAAAATAAAATATTACATAATTATCCCAAAGATAAATATATCTCGTCGCTTCGCTCCGCTCCGTTAGAATACCAGTGTACCACTCAAATAAGAATACCACTTAATATGAGCCACTTATTCTAACACTAGTCCCTAAAAACATCCAGACTCTTTGATAATGCAATCTGAAGTCATTATTTATTTGGTCCTTCAGTATTCTATGAAGGTCAAAAGAAGCTCAATTCAGCAACTCAAAGAGTTCAATATTAGCAAATTAGTTGTCCAAACCCGCAGTTTGTTGATTAACGTTTATCTGACACAAACGTTCATGTCCATGAAATGGGGACAGATCTCAAGTACTACTATGTATTTGAAGTTCCCCCTCCTTTTCAGTAACTTCCTATGAATTCTTGTAGGAGATGGTCTGATATTGGGAGACACCATATGAGACTGGTATTTTAGTCATCTTGTGTTGTATGTATCTTGTATTGCTTCCCCATTTACCATTAAGGGTGTTGAATTGTGATTCATCTTCTTATCATGAGGTAAACTTTATCTTTACTGAACTACTTGAAGTCCCTAAGCTGACTGGCTGTAGAAGCGGACATCAGAATGAAGTGACTACTTAACTGGGACTGTAATGATATCATGAACTACTTACTATTGTTCGAGCAGATAAATGAAGCTTTATGTGCTGTTGTCAATGCAGAATAACGGAGTCTTCGACATTGCAGGAAACCCAAATTATTCCCCTTGTCATTCCTCTCTTTGCATGCCCTAGTATATTAGCAATTAATGTGCAGTCAAGGAACTGCTAACATCTAGAATGTGATGGCCACAGGACTGTATTTGACTGGGTTCTTGATCTATTTGTCTGTAGGGCACTGACTTTGAAGACGAGGATGATGATCAAGCTGATGAAGATGACAGCTAAATTTATAATTCATTGTTGTCTTGTATTTTTGGCTTCTTAGCATGTTTCTCTGGCTCAAGTGAAGTAGCATTTCAGTAGGGCTAGAATGTGATGAAAAGGATGTTAGCTGTCGCTCTCTTGGCTTCTATTTTGCAGACCTTAACTGAAGAGGTCTTTGCTTGCTTATGCTAAACTTGTAGATTATGATAGTAGGCTTCTTGGTTGTTCTAACCTTGCATGTACTGTGTTCTATTTTCTTCCGTAGAGCTTTTTGGTTGTTTCCTGGGCATACCAGTTAATTTTTTTCCCCCAGATTGTGATGACTAAATTTACCTCCTTTGTAAGAGGAACACCCTGGTGATCTACGTGGCATTTCAATCCAAATGGGGCGAAGAAGTTAAGCTGCTGGTTTTTAATTTGGCTTGTTAGAGCACTTCCTTTTACGTAACCTGTTTGTATTTCACCTACTTACCATATTGAATCATGCTGCTGCCGGTACACTACCGTCTCTATTCCAATGTTCATGCAATTTTTATGGTACGTTGAGAGCCCTGGTCGAGCATATCCCGTGGGAGCAAGCGAAGAACCTGTGTTTCTCCTCGGATATCTACAGAGTTCTCAAGGTTCATGGCCTGTTGCTGAATCCCTGTAAGCTTGACACCAGAGCTGTCGAACCGAGTCCATACTTCACCATGGAAGGGGTCCCTACTGTAATCAGGTCGTTAGGGGACTTATGGAGGAGAGATTGAATGACGACCTGCTGGATCCCATGAGCATGAGCAGGTGAAGTACGGTTTTGCATTAATTTTCTCCAGTAACGCATGGTTTGTTTGAGAAACGGTACAGTGTACTTTTAGTTAAGATTTCATTATCTGCACGAGCTGAAGTGCATGTTACGTACCTAACGTGGATGAAGCAAAAGTGAACCCAGTTTCATGTTGCCTCTGACACGTTGCAAGAAATAATCAAAAGATTATGAAGGTAATTCGTTGAACAAAAATTTTATCACCCTACTTGACCCCCCACCGTGCAGGTATTTTGGCAGTTATCTTCTACCAAAAAACAGAAGGAAGCTTAAAATTGAGAAACAAATACACGGTAGGAGGCATCATCTTCAATCTCTCATATTATTTTGTGTAATTGTTAAACTCAAAACTTAACTTCAGTAATTTTTCGAGAACTATGATGGACAGGCCCTGCCTATTCGGTGAGGGATAAACCTGAAGTCTCTCGGATCAACAAAGGCGACTTTACCAACTCAACTGGCACGCTCAACTAATTTCAATAATTATTTTAGGTTTATTAACGATATCCATGGCAAAATTAAGAAAAAGACAATGGAACCAAGGTGTTCAAAATTGCTCATTATGAAACTGTTAATGCTTTGACTTTACAAGTACTTAAAAGCCAGACAAAACCACGGAGAAGTCTAAGGTGCCTCAAGGTGAACGGCAAGAACTAGTAATGGCAAAACCAAAATATTATGCAATATAAACCTTTAAGAGGAACATAAAACAAGAGAGAGAATTTTACATGGTCCTCTGCAAGCTGTACACAAACATATATGGCATGTTTGGGAACCTTCACTCAATTCATGCAGTTTTCCGCAGCAAATTTGATGGGAATGGTCATATTGTTGAAAGATAAAATAAATAAACATGGATACCCCATAATAAAAATACACCAAGCAGTTTTGCATCATTAATGATGGACAAGAAGCAGATTCTGGCATCATGGTATAAACCACTTTATCATTTCTTGACGGCTCCGCTAACCAGCAATCCACAAGAATCCTTATATCAACTATTATTCTCCAGCTCATCTTGACATCTCAAGTCAAGATTGTTCAACTTCACCATTACCAACCAGCTGTTAGCATAATTGAAAACAATGTCAACAGGAAAGAAATTGATGTTTTCAGACAGAATTAGAAATATAATATTTAAGTGATGCACATTTGGAAGTGGCATGCAGTAAAAAAGTACTACTAATCAAGATGCATACAAGCACGCATCTGTTAGCAAACTTCTAATGGCAATGGCATTACTTCTTCCATCTGGCAGTATAATAAAACTTTGTGCAAAGTAAGGCTTCTTTTGAGCAAAGCAGTGGAGAGTGGAGTACAAACAATCCCACAAAAATGCAATTATCTTATTTTCCCTGAGGCACATGAATCAGGGATTCTTCCTTAGAACAACAAAATACCAGGACAAAGTATCATGAACAATATGATTCTAAGAAAGAAGGATCCAGTTCACCTTCCTTCTTAACCTTCAAGACAATTTTGTGAATTAATTCTGAGTCATTAGCATGGGATGGTTGATAATTTATACAAGTAGAAAGTAATGCAATAAGTGACCACAACAAAGAAACATAATATCTAAAAATCATATTCCAACAATAAGCTGTACAAACTCGAAGACATGATGTTGAACCAGACCTAGCAACATGATATGTAAAAAGCAGAGAAAGGATCAACAAATTCCAGCATCAAAGGAAGTAAGAGTTCTTATTTTCATGTGCTAAAGTGAGAGTAACAGTAATATTAAAGAGTTAAAATGTGTTATCTCCTTTGCCAAACCTAAAGAATGCCACCATTTAGAGAGGGTCAAATATAAAATCATAGGTCATAAGATGATGTACATGGTTTATGATCTCCTTAAGTTTTGATGAAGGTTCAGTAGAAACATATGAAGCAAGCCCCACAAAATTTGTTGAAACCAAATATATCTGAATGAACTCACCCATTTAAAAGTACCAAAATAGATTATGAAGAGAATTTGTAATATAATCCTATTTGGGAGAAGCCAAACAAAGCAAAGTAATCTGCCATTCACTTGGAGCAATTTTGTGTCATAAAGATCTTATAGATCCATCAGTACTTGAACTTCCAAAGCTAATCAGCTCATTACAATACAAGCATATACAAGGGAACTGCGTAGCCTTCAATGACTTCTAAAAAGTAATAGGAGTATTTTCTGAGCAATATGGGATCAACTAGCAATAAAGACTTCCACAAAAGATTGTAATTTATCCTAGCATCCATGTTGCATATAACAAATTCTTGTTATACAAAGGAACTTTCACAATCATTTTCTACTTTTTTTTAGATTTTTTATTTTCTATAACAAGAACATTCCAATTGAAAGAACAAAAATGAACTTTGATATAGGATTCACTGCAATCAAAAGTTTGAGTTGTAAATACCAGAGAACCAATCAATTCATATGCTTCCATTACTTTTGGATCTTCCTCATCTTCATAACCGACTTGCAGTATCCTAGGGCCATTAACAGACCACAGAGCTCTTCGTCCAGCTTCCTGAAAGAAATTATAAACAAACCAGATCTTTTTTAACTGAGTCATCCAAGATGAGACACGAATGAAGTAAACGATTTTGAAGAATGAAGCATAGCTCTGTTAAGCCTTGTCTGAAGTCTCATCCTACCGGACTTCTTCATTTAAGCAAATTTCTTAGACTAGCAATCATATAAAATTTCAACTATCATTTATTAGTTCGCATATCTACCAGTGCTTTCTAAACAAGACAACTCTTGGTGTCCATTCACATGTGAAATGGCAAATGTGGCTATGTTCAAGTAGGACTGCTTCATTAAGCCGCGATAAAAATCAGACAAAACTAAGTAATCGTTCTAACAAAGTGGAAAGCAAGAAGGTCCACTTCAGAAGTTTGAGAAAATTTCATGAAAATTGGCTGAGATGTGCAGACTAATCAAAAATCAGATCTTCTAAAGCAGGCATGGAGATTACCCATAAACAAGTAGCATATTATGATTTTTTTTTTAGCATAAATTATATATCCATCAAGATTAGTGACCTGACCTGCAAGGAAATCAAGTAAATAGCTTCCAATGCTTGTTTACGGATTTCTGGATCATCAACTTGTTCCCGCACATGAGAAAGTGCATTACCAAGCTCCAGAGGCATTTTTGACCTATCTTCATCACTATAAACCTGTTAATTCACAGAACAAGACATAAGATGAACTGCAATCAATATCACATGATCTAAAATTTCAAATAACCCAGACTATAAAGAAGTTAACCATAAGCATAGCTATTTATATGAAAAATCAAATTTAATTTAAGAAAAAACCACCAAAAGTGCAACAAGATCAGGAACCAACAACATCATCAAAATAAAGGAACCGGTACAAGTGAACCCAGAAAAAAATCACATAGAAGCGAACCTAAGACCACAAAGAGTGTTTGCTTCATTGAAAACACAATAATTTCCGAGGACTTCCCTAACTTCCAATAAAACTGGAAGAACCACTATGGAGTTTGTAAAGGCAGTTAGAGAACTTGGAAAGCTAAAGCATCTTCTTAAGGAAGGATTTTTGATAAATTATATCCTTTTGACTTTTGAGTTTTAACACAAGTGCATAAAAATAGGAGTGGGGTTGATAATACCAGCATTGAGCAGTAGTTCTACGGCTCATTAAAAACATGAATGAGATTCAAAAGAACTTTGAAACTTCACCAGTATTCTACCAACATGAGATTCCAAGTTGACTAGAAACTGAAAATCATAAACGATTTACACTAGCCTATGTCTATTTCTGACACAGCAATAGGTAAGAAGTACATCTCATTGCCACCTTACATAGTAAATTAGGTTTCAGGAAGCAATGGCTGGTTATTTATAGCTTTTCTAGTAATGGCTGGTTATTTATAAGGATATCTGAAGCTGAGAGAAAGGTTTCTTAGTATTTCACCTAGTTACCTTTTCTAACTACTGATTGAAGATATTTTCCAACTCCAGAAATTCTTTCAAGACAACTATAGACAACTAGAAAAAGTGAACAAACTTCATGTTTTTCCCCTCATAAAACAAGAAATCTCTCACAAGAAAATTCATAAAGAATCTAAGTTGACAAATATTTACCTCATTTCCAGCTACAGGCAGAAGCAGAGCAGGCCATAGAAACTCTGATATCAAAAGCAGATTCTGTAATTGACTATCAGCTTCAAAACAACAATTTCTGATGGTTCCAGATACCTGCAGGATATTATACACAGTGTGAGAATCAAGTGGGAAAAAAGAAAGAAAACAATCATTTAAACAAAATTTAAGATGTTAAAATGACTAGAGAAAAGAATGCATCAGTTAAAATCAATAGCCTTGAACTGATGCAGCATCATGAGAGGCATTTACAACAATGGCAAAATATGCTGAAACTGCATGTTGGTAGAATAACTATTGTAATTGGAGGACTAGAACAAGTTCCCATGTTTTAGAACTATTTCAGCATTTTATGAATCAAATTTAGTGGTGTGATAAAGGACCAAGGTACTGGCATGTACTGCTTAGTACATATCACACTGGCCCAGAACTGGTATACAGCACCCCTTGGGGCAGTTCTACCCTAGTTCCATGGTACATAATGTGTCGATCTTCTTCTTCTTCTTGGGTGCTCATTTCTGGTGTCGGCTTGTGCCAACCCAGTACTGCAGTACATACATACTGACCAGAGATCGCTATGAGTCCATACCTCGATGTTTAAATCCTTGGGTGTGACCTTACTGAACATGAACAAGGAAACTGGCTCAAGAGGATTACATGAAATTTGGGTTCATCAATGAAAATATCATATGCAACAGTGGGAAATGGAAATAATTCCGCCAACATTCCAAGCATATTGATCACATAGAAACTAAAGAAGTCAAACAATTTCCCAAGAAAAAAGGTCTAAAATCAGATGAAAACTAGTAAAAATTATTCATGATAGAAAACCTGAAATTCCAAGGATAACCAGTCTAAATTGTATTGCTGTTTGCATATGTAACTCATTCAGAACTACATAAATGCAATAGATTTCTCATTATGTTGAACAGGTCCAATATTCCTTTCTCATACCCCTTTTTTTCTTAGCAGATTTGTTGAATCAAACTGACGAATGACCTGCTTCAAAAGACCACGCTTGGGATCTAATAGAACCTTCCTTCCAGCTTGCACTTTTGAGATGTTCACAAGTATCGAAGCGACATGCTCGAAGGTATCTTCAGCTATAGATAAAGTTTAAAGCAATGAGGTCACAGTTTGATTAGCACAAACAAGATGTTAAAATAAAATGAAGACAATTGATGCAGGTCATCCCTTGCCCACTAGCTCACCTAAAATGGAGTATATAAAACTTTATAGAGTAGATGAAACAGATAAAGTGTGAAAATAACTTCATAATCAGCAAAAGCATAGATGAGCTAGAAATCAGGACGACACTCAAGGTAAAGAGTTCTGTAATTCAGCACTAAGGCCTTGTTTGCTTCCTAAATAATTTTAACCCAAATATCTGACTATATGTCATTATTCAGATAAAATTATTTAGCCCCTCCCATCCAAATAGTTTTAACCTCGTAAGATGAACAAGTACCAAAAAGGTGCTCTACGATTTTTCTGATATCTCCAAAGTAGCCCTCATTGTTGGAGTTATATTCAAGTGCATGACAGGTGTTTAGCTGAATAAACCTGAATAAAGCTAAAAAAGTGAACTTTATTCAGGAACCAAACATAGCCCTAATTCTACATATGCACAAGAAATGATAACAATTTATATCTCTAGAGAAGATTCAAAATAGAAAGCTAGTCTCTGATTCCCATCTTCAGAAATTTCTTTGCTAGTTCTCTCGAGATTAAGTCCTCAAAGAACATCTAGATTGTTACATATTGTATATATCCAAAACATAAACTAATGCTGTCAAAATCCATCAGTAGCAACAAAACAACCACAGAGAAGAAGAGACCCATAATTCTTGGTATATATAAGAAATGGCATATTCCATATCTTGTCAAAATAAAACTCATAACTTCCTTAGACCATGATGCAGCAGCAAAATTAAAGATTTGCCAACAATCCCAATAATAACATGACAACAAAGACAACATACCTGTTGACTCAACAGAAGATGACCTACAGAATGATCTAACAAGCTTCGAGATGTACAACCCTTCCATCTTATCATCTCCAACCTAAACAGGAGTATATTGTGCTTCAGTCTATTCTATAAAGGACTGCTGCATGTGGAATGCTATGTGTGCATGTTTTGTGCCAGTTCAACAAAACTTCAGGGAATAATGGAAAAGAAACACAATAAATTATAACATTAAAAAATAAAGAAAAACATGAAATATGTAGTAAAACAGTAGAATCCATAAAAACTAGGCCCGATTTGCAATCTCCATTAATAAAAAATATCAGCAAATATAACTTCAAATGGGAAAAAATACAATAACATGAAAGACATGAAAAATTTATCAGTGTGATGAAAAAAAAGGTAAAATGCTGAAAGGTTCATGAATAATCCTAAAACCATGTGTTCATTAACTGATGATAATAATTTTTATTTCCTACTGCTAATGCAAATGCATTTATCCCTCACTGTAGAGTAACCCCCCCCCCCCCCCCACACCCCACCCCGCGCGAATATATAAAAAAAGGAAAAGAAGGATACATGTGCGCTAAGTTAATATAGCTAGAAATTATACCATTACTAAAACTCCACGGACATGCTTGGCAGCCTAAACAGTCTGGCTATGTGATTAAGAAGGTCTCAAGAAATAAGTCTTAACAAGAAGGGCTGCAACTAAAAGAATTTGAAACAGGTAATGAGAATTATCTTCCATTTTTCTTTAAGGAAAAAAAAGAAAGAAAGCAAAAGAAGACTCAATATAGTGCAACAATATTCCAATATTCAAAGATGTTAGCTTTCACCCCTTCAATTTCCTTAAAGTTTAAAGTATCCTTACAAATAGAATGCCTTATAATCCTCGATTTCATAATTTAATTGATGCAATCTATATCCCTCATCAACCCCTCATAGACTTGTAAAAATGAATGTGCAAATACCTTTCACATGTTCTTTGGCCTAAATATTTGATTCAAGCTCTTAGACACAATTCTTATATGTTCAAATCATCTTAACATTTTTGATATCTTTATTATCTTCTATCCAATGTAATTTCTTAGAACATGAACTTTTTTCATGTATCTCCATTCAGCACCAGAGAGAGAAAGAGGGGAAAGGAAAGAAGCTTATAATCTTTGTTGTGGAGCACCTTCTGATTCCAGTTTGAGTATTTAACTGAACAGAGCTACAGCCAAGATAATGTTAAAAAAGAAAATTTTTGACTTGAAAAATATAGAAAAGCTAAGATAGTCCATAATAAAGCATCTTTCTACATGAGTTCTCTTAATCAGGCATGTTATGGCTATTTGGTAACCTACAAACACATACACTAGATAGAGGTGCTAAATAGCAAGCATCAAATTAAAAAAAACATTTATACGTGAACTTGAAATATTTTGACATTAAATGCAAATCCGTGCAAAACTATATGTTAGGAGCCAAATCAAACAAATCTTTTTCACTTCATATTACTAAAACAAGTTATACCCACATTCGTTTATATAATTAAAGACTCCAAAATCAAACCACATAAAATAAAATTCCAAACCAAATGCTACGCTTAACATTCTTCATAGTTAATCAGCCAATTCAACATCTTCCGCTCCACATCATCGATCAAAAGCCCTTCCTACACATTCTAAACTCTCCAATTACCCAAAATTTCAATTTTCAGACATAGCCCACTCTCCTCTTCCAAACAGAAGCCAATATGTTTAGAAAAAAAAATCACCGACTATTGAACGACCAAAACTAATCAATCAAATTGGACGAAAAAGGTAATGTCAATAAAGAGCAAACAATTCTAAAAAACTGGATTTTTATTCGTGGAACTCGAAAGTAGTACCTGAAGGAGGGCGGCGCTGCCAGAGTCCACTTGGGTGAGATTGGCGAGGAGCATGATGAGGGGCCGAGCGACTTTTTGATCGGAGTGCTTGTAGAGAGTATCCATGGCTGTGGGGACGGCGCCGAGGGAGACGAGCTTGTCGGCGAGGGTAGGGTTCTGGGAGAGGTTGATCAGGGCTTCGGCGGCGGGAACGGACAGCTCCGGGGAGTCGCGGATGAGGCGGGAGAGGGCGGGCAGGGCGACGTCGGCGCGGGCGGCAAGGGGGAGGAGGCCCTCGTCGGAGCCCGTCAGGCCCCGAACAATGTCCACCGCCGCCTTCTTCACCTGGACCAATTATACTCATTAGAAAGCTTAGAGACAGAGAAAGAGGGGGGGGGGGAGCGAGAGAGAGAGTACTTGGGGGGAAGGGGAGGAGAGAAAGCCGAGGAGTTCGTCGAGCTCGGTCGCCATGGGAGTATGCGGAGAGGAGAGGGAGAGCGGCGGCTCGAGGTCTCCAACTCGTAGCCCCAAAGAAACTATTTAAAAGGAAAATTGAATTTTTTCAATACTAGTACTTAGTATTTTGTTTCAATAAAAGGTGCAACATAAATCCGCGGTCGTCTAGGCAACGGAATAATTATGTTTTTTTCTAATTTACTTTTTCCTTTAATTTGAAAAATTGGAAAAAAATATGCCCTCCCTGAGATTTAACAATTGATAACATTAGGTATAAATATAGTGTTTTCCACTTAATCCTAGCTACACAAATAGGCCTTACAACTAAATGCAATGTCTGAGCTCAGGTAAATCCATTCAATATTTTTCTTTTATATTTTGTCCTCATAGATCTTGACAAAGATTTTTCCTTGTCCCTCTGGTCTATTATCCATCTCGTTTTATTGGTTAGCAGGCGGAAAACTACATTAGCCTCTTTTCCACTTGAACGACATGGATGCAATAACATTGTAACAATATTCTTGTTTCAAAATTCATGACCACTTATGCTCATGCAAATGGGGTGCTCTTGTTTGTCACCCAAGCTTTCTCATACAATAAACTAAGACCATCCTTCATGTCAAGCATTTGTCACCCACATCTTAACCTTGCATTAAAAAATGCGGGACCCTATAGTTTAAGACTGATCGAACAAAAGGCGAAAAAGAACAATACCATCAACAAGCAAAAATGCAAAATTCAACTAACTCTTTCTGCTTGGAGGTTGAAGGGAGGGCCGACCGCTTAGAAGAAAAGCCAGTCCTCCTACCAAGAGATAACAGGTAGTAATACCATCCAAGCAAGCGCTTAGTGGTAGGTCGCATACAAGTTTTCCTGATCCATTCAGACCCCAATCGTGAGGAGACATGCATATATGAAGTCTAGGCAAGATTTCGATACAACTGCCTATCTGCCTTATCTCTTTCCAAGAACTCACAACGCAATGAGAGGTTTGATCCATTTCTTAATCACAACAGGATTCCATCAGAAGCAGGGTTGCAACTGCTTTGTGACCTCTGTGACAATGCTGCTGTGGTCCAGGACATGCCTGGCCTTCATAATCCTCGCAGTGGCATCCTGGATCTGAGGTTTTCGATCTTCCTCCACACTCTGGCGAGTCTCCTGCTTCTCTGGCTTTGATTCCTTTAGTGCACCACAGTACGTATCCTCATCTTAAAAAACATGTGAATTGTCATTGACATAGAAGACATCATCCTCAGATATATCCTTGCTTATGGGATCCCTACAAAGAAACATTTTTACCCCTGCTACCAGCAAGAGATTGAAGACATCGCCTCAGAACTGCCAATGGTATTTCAGTAGCCTGATTTATTTCTTAGCAGCTTAACTGATCAACTGAATTGAACAGCATAGGAATACAAATTTGGGAAGTTTAAACATTCAGCTCATGCTTCTGGCCCTCCCAAAAGTTGCCTTCAAATCAGCAGTGAGTCAGCGACCATGTTTGTTTGCCATAATAACATTTGCCCAGTGGGAGTTCTGAGATAATATAACCGAAATTTCTCAAATATACCAAGCAGCTGGAAGATTATATGTAGCACTGGGTTGCATTGGCCAATACCCCCGCAGTCAGAACTTGGACCGTCCAAGTAGGGCCTTCTCCAGCCTCAGAAACTTGACTAGCATAGAAACCTTGTATGGTATCCTGGGAGATTTTCATATCTGTAAACATACCATCAAAGTTTATTAGTAAACTGATGCCCACACTGTGTCTTAAGCTTAACTATCAGACTTCTATCTGCATCAATGAAAACCATCCTTCCAGAAAGGAGCCTCTTTGCAAGGTGTTGCTTGTAATATTTTTCAAAGACATCCTTCTCTTGCAAATACTGGAAAAGCTTCAGCACTCTGTTGAGGACAATCTCTACACGCTCTTCACTGACCCCTTTCAGGCCTTCACAGAGTTTATTATCAACGTACAAGAAAATTTACTCTGGCAAACTGTTATTTAGATAAATGAAATATTTGAATGAAGAGTTCAGAGCATTTTGAAAAGTCGTCATTGTTGAATGCAGTTCTTATAATCTTGTCGTGCTTATCTTATTCATTCAGAAGGCGCTGAACAAAGTCCACCGGATCCTTTAATCTCTCTGGATCAATTACTAATTGCTTTCCAGTTTCTCGAAAGTGAGAAGTCATCATAACTCTTATTGTTGAAAGACCCATGCGAACATGGAAGAACAAGTAGTGCAGTCTGCTCAACTCTTCATATTCATCATCCACAAGCCTGTTAACAGGACCCAAGTTTCTCATGTGGACCAATCTCCACGTGTGGTTTACAATCACCTCCATCTCCACCACGTGTCATTTTTTATTCTGTTCTGGCATCCAAGTAGTGAGAAACCCTTCCATCTCTTCGTTAAGCTGCCTCTCAGCTTTCTCAAGGTGGTTGCCACAATCAAAGCATTTGATAAACTGCTGGGACTCGTCACTACAAAAACTAGCTGAAACCTCCAGAAAAGGCTTTTCAAAATTTTCCCGATATACAGAAGATCCCAGATCCCAGATCCCAGATCGACTAACATCTTTGTTATATTTCTCATCAACCCTTGATTTATAACTTCACCTGTACGTTCTTTGTGTACGAGTTCAAGGAATGTATTGAGTAGCCAATCCTAAATTTTGCTGGAGTTGATGATATTATCTCTCAATAGGTTCACCCCTGGCCCATGAACAGGTGACTTGTGAGTACTAGGAACAAAAGTCCTGTCCATGTACACTATATGTCTCGGATCATCTGCAATGCCTTATCGTGATCCCGTCTTCTTTTTTTTTGTGTTCAGCTCCTCTTAAAAATAAACCCCCCTAAGCAGCCTCAATTGATGTCAATATTTCTTTTAGGTGCCAAGTCATAGTCATTACAAACCTGGACTACTGCTTTTCTCCATATTTGTACAGCACCATATTGTAAGCATTCCTCGATCAAAAGAAAAGTTCAAACATGAGAATGCTACATCCCAATTTCCATCGACGCCCATGTGAAGACTTTTTGCCTTCTAACAGAACCTCATAATATCCAAGGGAATCATCATAGCATGTCAATTTGAAGCCACAACCTAGAGATAGATGAGGAGACCTGGTCTGTTAGGTCGCAGAATATCACTTCTTTTGCAAACAGGCCCTGGAGGTAAAAAAGTCAAATCAGGATCTTACCATGATGACAGAGAAAATGATATCTGACAGCGTTCTCTGTATGCTCTTACTGCTTCAATCTTCAACTGGCATTGCAAATAAAATCATAAAAGATGAAACCAAGTGACAATTTTCAAATATTATGATGTTGCCTACTCTCACTCTGCCTTTAAGTCAGAGAGACATAGTTGACCAGAATAAATGTTTCAGAAGGTTTGAGCGCTGCAAGATTCAGGGCAAACTTAAAAATCTTCCAGAAGCTAGCATGATCATTCCACTGCTTACATTATGATCACAAAGACAATCCTGAATATGGTATTAGGTTATGCCAACCATAGATTTTATGGACCAATCAATAACAAGTTCAAAACAAAATAAAATAGCTACAGGAAAGCATTACCAAGTCCAGCCCATGTAGGTTGGCATGTATACATATTACCAAACCAAGCATCCATGAAGACCAATGATTTTCACAAAAAAAAAAAAAGGAGATCAGCTTGAAGACATAGGTATATCATCAGAACCTCATTTCTTCTATTTTCCTACAGTAAATATGGTATTGTATGTAAATGAAAATAAAAAATTTGAAAGAAATAACAGAACAACTTTCTTCTTATACAAAAACAAATAGAAGCTATACGCACAGAATGTATTTCCTACCAAAAGCCCTATGTACAGTAACAATCCTGTGTGAGTAAATATGTTTTGCATAATTTCTTGATGAGACATTGAACTCCTTGCTTGCTGTTTTAGCTTCTCATACAAGACCTAAGCAGCGAGTGCATGATGTGCACTTATGGAAGAGAAGTAGGTGGAAATGTTTTGGAGACGGAGATTTAATGCAAGCATTTGTGTTATTGTAGTATGTTGCGGACACCAGTACCGGACCGCCTGTTACGCGGTGCCACGGTCGTCGCAGAAGAACAATCCAGCCACTTTCGTTGCGGCTAGATTGATTTATTTTATTTTATGTTGATTGGGCTTATTTGCATATTGTCATTTTAGGGCCTTTATAGGATTGTTTTTTTTTTGTAGGGGTCTTTTTGTTATTTTGTGACCCTATATATATGAGTCCATGCACTTGTTTAGGGTTATGGAATGATTGAATGAAAATAGCCTCCTTTTCTCTTAAATCCTAGTATGAAGCCATCGCCAGAGCTAGGTGACAAGCCTGGTTCTTCTTCTTTCCCCTCCTCTTCTCTTCTTCCTCCTTCCTTCTCATTTCTGCAGTTGTCCTGCATCAACTTTGGTATCAGAGCAGGCCCGGCTTTGCCTCTATTACCAAAGCCCCGAGATCCAGTTTATGGACGGACCACCCTTGATTCCTTTTTTCCGCTTACCGCATGAGATCGTTGCCTGAGCCATCGCACCGCGGATGCTAGATCGTGTCAAAGGCCATCGCGCAGCGCGCGTTGCAATGGGAAAGAAAAATTTTATTTCCCTTTTCTCTTCCCTCTCTCTCGGCTCTCACATGAAGAACAGGGGAAAACCCCTTTCGGCAGTTCCTCCCCTCCCATCGTCGCGCCCATTCCCACCACCACCACTCAAGAACTGTCAAAGGGGGTTTTTCCCTGTTTTTCGTGGGAGAGCCGAGAGAGAGGGAAGAGAAAAGGGAAATAAATTTTTTCTTTCCCTTTGCAACGCGTGCTGTGCGACGGCCTTCAACACGATCCGGCGTTCGCGGTGCGATGGCTCCGCCAACAATCTCGTGCGGTAGGCGGAAAAAAGGAATCGAGGATGGCCCGTCCTGAATCCCGAGGCTTTGGCAATAGAGACAAAGCCGGGCTTGCTTTGATACCAAAGTTGATGCAGGACAACTACAGAAAGGAGAGGGAAGGAGGAAGAAGAGAAGAGAAGAGAAGGGGAAAGAAGAAGAACCAAGCTTCTCACCTAGCTCCGACCATAGCTTCACACCAGAATTTCAAAGAAAAGGAGGCTATTTTCATTCAATCATTCAATAACCCTAAACAAGTGCATGGACTCATATATATAAGATCACAAAATAACAAAAAGATCCTACAAAAAAAGACAATCCTATAAAGACCCTAAAATAACAATATGCAAACAATCCCAATCAACATAAAATAAAATAAAATAAAATAAATCAATCCAACCACAACGAAAGTAACTGGACCGTCCTCCTGCGATGACCGTGGCCCCGCATAACAGGCGGTCCGGTACTGGTGTCCGCACCAACTAATGATTGAATGAAAATAGCCTTCTTTTATCTAAAACCCTAGTGTGAAGCCATGGCCAGAGCCAGGTAAGAAGCCTAGTTCTTCTTCTTTCCCCTTCTCTTCTCTTCTTCCTCCTTCTTCCCTCTCCTCCCTACAATTGTCCTGCATCATAGTATAGGATGACAGTAATTAACAAGTCTGTTCATGGAAAAAGGCAAGACAAGTTTCTAAGCATAGGAATTGCAATAATGGTTTCAATTTCACAGATGATAAATTACATAACAAGACAAATAAATAACTCAAAATAAAACAAGATTTCTGTGGAGGGAAAACGGTTCAGAACTAAGAAGTACCAATATCCAAATTGTATGACCTAATTTACATGTAAAATTGAATAAATTATCAATCTATCTTTGATAACATCTGAGTGTTGAACCCAGTATTAATTCTAATTCACTATGATAATGATGACAATCATCGCCATCTAAGCCTTATCTCAACAAAATGTAGTTAGTGAGGAAGCAAAACTCAAGTAATTATGGCTCCAAGAAGGACTAAATAGGTTTTTCTTTAAATTCATTGCCGAACTAATGTTAATCTTGTATCTATTAGAACTAGATTCGAAGCTAATACAACTTTAGGTGAGAGAAAGCCTTGCCATGAAACCTAGAAGGGTAATGACGAGTTTGAATACCTACCATACTGGTTGCAGTATAAGCTCATTCAACCAAAGACAAATCCTTCTAAATCCTCCAAGACATGGAGCTTAAATAGTAGAAATAATGTGATGTTTGGTGTATGTGTTTATATCTGAGCAACCCAGCGTAGGCCATATCCATAAAAATAATAATCGAGCCTTTTCCAATTGTTCTCGATCTACTAAGTTAATCCTTATCTGCCAATCTTTGATAATGTGGGAAAAAAACTACCTTCTGGTCATCCTTCTAGGCCCTTTAACATATATTCAACTATCTACCTTGATTGGGTTTCCTCAAATTTTCATTATAAATGTCCATGTCTTCTTAACCAATTCATAAACAAGTTGTCATCAATCAGTGCCACTTTGGTGCCTCCTCTAATACACTTGTTCCTCACTTTATGGTTCCTAATTTACCACACATCCATCTCAATGTTCTCGTATTAATTTCATCTTCATCATGTTTACATGGAATTTTTTTTATATCACATACAACCTCACAATGATGGCGCTTGGACATGGATATGAGAATCAGATTCAAAAAAGTGTCCATGTGTCTGACTCAGCAAGAGGCAAAAAAATGAGATGCATACATACAAAAAAAAATCTAACTAATATACATATACATTTTGAAATTAGGTATTGTATAAAAGAAAATATTGAAAGATATTAGTCATTCATCTTTCTTATCCAAACTTTCCAATTAGCTTAAAGATTATAGAAACATACATTAGTAATCTTAATGCCTACATTCAGACCAATCTCCAACAAAATAAAAATCATGTTTAAAAGTTGAAATTAAAAAAAAAAGGATTAGAATTCACGTGTCTCATGTGTATCAGATTCAATGCACATCTGAAACAGATCGTAGGAGTTGGATGATAGTGTCCATGTAACATATCCTAAAAATCACATAAGAATGAAAGCCTTATTTCCATTCAAAAGGTAAGTTGTCAAGGCACACATAAGTCACATGACACCCTAGAAGCAAATCTCCACTTCATCGACACACCTTTATTTATATTAAAAATGTCTCCATCCACCTACCCATAATTTTTTACAATCGGACCTAGATGTCTGAGCTAACAAAGATATAGTATCATACGGCTATCAATTCCTACTAGGAAGTCTTATTCTCTTCTATATACCCTCTTGTTGTCCTAATTATAGACCCTTATCTTCTTCTCCAAAATATCAATTAGTATCGGACCTTTGTCCTCTCCTCATCAATCAACACCACATCGGATGTAAATAGCGTACATCGCAACATATCTTCCTAAATATTACAAATAAGAAGCATCAACTTATGTATGTGAGGAAGCCCTAATTAAAGATTAAGTGAGAAGCAGGTTGGAGGGGAGAGAGGGAGGGATGGGGGACTAACACCACAAACCCATCCCAAAATTTAGAACATGACAATATCATTCTCCCTAACACTACCAACTATGGTTCGCCATACCGGCCCAAACCGGACGGCACGGAGCGTACCGTATCAGTTCGGTACCGGTACACTGTACGGAAGGTGTCCTGACACTTGGTACGCCGAAAACATTCCGTACCGTACCGTACTGACATTGTGATAGTGTAGCACCAGTATGGATCCGGTACCGAAACGGCGAACCTTGCTGTAAACACTTATTTAATCTCACAAAACTTGCAGCTCATCTATAAGTTTACCTGCAAAGATCAAACTTAATATTCTTCATTTTCTCAGCTCCATAACAAACAGCATGACTCAGCCCAATTAAATAGTCAAAAGTTATACCAAACAAATGATGTTCTATTATCTTCCACATCAAATACCGGAAAGAAAAACAAAGGGACTAAAGCTAGATTAAATGAAATAAACATAACCATGAAGCATACTGAGCATAGGCTAATGAATATCGGATGCTAACAAAGCAATCCAAGGCATCCTGAATAGATCAGACTTATGTGGTAGCAACTATAAGAAAATAAAAGCACAATAGAGGCATTGATAGTGAAGCAAATGAGTGGATAAAAACAAGAAGCATTTGCTTATAACTAATAAGTTAGTTCATTTGAGGGGCATATTAGTGAAAATAGAAATGGTAGTAGAAATCCAACTAACTATCAGTATTGACAAAACTCATAGACAGCCTAGTAAGGGAGGGAATTTGGGTCTTAGTTCACATTCTGAAAGGAAAGGTAGAACCAAAGAATAATGGTGGAAATGAGAAGGGATGAAGCTGCTCGCTATGGGAGATAAGGCTTCCAACAAACATAGCTGTTTCACATAACTGTCTATATTGATATATAATGGCAACAAAAATGCCTAAGACATGAGAAAACATGCTGCTACTCAAAGTTGTAATGAATAGGCACTGCCAACAAGAATAAAGCAAATAGCAAACATATGGAACAGTATGAACAACATTTAACTTGAAAACATTTGACTTGAAACTCAACACTCTCATACTTCTCCTCTAGCAGGACTCTAGATATTCATGCATCGAAGATTGTAAAAACATTTGACTTGAAATGTTTGATTCAAAGGCTTAGTAAACATGTCAGGCACCTTGTTCACAGGCCCTCTACTTCTCCCTAGAATATCATGGTGTTTGCCGTACAACCCACTGGCCAATTGCCATGGTACAATTATACAAGACTTTAAGCTTTAAAAGTCATTACTGCAAGGAGGGGTTTCAGCAATAAGAGTTCATAAACTGTGTTTAAAATTGATATACAGCCTCCCTTTGCAATATCTTATTGATCTCTGAGTAATAGGGCCGGTCTAGCCAGCACAAGAGAACCCTAAATACAAAAACAATCATTCTTCTTATATAAGGTGTACCATAGTCACAACAAATTCTAAATTTCTGAGGATCCCAATCATCAATGTGTTAAAAAACAGTGGGCGGCAAATGGGCAGCCAGGAGTACAAATATATATAAATATTGCCCAAGTTTGAACAAGTCATCTAGTCATCGTCAATTAAAACCACCAGTAAGCACGCTACAATGCAGGAGATGACTATATATTTGCTCTCCATCTCTCTTCTTTCAACACAATTATTCACAGGTATATTAATAATAGCACACTAGAGGCTAACACAAGAGGGCATTTTATATGGTCCAGTTATGTATGCATAGCAAAGGCAAGAAACTACCTTCCCTAGAGCATTCAGGTCAAAGTCAAACAATCATGAAAGGAATGATCCACCTAACAAAATGGCAGGCAATTCTATGAATAACCAGTGTAAAGGCCAAAAAATTTAGTAAAATAAGTGTATGCCAATTAATACTAGATCAAACAACAGCCACCGAAAATGATAGCAGGCTACAAAATCAGTCTATAAATTCCCGACAACCCAAGACTCCATTAAACAACGCCATCCCACAAAAACTCACCAAGCAAAACAAGTAGAGACTAACAAACAAAGCAAACAACAACCAACCACACTTATAGTATCGGCATTTCAAAACAACTTCAAAAGCATCGAACGAGTCGCCGGGGAGGGAGGGAAGAGGGTACCTGCAGAGCTTCTCGAAGCTGAGGCCGCTGGCGTTGTGGTTATAAATGTTCATGAATCGCGCGCTCGAGCATCTTCCACGTCTTCTCGGCGTACTTGGGATCCACCTCCACCCGCCGATTGAACGCCTCGATCTAGAAGTTCCTCCCCTTCTGGGCGCGGCGCTCATCCTCCCGCCCCCGGATCGAGTCCTGGAACCCGAAAAAATCGATCGAACAGCGACCCCCGGATCGAAAGGAAAGGACGGGGATTAGGGTTTGAACTTTCAGAGAAGGGAGAAGGCGGAGTAAGAGAGAGGAAGAGGAGAAGCCCTCGGCATGCGAGGATGGGGGCGTCAACGGTCTCAAATATTGAACGCTCGTCTGAGAATTTCTTTCGTCTTAAGAGCGCAGGACATTGATCTAAGCCGTTCGATTGATGCGATTTGCCCATGTGGCATTGTTTAGATGACTGAATGTTATGGGATGAGAATTTCATGAAAAAAGGTTCCAGATTGAGCATGCATAGAAGGTAAATGAACTCCGACGGGCAGTTTGAGAGGATATTATCTTTGCCAAGACCATACTGAGAATGGAGTGGGTGCACCTAAGGAGACACTACTATAGTGAGGGGTTGCAAAATGTTTGGGCGACTGGCATCCGCTTCTGTATGATGTATATAAGTTTGTGGTTTTTTGGACTATTCATATATTTCGGAAGGTAAACAGTGCAAAAGGACTGGATTACCTCATTCATAGCACACCATGTAGGAAAAGTTTCTCTGGAAGAATTTTGAGTCCACATTTTTCTCTCTTCGCCTTCTTCTTTTCTATGACTTTTATGAGTTCACCCGCGTGGGTAAAGCGTGAGACACTGTTGTATTAAAAAAAAAAAAAAAAAAAGAGCCTAGTACAAGAGGGTTCGGATTGTATCTTTTGCATGGGAGAATGATTGTTTTCTTTCACGATTCTGGCTGTTGGATTGTGCTCTGCATGAATCTCGAAGCGACAATTGGGCTGTCCAACGGTGGATTCGCTCAAACGAACATGAATCCTTCTTCCGTGCGAAAGGTACAATCGTAATTGAAAGTTTATCGAGGGCTTTACCCGTCTAGATGGGACATTTCATATTTTATCTAAAAACTCTAAATTTTGATTACTGGGATTATCATCATATATACTCTAATTATACCTAAATATCATTTGATCATAAAAGGGAAGAAAAACTGTTGTTATCTCAGTTCTATCAATCTGCTAAATTCGCTTCGTTCCATACTCCATAGAATTACAATACTCTCCATCTTTTACCAAAAAAAAACCTTTTTTAAGCTTAATACTAGCTCTTTTAGAAGAAGTTCAACGATGAAAGAGGTTCTCAAAATGCGTGTACACACACATTTATATAAGAAAAAGATGTTATTAAATCACTTTTTTTTATAGTGTTATTAAATCACCTTCATGCAAGAACACCCTTATCTATCAATATTCACAATATCTTGAAACTCACCAGGCTATTCGTGACTCCAAATCCGAGTGCCACCATGATCGGTGATATAGTTTGCCAATTAATGTTCAATCCTATACCTTGTCTAAAAATATGGGATACACATTATGCCAAAGAGACAATAATTATAGTTACCCTTAGTCGTGTAGTTTTCAAGTTACATGAACACTATAAAATAAGAAATATTGTATAAAAATTACAATAATACATGCTTCTGTTTGCATACATCAAACATGCCAAACCTAGTGAATGGGAGAAGGAGAAAGGAGAATTAGATGTGTTGGGGGAATACGGTTTTCCCCCAGCAATATAGTAACCCCGCCCCTGAAAAGCCGCATAGCCGCCGACCTTGGACAACCGAAGTCGGCGTCCGACCTCGGAACGTCCGACCTCAGAACCTCCGACCTGGAGAATTCCCGATCCCAGAGGTCTGTCCTTGTCGACCACCTACTACGGCCGTACCCCTCCGAGGCCCGGCCGAGGGCCATATCCTGCCACTGCCCCAGCATTTATTGCGCATGACCTCTGCAAACCCCCGGTTCACTCAACAATTAATGCGAATCCCCGGTTCACTCAACAATTAATGCGAATTTCCGGCCTACTCAACAATTAATGCGCATGGCTCCTATTATCTACGGACCCACGGCTCTCCACGGCAAATCAGCTCAGCGGAGTCCAGTCAACCATGATAAGTCTCTGATCATGGCCTTACCCCCGACATCAATGCAATGATTCACCTGATCGCGTGCCAGCTCGGGTCGTACGACGGCCTCATCTCCGACGTCAATGCAATGACTCACCCGATCGTGTGCCAGTCCAAGCAACATGCCGAGCCGTACGAAGGTCTCGCCCCATCACATTGCAGGTAAACCGACCCCCCTATAAAAGGGAACCTTTGCTTCTCAAAGGGGGGTTGGAGACAGAAAACTCAAAAGATACTGTTTTTCTCTTTCTCCTTTAAACACAGATTGCCCCCCCCCCCCTCTCTCTGACTTAAGCATCGGAGGGCCGGCGCCGAAAAACCCGGCCACCGGCTTTTCTGCAGGCACCCCGACGGAGGACGCCGCCCGCCGACGGACCGCCACTCCCCTGTGTCCACCTGCCGCTCCCCCTCCTCGACCGACGACCGCCCCCGGGTCCAATTTCCAGCAATAGTTGGCGCTAGAGGAAGGGACTGAAAGTGGAAGACCTGAAGGCCTTCAGCGATTCCCAGCTGATAGTGAGCCAGATCCAGGGAGACTTTGAAGCAAAAGAGCCATCAATGCAAAAATATCTCCAAAAAGTGCGGGAACTCACGTCTGCCTTGGGCTCTTTCAGCATCTAGCACATTCCCAGAGCGGAGAATCTCAGGGCAGACCAGTTGTCCAAACTGGCGACCTCCCGCATGAGCGAGCTTTCCAAGGAGACAACGCTCGAGTATCTTCAGACACCCAGCACGGAGGAACCCGAACCCACCATGTGCATCGACTTCGAGCCGAGCTGGATCGACGGGTTCGTCCGCTATCTCCAGGACGGAACCCTCCCTCATGATGAGACAGAGGCTCGCCGGATCAAGCGCCAAGCTTCCCGGTATGTCCTATATGAAAACAAGCTCTATCGTCGATCATTCACTTCTCCTCTTCTCAGATGTCTCCGCCCCTCTGAGGCGGACTATGCCCTCCGAGAAGTCCATGAAGGAATTTGCGGAAATCACCTGGGAGGTCGGGCGTTAGCCTATAAGATCCTGCGGCAAGGATATTACTGGCCCACGCTCCAGAAGGATGCGACGGACTTCGTTCGGAAGTGCGACCGGTGCCAACGGAACGCCAACATCCAACGCCGACCTTCGGCCCTGCTAACTTCAATCATCGCCCCCTGGCCGTTTGCCCAGTGGGGGATTGACATTCTGGGGCCCTTTCCTCTGGCCACCGGGCAAAAAAAATTTCTGGTCGTCTCCATCGACTACTTCACCAAATGGGTTGAAGCTGAACCTGTAGCCCGGATCACCGAGCAAAAGATGCGGGACTTCGTGTGGAAGTCCATAATCTGCAGATTCGGACTCCCCCGAATCCTTATATCTGACAATGGTCGGCAGTTCGACAACGTCCACTTCAGAGAATTTTGCTCCGAGTTCGGCATCGACCACCGCTTCACCTCAGTCACCCATCCCCAGACAAACGGGAAAACTAAGGTAACTAATCGTACCATTTTGCAGGAACTCAAGGCCAGGCTTGATCGATCCAAAGGACAGTGGGTCGAGGACTTGTACAACGTCCTCTGGGCATACCGGACCACGTTCCGATTGCCCACAGGAGAGACCCCCTTCAACCTAGCGTATGGCACAGAGGCTGTCATCTCGTTGGAAATCGGCCTCCCTTCTTCAAGGGTGGAGCACTACGACCCCGACTCCAACTCTTCCCGACTCAGGAGTAATCTGGATCTCGTTGAAGAGACACGAGAGGTCGCCCGGGTCCGTATGGCAATATACCAACAGAAAACGGCCCAATACTACAACTCCAGAGCCAAGCCCAAGCTCTTCAAAGTAGGGGACCTCGTCCTCAGGAGAGCCGAGACTTCTCAGCCAACTGAGCAGGAAAAGCTCGTCCCAAATTGGAAAGGGCCGTATCAAATCGTCCGAGTACAACGACTCGGAGCATACAAGTTGAAATCCCTCGAAGGGACTCCAATTCCGCGAAGCTGGAACTCCGAGAATCTACGAATGTACTACCAATAAAACCCCTAGGGGTTCAAGACAATCGGGAACATGGACTCAGTCTCTTTTTTACAAATGATTCGTCCATTCCAATAATTATGATTATTTCTTCTAATGTCGGGTCGTTTGTGATCCTCAGATTCCTCGATTAAGATCGGGATGCCTCGAGGCTCGACCGTAGAGTCCCAAACTCCCTCGACCTCGGAAGTATCGCATGACGATAAAATATCGACTTGACGCAAGATTCCCCGACAAGGTCGGGATGCCCCGAGGGTCGACCGTAGAGTTCCAAACTCCCTCGACCTCGGGAAGCGTCGCAGGTCGATAGAGCGTTCCCAGACCCATCGACCTGACGTACGATTCCTCGACTAAGGTCGGGATGCCCCGAGGGTCGACCGTAGAGTCCCAAACTCCCTCGACCTCGGAAAGCGTCGCAGGTCGATAGAGCGTTTCCAGACCCATCGACCTAACGTACGATTCCTCGACTAAGGTCGGGATGCCCCGAGGGTCGACCGTAGAGTTCCAAACTCCCTCGACCTCGGGAAGCGTCGCAGGTCGATAGAGCGTTCCCAGACCCATCGACCTGACGTACGATTCCTCGACTAAGGTCGGGATGCCCCGAGGGTCGACCGTAGAGTCCCAAACTCCCTCGACCTCGGGAAGCGTCGCAGGTCGATAGAGCGTTCCCAGACCCATCGACCTGACGTACGATTCCTCGACTAAGGTTGGGATGCCCCGAGGTTCGACCGTAGAGTCCCAAACTTCCTCGACCTCGGGATGTATCGCAGGTCGATAGAGCGTTCCCAGACCCATCGACCTGACGCAAGATTCCTCGACTAAGGTCAGGATGCCCCGAGGGCCGACCGTAGAGTCCCAAACTCCCTCGATCTCGGGAAGAGTCGCAGATTAATGGAGCATTCCCAAACCCCTTCAACCTCGGCGGGCGCCATCGGGCCCATAAGAAGCCCGAGTTCTCCGAAAGTCAAAGAATGATTCCGAAAAGTTGGCGAGGAAATAAGGCAACCTACTCCGCTACGAGGAGCGCAATTTTGGAAGTGCAAAAGGTACATCCCACTCGATGCTCGCCTTGTTATATTTATCCGCGTGTTGCCAGCAAAATCTCGATTAAAGTCGAGACCTTATTTTGGCCAAGGTCGGATTGCTCCTACAAGTCGGTTTAAGACTAATCTCTCACTGACCTTATGCATGCTCCGTCTACTGAACCTCCACGACAACTTATGTAAGTCTTTGTAAACAAGGGCCCAATTCGGCCCCCATACACAGACTCCAATATCGACCTATGAAGATAACCTCGACCGCGGGCGTACTGATCGAGCTCAAGAAAACCGAGGTATCATCTACAAGTTTCGACTCCGCACGCCGAAACCTCGGCTGGGTTCGAGGGCAATAACTATGAAAGCCCTGGCGTCGATTTGATTATCGGCTCCTCTTCGGGGGACAACACTAACCCTTCTATAGACCTATGGTCCAAAAGCCGAGCACGAAAGCTCGGCGAGACCCCCAGATAGCGGCCTATGCAAGTCTAGCACGGCCCCGCTCGGAGGCCTGAGGCCCGAGCTCGGTGCCTCAAGAATCCAAAAGCCAAATATGGCGACCTCTGTAATCTTTAAGTCCGAGCTGCAGGACTTAGGAAAGTTTTCTAAAAATCTAAGCTCAGAGCTCCCTCTGGCTAGTGTAATCTGAACTCAGGAAAGCGGAACATAATCAAAAAAGAACATGCCTTTATCAAGTAGCTCGGTAAAACAATAAGTTAAAATCCCGGCCTCGTTTACAACAAAGAAAGACAAAGAGAGATAAACATGAAGTGACAAAAGGAATTTTTCATTGATGAAATGCCAAAAGGCTAAGTACAGAATTGGAGGTCGACCATTCAAAAACTTGAAGGCCGACCACGATTACAATGGAAAGAAGAAATAAATCTAAGTCCTAAGGGGCGGCGGTCGCGTCGGCGTCACCCTCGGGGTCATCTATGGCGATGACTGGAGGGTCTTCGGCGGGCACGGGCTCGGGGTCTGCGGCAGGGGCCTCGGCGGGTGCCTCGGGAACGCCCTCCAACTCGGCCACCGCCGTCGCAGGCTCGGCTGCGTCCAACTCAGCCGACTCCGCCTCGGATGCCAGGGCGGCGGGAACGTCGTCCGAATCGGAGCTGTAACCCAGCCTCATCCTCGGACGAATCGTCGAAAGATCGAACTGGGGGCAGATCCGGGCCATCTGCTTTCGGAAGTTGTCGAAGCCCCGGAGGAACCCGTCGACGGTTTCCTCCTCTAACATGTCGCGAAACTCCTCCGATTCTTTGAAGGAGTCTACGGCATGTTCGGCCCGCTCGAGTGCCCTCCTTTCTCGAGCCTCCAGTTGCTCGATCTTGAGGCGCAGGACCCCGCCCTCGTACCTGAGGCCCGCGATCTCGGATTGGACCTCCCCCAGGCGCGCCTCCGAGGCGCGCAGAGCTGACTTGGCCAAGGAGTGGGCAGCCCTTTCTTCCTCAAGCACCTCGACCATAGCTAAGCGCCCGGCCTCAGTGGCCTCCCTCCGCGCCTCGGCCTCGGCCAGCGTCGCCCCCAACTCGGCAATCTTCTTCTTAGCCAGCTCCAATTGCCGGCTGACTTGCCGAGTCTCTTCTTGACACCCTTGGGCAATGAATACCAGGGTGTCGACTTCGTGGATATGCTGCAAGAGAAAAAGGGTAAAGTGATTACGAGTTGAAAAACATAACATATTCGCCAGTAGTCTAAGAAAAATTGGGAAAGTAGCTTACCCGAGCGGTATTGCGGTAAGTACCGTCGACAACCTCTTCCAACGGCAAGTTCCGGAACTCGGCCCGGTCCGCTGGAAGCATCGCACGCCGAAATACGGCGCGTGCGACATCGGCGTCGTGGATGGCCGAGCTCCCCTCGAGGAGTGGGGATCCTGGCTCGGCCGACTCCTCCCTAAAAACCCTTGAAGAGCTCGGCTCGTCCGAGCTAGGGATTTCGGGGCCTCTGACTTCGGGGCCTCTGGTCGGCTCAGGCCCCGGGCGCCGTAAGCGAATTACGGTCGGCCCCTCCCGCTGGGCGACGGGGGCGGGACAAGGAGGGGCCGCTGGGCCCGCGTCGCCGGCGGCCCGTGTCCACCCCTGATCAATTGTGGAGGCCCCCGCCTCCAGGCCTCCCGTCCCGGCCGATGTGGAAGCACCGGCCGACCTCGACTTCTTCCGAGGTTGGGGAATAGCCCCCCCGGCCTCGGCCTCCCGCCTCTTCAATCGAGAGAAGAGGGACGTGTTGCTGGTCGGCATGTGGGGGATGTCTGAAACCAAAAATTTTCTCAAGTGTCAGACCAATGTTAGTGAGAAGAGAAAACAGATAAAAACAAAGCGATGCGACTACTCTTACCCTCGGGGCGCGTCGAACTCAAGCCCACGCTCGCCAAGGCGTCCTCCCGTAAGAGCTCGGTTAGGTTGAATCCCTTTCCGAGGGCCCGTAGGGAGTCCAAGACCCTCAGCTCCCTCCCCGAGGGCTCGGAGAGCCTATTGAGAGCCTTCAACCGAGGGTGCCCCCACCTCGGGTTGAACCCCCACGGCACCTCGGACGCAAGAAAGAAAAATTTCCCCTTCCACTCATGAATAGAGGAAGGGGCGCCCTGAAAGAGTGACATACCGCCCCGAAAGGCGAAGTATAGCCACCCCGCATCCGTCGGGTTTTTCTTTAATAAAAAACACCGGCGGAAAACACTCACCGAGGTCGGGATCCCGTGCGCAAGACACAAGGACAAGAACCCGATTATGGTCCTCCACGAGTTCGGAGCAAGCTGTGCTGGGACGAGTTGATACTCTACCAGCAAATTGTTCACGAACTCGTGAACAGGGAACCGCAGGCCGGCCTAGAGCGTCTCGCGGTGGATCGCGATCCGACCTGGGGGCGGCCGCGTCGCTCTATCCTCCGGTCCCGCAGTTTCGAGACGAAACCCGGGCTGGAAGAAGAACCGGGAGCGGATTAACTCCAACTCCTCCCCCGACAAACTCGACCCTACTTCCTCTGGACCGAGACCCATTTTACAGAGAAATGAAATAAACTAAAGATAAAGGGAGTAAGGAGGAGGAGGAAGAGGAACCCTAGCTAACACAGGGTGGAAACCTACGGAAAAGTCGCCGGAAATCGCTCCGGGCACCGCCGGCAAGATTTGGTCGAAAGGTAGGATGAAGGAGGAAATGGCAAAATGAAAGGCAACCAAATGGAACTCTTAGGGCAGATTCGTGGGGTTTATATAGACCCTCCTAACGGCCCAGATCGGCGGGTTCGGTTCCCACCCCCGTCTGGATGGCGCCACGTGTCGGCCTCGGAAGCCGAAGCACCGCATTCGCTCCAGATCAATAAGTCGGGTACAAAATCGAAGCGTCGTCCCATCGGATCTCACGGCCTCATCATGGGTCCGCAAAACCGGACCACCTTGAAAGACGAGCGGACGCCACCTCCGCTTCCTTCATTTAATAAGCCTCAGGGACACGTGGAACGCCGGTATAACCTCAGCCTCCCCAGATCCCTATCCTACCAATACGAGATCAGAAACATCCGACCTCGGATCATGCCGCGTGTTCATTTTGAAGCGCGAAACGGCATACCTATTTATAAGGGGGGCCTCGACCACGAGATCGAGGCGCCGCCCCATTGGGCCCAGGGACCCTCATCATGAGTACGCCGTACGACGCGATTTCGGAGATCCAAAGGGCGCAATCCTCGTTGTAGCTGCTTCGAGATGCGTAAGGACGCAGACCCCATTATAAGTTCGCCGTCTAAAGCGACCTCGAAGTGCCAAAGGGCGCTGACTCCGTTATAAAAGCTCCAAGACGCGTAAGGGTGCGGACGTGATCCCCTTCGACCTTAATAACCACAATGACAATTTCTACTTCCCGCGTCTGAGCTCGCAAGCTGCTCGAACTCGAAAGTCGGGGGTAGTGTTGGGGGAATACGGTTTTCCCCTAGCAATATAGTAACCCCGCCCCTGAGAAGCCGCATAGCCGCCGACCTTGGACAACCGAAGTCGGCGTCCGACCTCGGAACGTCCGACGTCAGAACCTCCGACCTGGAGAATTCCCGACCCCAGAGGTCTGTCCTTGTCGACCACCTACTACGGCCGTACCCCTCCGAGGCCCGGCCGAGGGCCATATCCTGCCACTGCCCCAGCATTTATTGCGCATGACCTCTGCAAACCCTCGGTTCACTCAACAATTAATGCGAATCACCGGTTCACTCAACAATTAATGCGAATCTCCGGCCTACTCAACAATTAATGCGCATGGCTCCTATTATCTACGGACCCACGGCTCTCCACGGCAAATCAGCTCAGCGGAGTCCAGTCAACCGTGATAAGTCTCTGATCTCGGCCTTACCCCCGACATCAATGCAATGATTCACCTGATCGCGTGCCAGCTCGGGTCGTACGACGGCCTCATCTCCGACATCAATGCAATGATTCACCCGATCGTGTGCCAGTCCAAGCAACATGCCGAGCTGTACGACGGTCTCGCCCCATCACATCGCAGGTAAACCGACCCCCCTATAAAAGGGAACCCTTGCTTCTCAAAGGGGGGTTGGAGACAGAAAACTCAAAAGATACTGTTCTTCTCTTTCTCCTTTAAACACAGATTGCTCTTCCTCTGACTTAAGCATCGGAGGGCCGGCGCCGAAAAACCCGGCCACCGGCTTTTCTGCAGGCACCCCGACGAAGGACGCCGCCCGCCGACGGACCGCCACTCCCCTGTGTCCACCTGCCGCTCCCCCTCCTCGACCGACGACCGCCTCCGGGTCCAATTTCCAGCAACAAAATGATTCTAAATGAATGATATATTTATCATACTTTGATGGTTGGAATCATGGCGATTTATCCAATTTTCTCTCTTCTTAAATAAATCAGGCAAATTACTCTCGTAAAGGGAAAGAAAAAACAAACTCAGCACAAATGATTCCTTCTCGGGTATGCATCTTTTTATCCCAAAAAAAAAAAAGGGGATAAACTTAACTCAATGGTATTTAAAGAGGATACATATAATGAGGAAACCTCCATTAATATCAATTGGAGTACAAATTTCTTACAACCAAAGATGATTGGTTTTAAATTTAAAAAAAAAATTAGCAGTAGGGATTTGGTAGACTAGTGTATCGGACTTGCCTATCACCTGCATGGCTCCACATACTATACCAATCTTCGTTTGTCGTGAGAGATTGGTGCGTTGATTACTGGATAATAGAACTATCAGCCGGAGGATTTTCACCAACTTGGGATCATACCAAGTTCGTTGCCCTCGGTCAGAAAATTATTACATAGATCAGGTTCAATGGACCGGTCTAAATTCCGAGACACACACACACGTGTGTGTGTGTGTTATATAGTTATAGATAACAGGCACCCATCATTCAAGCCCGAGCCACGTGGCAGCACACGCCGAGAGTCCGACGGCTGATACGGGGGAGGGTGTTTGCCACACGCGCGTTCGTGGTTTCTGACTCCTTTCCACCGTCCCCCAATCCCCAACACTTCCCCCAAAACGCCAAAATACAGCACCCAGTTTTACCAAAAAAAAAAAAAAAAAAACCACCACCCAAAGCTACGCCTACCCGAACAAGCTCCCCAAACGATGTCTAAGCCCATGAGTTATGACGAGTCGCCGGGAAATAGAGCCTCTTTTAAAGTCAAAACACCCAAATCACCTTCCAGAGTTCTTGAATAAACCCGGTCTATATGTTGTCGCAATTTCTTTCGGGGTAGACAATGATTTCGAAGCAGAAATATAAAACCTATTGCTCCCCGAGGAGCTCAGGCCCAACAACGAAAAATCTGATCTCCTCTTCTTCGACTCCGACGCGATCTCCGAATTCCTCGAGGTATATGCTGATCTCCACCTTCGTGTGCTCTAATGGAAGGAATTCTTGTTCTCTTTTTGACTTAGGGTTTTAGAGTGAAGTTTGTGATTCGATTTAGGGCAGGGAAGGGGATAGATTTGTCTTGTTTTCATGTTTTCTCATGCAGATCTAATGCATAATTCTTATGATTTTTCCCCACGGTTTTTCCTCCCAAATTTTGATGCTTTTTTTTACTTAAAATCTATTTCTTTTTTTAAAAAAATAAATTCGGATCATGAAATCGTATTATCTGGGATTTAACGAGATTATCTTGCCTGCTTATTGGAATTTTGCTATAACTATGAATTTTCTCTTCTTCTTATATTGATCTTGGTATATAGTTCTACCGGAGTGTGTTCTTGCAATTAAGTATATTTTTGGTGTTCAAGTAAATGACAGTGCTTTGGATTTATTGGGTTTTGAAAAGCAATTGGTTGACTTGGTCTCCTGATATGCCTCGGGTCATATGATCTAATTGTTTAAAGGTTGGATTGATTCAGGGATAGCAGCTTGAGCATGGTCTCGAAGTACCCCTCTTCAATGGCTAACGAGGCAAACGTCGCAGCTGAGAAGCCAGTTGACGGGTTTGTTATAATTAATTACCATGCATTTCATCCATATTGTTTATTATATCATGTTAGAATCTGCATGAAGCAGCAGACCCGTGTTTTTTTAATTCTAAAAGGATAAAATTTTTTCTTGATTTTCCACACACTTGTTCGTCAAAGCTATTTAAATGACAAAAACCATTGGTCAAGCTGGTCTTACCTGGATTTTAAGTCAGTACCTTGCCTGGCCGAGATATGGACAAAAATTTGAGGCTTATTAGATTTGGACAGTAAGGCTTTGAGTTAAGTGTCGGTTCAGGACTGCGATGCTTAACCAGGTGATTTTGTATAGGACACCAAGTTAGTATTTGCATGAGTAACATCTAGTGCAAATTCTGTGTGGAAAAGATGTTAGCTTTCTAATTGGTCGCCAGATTCATGTATCACGAGACATTCTCTAGGTGGAACAATCTCAAAATTAGAGTTTGTGACATAAGGGGAAAAAAGAAAGATTATCAGAAACTAAGAGGCTGTGACATAGTCTAGGAACTGAAATTAATAATTGAGTTCAAGATACTTTTTCCCTTTTTTGAAAAAAAGATGCTAACAAATAACTCATTTTTTGAATTTAAGGAATTCCCTAACAAAAAAAGACTGCTGTAATCTAAAAAAATTGTGCTGCTACATATATATTTAGACAAACTTTGGTTCATCTTGTCATAAAGCAGCAATTATAAGGCAGATGCTATGGGTACAATTTTATTTTGTCCTTGATGCAGCTACGCCTTTTTGCTGACCACAACTAGAAATATCTGCTTTCATGCTCTAAAATTTTAGGCTTGCTGCTCCATATATTTGAATCTTGATTGCTTGTAAATGTAAAAAGCAAAAAGAACTGGCAGAACGACTTCCATTTATCAATAAGTTAAGCATGCAGTGAGTTCTTTAACTGGTTATTGATAAATCTTGCCAGTCTTTCCTGTTTTGTTCTGTTTTCTTGGCTATGTTCAGTGATGGCATCTTATATTCATCATATTCATGCTGACCCATTATGTATTTGCTGTTGTCATATCATTGGTTATGGTATATGATAATCTGATTTTTTTTTTGGTGTAGGTCTCTCTCTAACAAAAAGAATCAGGGAAGAATTCCAAAGAAAATACACAAATCTGAGAGAGAGAAACTTAAACGTGACCAGCTGAATGATCTCTTTCTTGAGCTGGGTCATGTTCTTGGTACGCATCACCCATTTCAATTGCTATTTTCTGGATACAATGTACATTGTGCAATCCTGTTCTTATCAAAAGCGGTTATGTTCCATAAAGTGAAATATGCATATTAATTGGAGGGATCAAAGTATGCATGGTAAATTTTTAATGATGATCAAATTTGTGTAGATGAAAATTGTTGACATATAACCTTCATCTTTCCTATGTCATTTGTAATGCAATTTGAAGTCCGATATCTTGATTTTGTATGACATGGCCGTGCTATGTAGATATTTTAAGATGGAAGCTTGCTGGAAAGTTATCCTGTTTGCTTCGTGTTTTCCATTGACTTCATGAGCTACCTGGCAATGATTATGATGTCAATATTAAGTATGTTTATTGATTTTGATGATTTGAGATTGTTCTGAGCCTGGTCCAATTCTATAATCCTTCTGAGGATAGAAAATGCATGGTGCACACTACTTTGTAAAACTACTGTTGTTCCTTCTTGGGTGCTTCTTTTGATTATGATGGAAATGCAAATTAGGAGAGTATCTCGGGATAAATTAAGTCTAATATCTCATATAGTGCTTTGTTGTCAGCATTTAATATTCACCAGTAGTCAGCATTTTAGCCATGTTATTGTACCCACTGGGGAAATGCTAAATCTTCCACCATGGGAGTTTGCAACTTCTGCTGGCCAGTTAATGCAACCACCATTTAAACAGTGGACTGCTTGCCGTGTTGCCTTGTGTCTGGGAACATCACCCAAAAAAATGGTTTCTGAAAAATGATCCTCTTTTGTTGTTTGACAATATTGATGTATTTGCTGTTGTTCTTGATCTAAGAAGCAGTTTTTTGCCAACTTTTTAAATGAACATAATGTCTCTATTTACAGAACCAGCTCGACAGAACAATGGAAAGGCGACCATATTGGGTGATGCTTCTCGGATACTGCGAGATCTTCTTGCCCATGTGGAATCTCTTAGAAAGCAAAATACTGCTCTGCTAACTGAATCTAGCTATGTAAGCTTCTCAAACCTGGCTTTTGTTTAGCTTATGTCTAACAATAATGCTCTTTAATGGTTCTTGTGGCCTTTGTTTGGAAAAAAAAACAATAATCATATAATATTAGTACTCTATTCAGTAGTCCCTTTCAAAAGAAATTTGAACTTTGCTGTTTCTAGAAAAGAGAATAAGGAAAATCCATGAAAGAAAAAAAATATCTGCAGATCAATGTATACAAAATTTTCAAATATGCTACCAGTGGGAGTTTCTGCCTCCTTGATTATATCCTCTAAATTTAAGATAAACTCCTGCTTTAATCATTAGAACATGCTGAAATATCTGTTGTCTACAGAATCTTTTATTGGTCATTGTTTCAGATCTTTCTTATTAGACCAATCAGAACAGAGAGTTTGGGAGACAGGTTGTATTTTTATTGCGTTTTTATTGATATGCATATATCAATGCTAATATAGTTTCTAAATCAAGCTTGAGTTCTTTACCAAAAAAAATTGGCTTAAGTTTCATTGTTCAGCACTGCTTTTTTATTTTCACAATGGTACTTTGAGCCTGTATCAAATTTGTGAGTGGCACATGATTAGTAATAGCATAGCTGGTTGGAGGTAATTACTGCATATCTGCAAGGAAAGATTCATGTGATGGTCCATTTCATATATCAAGTTTTTTTTGTTTACTCACATAATACGCTATCTAACTTTAATTCACTGGTCTGGTGAATTTTAGGATTTTGGTATCTGACAGTGATCAGCACAATGCCATATCATAACCATACCCATAGTAACCAAGCCTTGTATCAAATGAAGGGGTTTGCACTGATTGGCTTTATGGATTCTTACTTTCCAAAGATTCTAACCAAGTGCTTCTTGGTGTTACCAGAAGTTTTTCCAAATTCGTTTCCACAACTTCCACAAGCGGTACTTCCTCTTCTAGACACTTTGTCACATCTTTGTGCGCCTCTCTTTGCTGGAATCTCTTTATATTCTCATTATACATGCTCACTCCATTTCAATCAATTCTACATTATTTTATCCTCAATTTGTGCATCAAATTATATCTTTCCTCACTCCACTTCCTAATTTTGCTGCACATCTATTTCAATTTTTGTCCCTGCCATGTTCATCTTGATTCCAAATTCTTCTTAATTTTCGATCCTTAAGAATAGGAAGAGGATCTTTCAATTGGCACATTCACAAAAATGAACTTAGCGGAACACAGGACAAAATTATATATTTCAAATAATTGCGTTTGTAATTGGAATTTGAAAGGAAAAAACATTGTAGGTTAATCTGAAAACCAAAGAAAAAGGGGATGAATGTGAACGCAATTATGAATGAGATTGTGATTGAATTCTTTTAATGTACATTAAAAGTTGAGAGGCTTTGGTGAAAACATCTTATTGGAAAGGGCCACACAAAATTCAGCATGTAACTACTGGCAGAAGAAGACATCAAAGGATATGCTAAAAGTCAGCTATTGGCTGTCGATGATATGGAGAGCTAGGAACAAAATGTTTTTCAGCAATCTTTGAACAGTGGCTAATGGGATCATGCTACAGGATGATGAATTCTTGTATAAGGTAAAAGTAGGCATACTTAGAAGGAAATGGAAAATGGATAGCTGCTAATGGAATTGAAGTTACCAAGACAAAGCTGGTACGAAATCGGTATGGGTAGATCATACTAAACAAACAAAGGATGCTGATTGGGGCAATGCAGTGCAGAGGGCAAAGTTTAGCTCTTTCAAAATGTTGCCATACTGATTCTGTCCAACTGGTTGAATTTTTGTTATTAGGGAGGTTTTGCAACCTGCTGTTGCAGGACAGAGTATCCAAATCATGGGTGGATGGTTCAGTATGTAATGGTGGGTAGATTTCGGAAATTGAATAGGGCCAGCAGAAGTGGAATGATCCTTGCAGAAGTTGGGAGACTGCTGAATCAGTTTATGGAAACACAAAATTTCGACAATTTTTAAAGTTGTTCTCCACTATTGTGGGTCTTCCAACCTGTAGGATCCCCTGCTGATTTGGCTGCATCATTTGAATTGTCCCTAGCATTCTTATATCTTCCTCTAAATATATTTGAGTCTCTTGCCATGGATGGCGATTTAGGACAAGCTTCTTTTGTGGGCAGCATATTAGCTTGAGGCACTTCTTTCGGAGATCGAACCCTTCGTTGAATCATTTTTTTGCACCAGTGAGAAAATCCTGCCAGTTTAAAAACATGTCTTCTTATCTATGAATTAATCTCCACCATTCTATACAAATGCAGATTGTACATGATAAAGTTGATGACGGAGCCCTAAGTAAAATATCCACTTTGCAGATTCATTTATGCTTTAAATGTTTTCCTGACATTCTTTATGCACTTTCCTGTTCCTACTCTCTTATAAACTTGATCAGAAGACATGAAACTAATTTCTGCCCTTGGCTTGGAAGTGAACAAATGATCAATCTCTTTACTTTTTAGTGCTACACATTTACTGAATTCAACTAATTTTTATTGCCGTTCCCCCCTTTTATTTGCAAATTTTTTTATTTATTAGAAATGCTTGCATTACAAGGACATGAATAATACATGGTATTATTCTTTAGTAATTTTATCTAACGATGTCTTGTATATGTTGGATTCCTAATTCTGCCGAATATTAAACAGGTTACTGCCGAGAGAAATGAACTTAGAGACGAGAACACTGCCCTCCAGGCCGAAATTACAGATCTTCAAAATGAGCTGCAAGTGAGACTGCAGTCTGATTCTATATGGACCAACAGCATGGACATGGGTCCTCCCACTCTGCCACAGCCTCTAAGCACCATGCTGCCGATGCCGCAGCGGCCGCCTGTTATCAGGCCGGTGTACACTGCCCCCATCCAAGAGCTCCAGCTCTTTCCAGAGTCCAGAACGACACCAACACCGTCCCTACCTTCCTCCAATGTGAGTAGACCACATGCCAGATATCCAACTCCATCTGACTCCTGGCCGGGGCAGCTCCTTTCCAGTCTTCCAAGAACAGCACAGGAAGACCATCTAAGCAGTACCAGCAGCATCAGCACAACTAGCAGCAGGGAAGAAGGCTCAGATAAATAATGAGAGATACCGAGAAATGTACCAGTAAATTTATATTAGTCTTCTGAATTAATGTTCGGATGAAGAGTCTCAAAGGGGCATCAACTCAAAAATGATGGTGCCATTGGCAGTCCATGAGCTATCAGAAAAAGGAAAAACAGTGTTTATGACTTGAGAGTGGCATTCTGCTGTTCATTATTGAATGCAGGTTTCTGTTAATTTGAGTTCATGATTTCATTCTACTAAATATGCTGTAGTTTTTGTCTTATCCTTCTGAATGATGTGCTGCATTGGTACCTCGCCCATGGAGTTGCTGAGATGCAAATCCAGCCTTATGTAATTCCAACCGCGGTCTACTGCCAAACTATCTCTGTGCCTACCATCGGATTCCATGCGGCTGGTTTCCCATTTACTATATCTGATCTTTTGTCACCATTTTCTTGTCCAATGTTCCTGCTAAACTTTGCCCAGCTTCATATGTAACCTTCAATGAAAGTTAATATGTTTGGTCTGGGTGGAGATATTGCTAGAGGTAGTTTTCAAATTTTTAGAGTAATAAATTATAAATTGACAATTCTGCTTGTCCGCTTACAAAAGTAGTGGAACAGCATGGTAAGGCTGGAGGTAGGCAGGAACTGCAACTTGATCATATTCTTTTGCTTGGCAATAAGATATTATAGGTTCAAATCTTGAATGATCCATTTTTGAATTAATTATAATATAGTGAGCCTCTCTCGGGAAAAATGTTGTTATAAGGATAATATCTAATGCATCCGCCTTTATAAGAAATGGGAGCGAGCCCTTTCAAATGACTCTATTTTAGGAACAAAAATCATATGGGGTAGGTACTATACAAAAAATTATAGGATGACTTTCCTATTTTTGCTATGTTTTCCCTAATGACCGTCTTAAAAAAAAGAAATCTAAAAGCCGGTGACTCTCCTACTAATGGAGTTGTAGGTCTCGAGATTAAAAAGACCAAAAAAAAAAAAGAAAATCTCACAAGACTTTTTTTTTTTTCATTTTCAGAATATACTTTTTATTGATATTCAGAGCCAAGTAATATACATTAAGTAAATTAATCATCTAGCAAGCTAATATATATCTCTAGATAAATTGATATATAGTTTTTAGATATGATGTTCTCAATATACAATACACAGCAAGGTGATGCACACTCAATAAATTAGTCATCTAGTAGCTTAATACATACCTACAAGCAAATTGATACACGATTTCCAAAACATCCTATTCACCAATACAAACTACATGACCAGATAATATACACTCGTCGACTTCTTGATACATACTAAAAGCTTCATTGATACATACCCAGCAGTAATCCGACACACCTCTAAATAAATCTACACAGTTTCTAGAAATTACTATATACTACATGACCAAATAATACATACCAAGTAAATTAGTTATTTAGCAAGCCAATATATTCCTTTAGGTAAATTGATATATAATTTCTAAAATATAGTGTTTATCCGTATCACTACATAGTATTTAATTTTTTAGTTTTGTCTAATATAAAAAATTATATACATATCACATCTTATATTCTATGAACTCTTAAGTGTAAAAGTTCTTGAAAAAAGAAAAAAAAAATTGGAGGAGGACTCAAAAAAGGATAAGGAAATTTTCATGGACAGAACAGACAGCTTGATGAAAAAAAGATGAAAAAACTTGACGTGAAAAAAAAGGGTGCCGCATATAATTATTTTATTATTATTTGTTTAAACATTACGAGACTGATGACTTAGTTGGTAAACAAAAATTGCTGACTCAGGTTTGTTCTTCAAGATGGGCACTAAGAGATGCAAAATAACAAATCTGCCGCATATTTTTCTTCTCCAGCGTCCGTCCCATATGATTTTTGCAGAGTACACAGCAAAAGCCAACGAGAAACCAGGCATCACGAGCCAATGAGCCCCAATGACAGCTGTCAAATGCCAAGCCAAGGGGTAGCTTAGTAATAGTAGGAAGAAGGAGAGGCATATGCGTTTTCGCAGCAAAAAAGCACGGGGGGTTCTATATACACCCCCCCTATTGCTAAGGACACCCCCCAAAAACCAAAAAAAAAAATACCCAAACTAACCTTTAGTGTAATTACCATATTGTCCTTGAAATTTTCTCAGTACACCCCCCCTTCCTCCTCCTCCGTTTCGTTTTGAAAAGAAAAAAAAAAAAACACCCCTCAAACCCCCCGATCCATTTACATCGTTTAGGCGATTTTTGAAGGAGATTTAAGCCCCATTCGAAGCATGGACAAGTAACTAGTGATTTGGGACGAAGAATCGGCCGCAAAGGTACGTGTTCCACCTTGTTTCGAAATTTTTTTTTTTTCACGGTTCATGCTCCGTTCGGCACTGAATCGCCGAACAAAAGGCTTCTGTTCGGCTGAACAGTGCCGAACAGAAGCCTTCTGTTCGGCAACCCTCAACCGAACTCTTCTGTTCGGCTGCACAGTGTCGAACAGAAGGCTTCTGTCCGGCACTGTGCAGCCGAACAGAAGGGTTCTGTCCGGCTCTGTGCAGCCGAACAGAATGCCGGCGACGAGAGGGAGAAGGAGGAACGGGGGGGTTTTGGGCGTTGGCGAGGTGCTTTGGGCGGAACAGTTCAAAGGGAGACGGAGGGGGTTTGGCCGCCGGCGAGGTGCTTGAGACGAGGTTTTTTGGGCGGAAGGGAGAAGCCGGCGGGTGTTTTGGAGGGGAAGAGCGGGGTGGGGGGGGTTTGGGGGGTGTAGAGAGCAATTTAGGTGAGGGGGTGGGAGGGTGGGGGGTAATTTAGGAATTTTTAATTTTTTAGGGGTGTCCTTAGCAAATGGGGGGGTGTAGAGAGTATTTAATTTTTTTTTAATTTTTGGGGGGTGTCCTGAGCAATAGGGGGGGTGTATATAGAACCACCCAAAAAGCACCGGCTACGGCTACTGCGCTGCCTCATTTCACCGATTAAAGAATGAGAAATATACTCTTTTTTTATTTATTTTGACAGTGATAGGTAAATACCCTTTTCGGTTTTCCTCTCTAAAAGCGAAGGGTGGGCTCGTCGGGCATTAGGACCTGGGAGGTGTTTTCGCGGAAAAAAGGGCGTGCATTTGTCGGAGATTCCGCTGTGTTGTCGCTCTGGGACTGAGACCGAGAGCAAGTAATCGCTTCTATTTCTCTAAAGAAGATCTCTAATAGAAGAGAGGAAGAGAAAGGGAGGAGAACAGAGAAGCAAATGGGTTCTGGATCTTTCCTTAAGGTCGTGGTCAAGAACTTCGATGTTCTCGTTGGGTACGTATTACGCTCATAAAAGAAAACGATCCATTTGTTTTCTTGTGTGCTAAATTTTTATTGTTTGAATCCTGTTTCAGTCTCCTCCATTGCTTTTTTCTCCCACTTTTAACAGAAAAGTTTGCATTTTTTAGTAATATAGCTCAAGTAATCTGGGTTTTGTCTTTCTTCTGGGTTTGTGAAGTATCTTTGATGCCTTTTCTTTTTTTAATAAAATTGAATTAGAGAAAGAGTTATTTAGCTCCTCCTTTCCCCCTTCTTTTTTCTAGAAACAATGGTGATCTCTGATGACATATAGTGGAAGACCACTGATCGGTTCTTTCTTCTCGATGGAGAAGGCCGAAATTTAGGTGTTCTTTTTACTTTTATTTTCTTAAACAGGTAAAGGTCTCATTTTGTTCGTTTCGTTGTGCCAAAAATTGAATTTTTGGTTATCTGTTGTAATGCCCTTGGCAGAAAAAAAAATGTCTCAATTGTTATACCTCAGGCTTGTCCCACGGTTCTTCTACTTTAGTACTTTAGCCTTTATTGTATTGCTCGAAATAATGAACTTTGATTTTCTGAATACTCTTTTTATTTGTATCTTCTATGCATAAATATGTTTTTCCCCTCCTGCAAATTTGGAACTGATAAATGATACAAAGCCTTTGATGTTATTTTTACTTCTTTTTTAATGCAAATCAAGGGTAGATGACCTAGTAAAGTGACTTCTCATGGAAGCAATTCATGATGACTTGCTATAATGCATAAAATCTGCCTTTAACACTTTAACTAAAAAGAAGAGAGTTTAGGAAGTTACACTAAAATTTCATCAGATGAAGTTCTATGATCATATGTCCACCGACTTAAATTTTCTTCACCATATCAATCAAAGGCTTTTTCCTTCAAAATCGTTTGACCATAGAGCACAACTGAAAGACCAAGACGTCAGCTTTACATTAACCCTATATGTATCGGTGCTGGATTCATTGTGAAGGCAAATTAAGGAAAAGAAGAGCTTGCAGTGAAACATAGATCTTGGTTGGTGGTTTGGGAGGAATACCTTATTATCCATACTTTAAGCTCATGCAGTCAAGAAGCAGCCTTTCAAAATTTCCATAGACTTGGAAAGAATCCAAACAAGGGAAGATGGCAATATCTTATTATTACCATTAAAAGATATGAACCTTTTCCTTGTTAAAATTGACTCTGAGAAGGCATAGGTAAGCTAATGATATTTTTTTTTGGAAGATGGGTTTTGGTGTTAGTGGATTGAGTAGGTCAGAGAATTTAGTACTTCAGCCAACTTTTAAATAGTCAAGTGGTATACAAAACCTTGAAGCTGGCGATAGGGCCTTAGGGCAGTGCTTGACACTCCAGGTCGTAAGTTTGTATCTCAGCATAGAGTATGCTGCAAGACATATATAGTCTCAGAGTAAAAGTAATGAACCTGTCATGATTTGCTTTCAGATGCCACCATTCTTTTCTTTTGCCAAAATGGGGATAGAGCATGAATCCAGATACTGAACAGGTATTGGGCATACAGGTTGATTCTTCTTGTACTGTCCATAACTAGTTTGTTATATCCTAGTTGATGGTTTTGGTTTTGGTATGTTTGATTTGGTTTAGGATGGTATGGAGTGCTTTGAGCTAATTTAGGTTTCTAGAATGCTTTAGGTTTTATTTAAGTGCCCTACTTGGGTCGTCAAGCTTATTATTTAATTGTTAGATGACATTTTGAGTAACATGTGAGTTTCTCTTCCTTTTTGAATATCCAAAGAAGAAGAGAAGGAAAGAATAGAAGAAAAAGTTGGGGAGAAGAGCAAATTAAATAAAGGATTCTTGGGATGTATATAAATGCATATATAAATATATGCTTTTCCTTTAAAAATAATACTATTATGATAGTGCTAGGTGCATGTGATGCACGCGAGAAGCACACATGGCTGTGATCTCCTGTATGATTAATGCACACCCAGTTTTAGCTGGTTCATTTCTCTAGTTTTTTTCATGTTAAGCAATAGTTAAACTAATTGAGATGTACTTTTATTAAAGAGGGGTATGTACAAAGCATCTTGCATATGGATAGACTGTAGCACATCAGCATGGGGAGAGGTTTGGGGACCATGGGCAATGGTATAAAGTAATTTACATATAATAGCAAAGATGTTTTCAATTTTTAGAAAAATGTGCAATTTTAATAATATATAATGATTAAAAATTAGAAATTACCATTGTTGCGTAGTTTTCTTAGGTGTCATCTATGCAAGGAAAGAGGGCTTGATATTTTAACTAGAGGACAAAGCTAAGTTTTTTCCTTAAGACTTGGACTAGTTTTTAAGTTTTTTTCTTAAAAAGGGCTACCTAGTGCATGAGGCTCTGGTCATTGCAGGGTCTAGGGAGAGTCAGATGTACATAGCCTTACCAGCGTGTGTAGAGAGACCGTTTCTATGTTCCAAACCAGTAACCTCCAGGTCAGTGGAGCAACCTTACCGTTGCACCAGGACTCACCCTCTCAATATTTTCTACTTTTTTGACCTAATTTTTCTTACTGATTTATTCGATATATTTCCTTTTGTTTTTATTTGATCAGGATACTAGCAAGCAAGATTCACAATGTTGGTACATAGGATCATAGTGGTACATTAACTGTTCAATATGGTACGATATGCATCCTATATCGAGATAGCTCCCACCATTTTTTTTCTCACTCCCAATGATGGCACCGCCTGAAACCAGGCAGTATAGATTTGTAGCTAGCAGAATTGGGTGATTTTGCTTAGTCAGACCTGTTTGGCCCGAGTTTTGAGCTGAACCAGCAAACCAACAAGTTCTACACTAGTTTGGTTTAGTAATAGCCTGAACCATTTAGCGTGGGTCGGTTTTGTGGACCTTGCTAGCAAGTATTAATATAGTACCAAGTATTCGTTATGACTTGTATGGTCTCTGAAAGCGATATTTATCCTTTGGGACAAACACATTGTTATAGGTGTATCCTGGGTATTAAAAGTTTAAAATCAACATTTTCACAATCACATGTTTTCTCCTGCTTGTTATTTACCAAAAGGTGTTTGCGTCCTAACCCATCTCATCTAATGAATGTATGATTCTTTTGAACTCTAATGATGATGAGATGTGGGCTGGTTGGAAGCTAACTATGTGGATTTGATGCTGGAATGATAGTATGATTATTTGATTCTTACTGACTCATGAGGATTGTCCATGTTGAAGAATCTCAAAAAGTAGCAGTCAAAATGGTAATTTCAAGGGGCATCTTTCCTATTTTAGCGATGTTGTATTCTAGCTATACAATTTATAGATCATCATCTGAAAATTGCTTTTTTTTTAAAAAAAAAAATTGTTATAAATTAGCCTTTTAGGAATTTATCTGTTATCCATTTATTTTGGTTTTCTAATATTTTGACTTTCTTTTTACCTGTTTCGCATGCAGGCCTTTGGTCACACTTGTGTATCCTTTGTAAGTAGCATTCCTATATCTATTCATGGAAGATGTTGGAGTGTTTTGTTATACTATTCGTCAATTTATCTGGCATGAGTATGCAATTAATCTTGTGGGATTTTGATAGGTATGCTTCAGTGAAGGCAATAGAAACTAAGTCTTCTGTTGATGATCAGCAATGGCTTACCTACTGGGTGTTGCATTCTTTAATTACACTCTTTGAGCTCACTTTTGCAAAAGTCATTGAATGGTATTTGCTCTTCTGATGTTGCCACAAGTTTTTGCTAGACCTGTATAACTAAATTTTCTTTGTTCCTTTTTCATTTTGGTTTTGCTGATGCTTGATTTTGCTTGACATGTTGATATGATGAACAATCCAAACCCCAAATTTGTCACGGATTTGCATGACAGCTCAGCCCTTTATGATGTTTAATATATAATTTACATTTGTAAACCTACAGAAAGGAGAGGATTATTTAGCGGAATCAGTAGACAGAACGGCGAATTAGCATCTCTTTGTTATTTGGATCTCTGTTACAGGTTAGAGATGGAGATTGATTAAAAGTTCATTTTGACAAATTGCTGCGATTTGTAACGTCGTATGAGTGGTATTTGTTGCTTGAGCTTGAGGCTAAGTGAAGGCCACAAAGGCACAAATGTTGATGTGGCCAGTCATGTAACAACTAGCATAGGCAAGAATTTCGGTAATTTTTTTAAACAAAATTTGTTAACGAATTGTGTGGCATTCACAACGTACCAAGTTTTTTCTTCCTTTCTTCCTTTTTTTGTGCTGCATTTTTTTTATTGAATGAATGATAATGTTGATCTTATTGGATGATAGGTGGAAGAATAGAATAGCCTGTACATGAATTTATGGCACTGTAATATAACTCCTAATAATATTTAATTTTATAGATCTTTAACTTATCTTTGTTTTCCTTTTATCGTAGAAGTGTGGCCCTTCATATACATATACATATATATATATATATATATGTGTGTGTGTGTGTGTGTGTGTGTGTGCGCGCGCGCGCGCGCTTCTAAGGACTTTGCACTGAAAAAAATGATACATTATGAATGAATATTGAGGGAGCCAACCAGCTTGGTAAAGTCACTGGGTGTTGATACCGGTGACCTGGGTTCAAATCCCACCCTAGCCTGATCTGGCATCCTCATTCTGAAAATAAATAAATAAGTAATAATAATTTTTGGTTCCAATCAGTTACATCCCCATTTATGTTGCGATTATGCAACAATTTACTATGTTGATGTTGTTCTGTATGGTTTTTTGGTACAGGCTTCCGTTTTGGGCTTATGCAAAGCTGATCTTTAACTGCTGGTTGGTCTTACCTTACTTCAGTGGTGCGGCATATGTTTATCAGAGTTATGTGAGACCATTGTTTGTAAACCAACAGACAGTCAACATCTGGTATGTCCCTCGAAAAAAGGACATATTCAGCAGGCCCGATGATGTTTTATTAGCTGCGGAGAAATTTATTGAAGAAAATGGACCAGAAGCATTTCAGAAGCTCATTAACAAGGTATGCCATCATACTCCCCTTCTTTCAGTGCTGAAACCAGAGGTCCTAACTTAGGAATGCAAATGGATTAAATTTGCTTATTTTTGATCCAAAACTTGACATGATGGGGTCTAGTCTGAGCAAGAATCATTTGGATGTTGCTAGGTTCCAGAGAATTTGATCTTGTCGTAATATATATTGATATGGATCACATGAGACCTGATCCAAATCCACCTGACTTCATAAACTGATACTACCATATAATTTTCGTACTCATCTGGACCCTCCTCAAACAGTTAGGAAAAGTTTTTTATGTAAGTCATCATCTATTTGGATTGTTAATCACAACTTAAATAGCTTCATGTGGTTGTTAATTTATACAATGTTTGTTAAATTCTTGCATGGTTTCTTTACTGTATTATTAACTAACTTGATATGTACATATTTCTTATAGATTGTGTCTGACAAATTGTTGATCCAGTCTGCCTGAAAAAAAGAACCTAATTAATCATTGAATCTTAAAGCAACCTGATCTGGTCTTAATAGATGTGTTGAGATGCAGTTTCATTTTTTATTTCGAAGTTTGATTCAAGCGAGGATTAGGCTTGTATCATGCCGACCCAGAGTTGTAATGTACAGAAACATCTTCCCTGTTCCTTCTGTAAAACATTGAATTACATTGCGATCTACTAATTTTATTAAGATTTTCAATTAACCTCATTTTAGTCTTTTAGCTTAGGCATCTTGATTAGATCACTTATCTTATTGCCAATGAGCTTTCTTTCCTCTCATCTATCACTTCTCTATTTTCAAAATGATCAGCAGAATGTCTTTTTGATGCTCATCAGCAAAATATTTGCACCAAATATTTTCATGTTATCTGCAGACTGAAAAAGTAACAAAGCCCAAGAAGAGCAACAAATGTGTGACATTCGATGATAGGGTGGCTGGGAAGGAATCCAAGCCTTGGGGGAGCGATAGTCACGTGAGCTTTCTTTCCTCTCATCTATCACTTCTCTATTTTCAAAATGAACAGCAGAATGTCTTTTTAATCCTCATCAGATAACTAGCAAAATATTTGCACCAAGTATTTTCATGTTATTTGCAGACGGAAAAAGTAACAACGCCCAAGAAGGGCAACAAACGTGTGACGTTCGATGATAGGGTGGTTGTGAAGGAATCCAAATCTTGGGAGAGCAACAGTCACATGACATTTAATGAAGTAGAGCTTGAAAGGGATTCAAAGTCTTGGGAGAACAGCAGTTTCATGATCTTTGATTATGATAACCGATATTGGACATAGAACTCTAATTCTGGTCACTTGATGACCTGCTATAGATCAGTCTCTCCATGTGGCCATCAGTTATCTGGAAGGTTTTTCTTCTTTCTTGGTGGTGATCGATGAAGATATTTGAGCACCTGGGAATGCACTTTAATCTTCGTCTCTGTGGGAGGAACACCTGCATTTTAAGGCTTCAAATGTCATCAGTTTGTCCAGGATTGTCAGTGCACTTTAAGATAGGAGGGGTTGCACCCTTCATGATGTATGCCAATCAATTGACAAACGTTGCCTTCTCATACTAATGTAAGTATATAGTTTCTATCTTTTGCAGGTTTATTTCTTTCGAGTGTTTGGTCATGTATGTAAGTTGACACTTGGACTGCATTGCAGCATGAGCTAGTATATATTGTAGCCTCTCTAAAGTCATAGATTTTATTTCAATCTATTGCTCTAGATGATATATTTGAAAAAATAAAAAAAACGTGATGATGATATATTGATAGTGATAGGAATGATGTTTCCGTTCATTGTACACAGAGGTGCTTTCAATTATTTTGTGCGCTTCGTTCTGTGCTTACGACAGTCATTTCTTTCATCTTCACATCAGCTGCTTTTGTTTGCTCGATTAATGCTCAGAGCACCCAAACAAGGAACGCAAGGACTTCTTTTGGTTCAAGTACCTGTAAGCAATAATATTGAATTCATGTGCTCCTTAGTCTGCATCAAATACCTCGTCGTCATGCCGAATGTATAAGACAGGCTTCATGTGCTGAGAGCAATGGTTGCATTGCTTGTATTGTTTCTTTTTGTGCTCCACATGATCTTCTAGTTTGTGACCCTTAAAAAAAAACATTCATTGGCCAATTGCAATTTGTGCAGATAGTTTTCGCCTGTGTTCTCGCATATATTTAGTGTTTGGCTCGCATACCAAAGATATCGAGCAGGTATCAAGCAGATTCATCAAGGGTTGCTCTGTGGAGAGCGATATCAAGCAGGTATCGAGCTATGCAACTGTTAATTCTATCTGATCTTAAAAGAAATGGCAGTCGGGATGGGCCGGAGCAGGTATAGATCGGATTGGATGCAATATTGTTCTAAAGACTGTAACTGAAATCCGATCAGATCAAAAATTTAGATCCGAACTTGATGATTTTATGAAACAAATAATCTAACTTGACCTATAATAAATTGGATGTAGTTGAATAGATTAAATGGTTGAGCATTGCCGCTTCTATTTTAGAATTTTTTTTGCAGAGTGAGCTTTTTTTGTTAATTTTTTTTTCTCTCTCTTTTTTGTTTTTTTCTTTAAATATCTTGTGCCACAGATATGTAGCTGATTCCACTGAAATGCTTTCCTGGTAATTGTGCTTTTTCTCAACCCGGTTTTGTCCTCTTTTTTTTTTTGAGTCTTCCTTCAATCTGATACCAAGTTATCATGGAACCTGTACATTGATAAACCGGAGGGTGCCATATTTTCTACTTGAATTCTTCTTGATCATAGGAATATTGCTCATTAGGACAACCCGAAGATTTTAATACTTGTTTTCAGGATGAGTCTGCAGTGATTCTGCATGCAGAAAAAAAAAGGAGAAACAACATATACTAAGTCATGTCTCAAAAATCATGTGTGGGAAACGTACTGTAAGTTAATGTATTATATTATAAAGTTTCTTCTTGCCTTGCTTGCATATGGAAGTTCTCACGCATTTCTTCACATTAAAGTACATATGTCAATATCTGGAGGCATCATCTATAAAACATATAACGTATATTTCCCTTCTCTAGTCATGGTATTATATGTCTTTGTGTGTTAGCTCTAACAACACATGATCTCTTTCAATATTCTTGAAAGGTTTGCAATATCTGTATTTCCTTGCTCTATGTCATGATGTTTCGTAAACTAATTGCGACATTGCATATGCCACACTCTGTTAACTAAATTTAGAGAAGACTCCTGTAATTGCAAATGTGAAGTTGGATTGCAAAAACAAAGCATTTGATTATGTCTTTTGAAGCACATAAAGATCACCTCTCTCTCTCTCTCTCTCTCTCTCTCCAAGAAACACCTCCAAAATCCCATTTTCCCATCCCATCACGAGTAAGGGTGTGTGTGTAACATATGCAAAATACTTGTATATATAATAGAAAGGCCATGAGACCAACTTTATGCGGCTAGTCTTTAAAGCATGAAATTGCAACACTAAAACCACTTATCCTCTAAAAATCACAATGTACACATCCCTCCATTCCTCCCACATATCTCTTACTTCATCATCATCATAATCATATATATATATATATATATATATATATATATATATATATATATATATATATATATATATATATATATATATATATATATATATATAAAAGATGTATGCAATCTTATCCCTATATGCAAAAGGAGGACTATTTCTGTAGTTAAAATCCGTGACCTATAGGTCATAATAAAACAACTTTATCTTTGTAGCAAGGCTTACTTTTATGAATATACATATATGTATATATGTATATATGTATATATATATGTATGTATGTGTGATGTGTGCATGTATGTATATGTGCAGTTTTCTTGGCATATTTTAGCCCAATTGTCTCACCTCCCTAGTGCCTAGCCCCATATCAACTAATCACAATATGTGTTGCACATGCTGGAGTTTTGCATACATAATTTATATCCATGGTACAAACTTGGTCATTATTAATATCTTTCTAATGTTTTATCCATCATCATTATCATTATTTGTTGTTATTGATGAGCATGTTACCGTACCATTTGGAAAATGCAGCCCAACAAGCTTACAGCTATAACTAATAAATATTTTTAATTGCAAATATTATATATCTTGCTCCTTTTTATATGGTTAAGACTTCTATACATAATATTGCTCATTTTTGTTACATGCTATACTTAAATTTCTGACATTATTAGAAAAAGGCTGTCTGGGTTTGGGTCATTGGGCCGCCCAGCATTCCAGGGAAGACTGGGCCGGTCCGAGGAGTCCATTAACATCAGACAAAAGCCTAGGCTTAGGGTTGTGGTCCTCTATATAAGACCTCCATCTTCGATCTCCGGAGGCCAAGGCGGGAGACGGCGAGGGCGAAGAAGAACCCGCCATGGTTCACGTCAGCTTCTATCGGAACTGTAAGTCTTGTTCTCTCTTCCCTCTCTCTTCCCCTCGTTTCAGTTCCAATCTCTATTCGGCGATCTCGCCTTCGTATGATCTTTTCTAGTCGATTCGAACTCTTAGATCCTATTTTCCCCTTTTAATCCCTTCTTAATATTACTTGAATCGATCCGGACTCGTAAATCAGGGTTTATGAGAAAAAAAATTGCAATTTTTAGAGCCCTGAGTCAAGTTTGCCATAAAAGGATTTCCTTTTTTGGTTTCTGAGATGCTTTGTTATCTCATGATTCAACTATTACTTCAGTGTAATCGGTTGAAACACTAGTTACGATTTTGGTTGGGATGTGAATCTGGGAATCCTAAAGAATGTGAGGTGTTCGCAGATGGAAAGACCTTCAAGAAGCCCCGCCGCCCCTATGAGAAGGAGCGGCTCGACGCCGAGCTGAAGCTCGTGGGTGAGTATGGGCTCCGGTGCAAGAGGGAGCTGTGGAGGGTTCAGTTCGCTTTGAGCCGGATCCGGAATGCGGCCAGGGAGCTTCTGACACTGGATGAGAAGAACCCTCGCCGGATCTTTGAAGGAGAGGCCCTCCTCCGCCGGATGAACCGGTACGGCCTCCTCGACGAGACGCAGAACAAGCTTGATTATGTTCTGGCTCTCACTGTGGAGAACTTCCATGAGCGCCGGCTCCAGACTCTCGTGTTCAAGTCTGGGATGGCGAAGTCCATTCATCATGCCAGGGTCCTTATCAGGCAGCGCCACATCAGGTTTGCTCTCTGACTTCTGGTTATTATCATTGTTATTTTAGTTAATGTTTGGGAATGCTAATTATTTGAAAATAATGTTTTTATATCATCAATTTGTTTGATTTCATACATTCTCAGCATTTTTATTTTGGTATTAGTTACTTGTGATCTCGTATGTTATATGTAAGTTAATGTAGAAAGAAGTGTCATCTGATGGATCAATAATTGCTTGCAGCCCAAATTAGTTTGACTTGGATTTGATGGATTAGCTAATGTCCTACTGTGGCATGGTTGCTTTCTGTCGAACATTTTATTATTTTCTCTTAATACTAATTTGCTAGTTATGTTGGGACCTTCTGCTTTCATTGATTTGGTTGTAGATTTATTAAAGATTATAAAAAAAACTTAATATATAAATAGCTTTTGAAAAAATAGAATTTAAATATAAAGTGGGAGTAGTTAGATTAGACACCAATTTTCAATTCATATTGTCGCTTGGTAAGATTTCTTGAACCAGATTTTGCATTTATGTCAAAATAACAATTCTTTTAAAGTTTCATTTAGAATTTCATTAGAGTAATCATGGTTGTCCTTGTTCTTTTGCAAGCAAGATTCCTACAAATTTATGTCACTTGTATAACTTAAAAAATGTTTTAAAATATTACATTTCCGGTTATATTCTGTCCTAGGACGCTTCTTATGCTTTCAAATCCGCTCGAAACATGCACGGTTAGACATCTATCTTATGACAATGGATCCTAGAGGCTAAACTTGTCACCACTCATCAAATTTAACCACTCCCACCCCTGTGCTTAAAATGGAAAATATAAAAAATACCTGGAAAACCAAGCTAGTAACTCTACATAAGGCCATATTATCTATAACAGGTCAGTTTTAACTGTAATCACTGAAATTGTTGAAAACCAGATTGAAATTGTTAGATACTACCAAAAGTGACAACTCAAGCTGTTCTACATCAGTTTTGACTGAAACGTCAGGCCTTGGTCCCCAGGTTAAAGCATTAGAAGGCTAAATCTTATGAACTCAATTAAAGTCTAATTTTATATCCCATTGTGATTTTTTTCTTTCCTTTTCTTTTTTCTGCAGCACATCTCAACACACCATCTTTTCCTTACTTAAGTTGTCTATTTTATATGATATGTTTGTGTTGATGTGGAAGTAGTTATGCAATGGGATAGGTTATGAATATCTCATGATGGTTACCTGAGACACCTGCAATTGTTGTTTAGCATGTTGCAAAACTGTCCTGTCTCACCAGTGCCTTTTATCTTTGTCTTGTCTTCTGTTTTAACGTTGATGCAGATGTTCCCTACATCTCCTTATAACAGCTGTTAAACTTTTCATACTATACATGCTTGGAAATGGACCATAACTGGCTTGAGCTATTGAAACCGCTGAATCCTGAGCAATTTCAAATTGGTTTTCTCTGAAACTCTTTGGTCCATAGGGTAAAGCATTTGAAGGCTAAATCATATTTGAAATCAAATTACATCTATTTCATATCCACAGTTATTCTCTCTTCCCATCAGCATATATCAGCATGCTTTCATATTCTTATCTTTGAAAATATCCAGCTTGATTCTTTTAAGTTGATGTCAAATAGGCCATATGATGGGAACAGGTTGTTAATATCTCATGATGGTCATCTGTGATATGGATAATGGCGTCTAAAATGATGAAAGAAATTCGATCCATGATGCCTGTATTTTCATCTATTCATTTCGTCTTAAAACAGAATGCATCTCCATTGATGTAGTTAAATTTTTGATATTATCATGACGATAATTATTTTTCTGGGCAGTTTCATAAATGCAATGAACATACAATGTACTTGTTTTGAATTCTCTGATATTTTTAGATTTAAAAGTTCGCAAGTCTCTTTGTGCATGTATTCTGTCACTGGGCGCAATGAGGAAGTTGTTTCATTTTTGAGTGAGGTCAAAGTCCAATGAGGAAACATATTAGTCCTTTTCATTCTGAGTGCCCAGCTATATGCATGTCCATGCACAAGTTTTCTTCATGTGTCAGCTATTGTTCTTCCCCCCTGAATCATATAAGCCCATGATCATTAATATCTTTCCCACCAACTTGTGGCAAGCCTAATTGGTAAATACTGGTATGGTGTTAAGGCACAATTGTTTATGAGCATCATTTTGAGGGAATTTTTATAGTTGGTTATTTAAAGCGAATATTTATTGAAGTTTTTAGCTAGCACATAGGGTTGTTTTTACTTAAGCTCATCAGCTTGTTGCCTGCCCGAGCAATAGAATGTGCCTCATATTTGATGGCATTCGATTCTGGAGTTAATTCTTTTGCAATAGAGCTCATCAGTATGCTTTTTTTTTCTTCTTTAAAGCAAAGCAAGGTTTATTTGCCTATTAGTTCTTGCATGTCGTGAAGCACAATCATAACTTGTATGCATTATTTTCTTGTAGCACAATGCTTTTATCTCAGCTTGGTGGCAAACAATGGTCTCTTCTTTCCTGAATTTTTTGCTGCTGGATTTTTGAGTGGAGGCAACGAACGTGTGATTCTTAATTATCCATATGGTGCATATGGTTTCCTTGTAAACTTTGGGAATCAGTATCTCTGTGCCATGTACTAGCTTGGCCTTGCCTGGTAGAGGTTGGGCTTCCTTTTTAACAAGCTTGGTGTCAGGAAGTACATTCTAAACTTTCTGGTGGGAGTCGTGGTTCTAGGGTTTCTGATGGGAGTTTTTTTATCATTTAAAGCACTTTGCTGTAATTCTTTTACACAGTGTTTGCTTGTACTTGCAGCAACTTGACTTTCATTGTAGTATTTGAACTACTATCCTCTTAGGTTTTACTTCCAGATTCGCCTGGTTTGTATTCGCTATTATTTTGCTGAGTATCAAAAGGTGTGTATATCTGACTATCTATTTTCCAATCTCTCCTTTCAGAGTTGGTAGGCAAGTGGTCAACATTCCATCATTCATGGTGAGGGTGGATTCAGCGAAGCACATTGACTTCTCTCTCACAAGTCCATTTGGTGGGGGCTGCCCTGGTAGAGTGAAGAGAAAGAACCAGAAGGCTGCATCAAAGAAGGCAGCCAGAGGCGATGGTGATGAGGATGATGAGGAATGAGTGCTTTTACTTTCAGTTCTCCACAGTTCTGGTAGTTCTCTTTGCTTTGTTAAAGTTAGCTATGTTTTAAGCAAAGATCTTTCTGTTACTTGTAGAAGGATATTTGTTGATTATTTTTGTTTGAAATGACCATCTGATGATGGATTTTGGGATTTTTGGTTATATGTAGCGACTTTGAGTGGATATACATGTGGATAATCTTTGTGGATGAATGGAGTAAGTTGTGGTAGAAGATTCTTGTGTGGAAAACCTATATAGATGACTATGTCAGACCTATAACTGCGAATAATTCCTTGACCAGTGGCTGATGTATGTACTGATTCTCATGGTGGTTTATCTGTTTCATCACTATTTATCCTGTGTTAAACATTTGCATCTTTCGTCATGTTCCTTCATCCATTTCCATGCAATATCCTCATCCCTAACTACTGATGTCGTTATGGGCTTCTTCCAGTTTGTCTTAATTGAGTTTAGGCGTTAAAAGCATTTCTTACCCATTTTCTTTGTCCAAAAAGTAGATTTATCAATCTTTTTTGTTCGTTTGATGGTTACTCCATCTCACTGCACTCCTATACGAGGTTTTGTATATTGCTTTTGTCCCCCTGTGGTGGAGAAAGTTTAGTTCTTTTTATTTTGCTTTGAATGAGAAAATTAAACGAGCCCTATTTGTGATTTGTTTCTCTATCGGTCAGATGGAATGTGCTAGACCTTGTTGGTTTCAGTCCACCATTTAAGTCTGTGCAAGAGTTTAAAGCATTGGTGTTTCTCTAGCATAATAAATCACTTTGGGTGTTTCAGTTGGTTTTGTGTCTTTTATGTAATTTAATCTTGGTTTCTTGTCTGATGACTGTTATGGAACTCAAGCGAGTAACTCTTCAGTCTCAACAGACACCTTGGGAGTTAATTTAACGCACAGCATGTGCTTGCTGGAGCTGTTGGCGCGTGTGGTGGAGCTGCTACTTCAATGAAGAGTGCAGGGGTGTTAAATGTTTTAGTTGGTAAAAGAAACCATAGCTGTGTTCGCCCTGAAGTTTTTTCAGCCATCACCTGGGTCATCATAATTTCACTAGACCAAGGATCTCACTGGACCTTGCAGCCACAATACTATCTGAGATACATAATAGATTGATGTATCATCGATCAATTGTCTCATCAGGCTGGAAACGTCTGATAAAAGGCTCAAGGTCGAGCAGGTTATGTTGTACATGGTTTCTTGGAGTCGACAGTATGGAACATGAGGTGCCTCAGCTTTTGTTATTGCACATGATTATTTGGCTGCCATATGATCATCATGTAATCTTTTCATGTGTTTGAAGTGTTCTTAAATTACTGTTTCTACAACCTGTTAGCTTGAAGATGTTGGGTCCATCATGTTACAGGGGCACCTTAGCAAAATTAAATGTTAGGCCAGCTCGGTGATTGGTTATGAGCTAATCAGTTTATACTTTCAGCCATATAGTTTTTCCTTGGTTCTATAGATCGTTTTCTGCTTGTGGTAATTGGATTATAATGAGAATTATTGTCTATCGGGAAGTAGTTTTAAATATTACTTTCAACATCTGCTGCTCTACATGATTTGCTGCTCAGACTTGCTAGTCTGCAATCTAGATGCTATGTGGCTTGAGCAAGGGAGTATAAATGTGGCCTGGTAGGTCTTTATTTCACCATTTTTTAACTAAATTGAGTATGTTCTTTAATCCAAAATAAAAGAAAGAAAAGAAAAAAAAGAACAGCTAATTGAGTATGTTGGTAACAGAGAATACATGTGCAATGGATGATGAATAATTGTTCTTTTGTATTCATTTTTTTTTTCAGAATACAATTAAGAAAGATGTGGTTACTGAAAATGATTTTTTATGTTAAGAAGAGATGATGAGAGATTTTGATCTTTCAAAATTCACTCTCTAGAAAATGATGTTTATGTTTTTTTTTTGAATAGAAAAAATGATGTTTATGCTAAGAAGGAAGACGAGCTTGGACATCATAAGTGGTTGGATGTAATAACTTTCATACACAATAGATCTATGTATTCTTTGAAGGGCAGTTGTTGGTTCGTCTACCTCCACAAATAAATTGCTGTAGTTGTCTATTAGAATTACCTTGGTCAAATATCTGGGATCAACATAGCCAGGATTTAAGGAGGGGTGCAATCACTCCAGTAGAATTTAAGGAGGGGTGCAAGGGTATTTTCATTATTGTCCTATACGTAATATTGAATTTATGTAATTACATAAAATTTGGTAAGATAGTTTTGAATTCATCAGAAAAGGGAGATGGAATAATCTATTCTCTTTCCATATAATATCAAGATAATAATATAGGAAATGGATTCATTAATGGATTTGGTAACCATGGTGTCTGGTTCCTCCATCACACGTGTTCTCCGGTCCATATCAACGTGCCTCTATGACTATCAATTCATAGAGAAGCCTCTCGTCCCCAGCGAGCACCGAATGGAAGGACGGTGGTGGGGAAGCATCGTAGCCTCTCATCAGACGGTGGGGTCGATGAAGGCATCAACATAGGTCTGATCGAGTTCCATTCATGGGTTAAGCTTTTTCCTTTTCTCTCTGGCACCATGTTCCTCGTTTTCTATCGTCCTTTGATTCCTTCTTTAAAGCTTGCATATTTCGCTGAATGTTTATTATTATTATTATTATGTAAATTCTTCTTAGATCCGAGCAATCTTTCCCCCTGATCTCTCCCATCGAATCCAAATTTCTGACCAATTGCACCATTCCAATTGTTTGGTGCGCTTAATCCATAAGTTGAATTTATCAAAAAATTAATTTTGGTCAGTATTACTACATGGTTCGGAATTGTGCAGGTCCCCATCAAGCTTGGATCAAGTTGGAGTGGAAATTGGTCAAAAATTTATGTGGATCATATCGCATAGACATAGTCTAGAATGAAGGCACGATCCTTCCGAGAGCTAGGATTGGATAGGCGCCATGTCCATGTCCATGTTCATGTATCATATCATGTCACATGATGGTACTTCAATTTTTTCTTATGCGTAATACTTTTGTGGAAGCTAAGGTTTTCCACAAAATAATAGTAACCGGCACAGCACCACTACTTACCCACATGCAACTCTGCAGCTATTGCACCTAAGAATGTCATATCAAACCTTTACTTTGTACTCTTGCTTTGATTATTTATTACAATATGCAGACTCTTCTTTCTGTACATATTAGCAACTCTATATTTACAAAATACAAACTATTTTTTGTTAAAAAAAATCATTTTTAAAATATCATAAACAAGATAATATGTATTCTGGTATAAAAAGATATTTAAGTATTACTATTACCAGATAATATTAATCAAACTTCAGGCTTTTGATCAAATGCTGAATGCTGATGAATGTTGATTGTTTTCTTTGTTTATATGTCCCATTAAACTAGTTATAATTTGTAAAAAATTTTGTCTTAGGAAAGGCTTTATACAGTTCATTTATCTTTTAACTATAGTTAATATAGTTTGAACTCTTAAATTTTGAAAATATTTATTTAAAAATAAAAAGAAAGAACGAGGTCATCCATATCCGAAATGGATTAAGGCGGTCACTAGTGACCATTGCAACCCAAAAATTGGGAGAAGATTTGGAAGATCTCTATGAGATTGCCACGGTTCCTTGTGTGAATTAGAGAACGAGCACAAGATTTGGAGAATACTTGGAGAGTTTGACACCTCTCGTAGATTGGAGAACAAGCGGAGCGCACGGGTGGCTTGTCGCTCCTCTCTCATCTTCACTTGATTGGTGACCAAAACCGGATATATTTTTTCTTTTGACACTGATTTGAGGGTAATTTAATAGTTGAGATCCCTCTTGCCGTCATATTTTTTAGAGCCTTAAAAGGAGGAAACAGCCAACGTACGTCATAGATGCCGGACACAGTACCGTGATATGAGGGGGTCCACCTATCGGGCGGTGAGGACCACCTTATCACACTGGGCCGGGAACAGCCTACGGAGAGCCGGGTACGCTTTAATACTCGTGTTCCCCCGGAGACCCACGTACCGGACCAACTTGACCCGCGTCGCCTGCCGTTGGATCAAACTGGGTCCCACCTAGTGGGCATGGGACCCACTGCCTCGACGTCTTCTGTCGCCTGGCGCCGCGCGTCAATCGCGCCTTTGTCTCTGCCCCGAGCCAGAGCCAACCTCTTGCGACCGGCTCCATTGCCCGGTATGCCTTTTCTCGCGAAACAACCCATCTATTTCTAGAGACTTTTCCCGAGTGCCGTCACTTCTATTTTGATGAATCTTCTGATAACTGGGCATTGGCCTCGTATTGAGCTCCCAGTCTCCCGTGAAGCAGTTTTCAAACTTGGATGGATATATCACACTTCCTTTTTTTATTTTTTGGGGGAGATACGTTGGATCGAGCCATAGAGTTTGACACCCATGCGGAGGAATAAAAGATTTCTCTGCAACTCGAGTGCTTTAGTACATTCCATAAATATTTTATATGGAAGATTTTTCTCGAAACCGTACTAGCTAATTAGTATAACATACTTTGCTCTTTAACTGGTGCAACTTCTACGCTTTTCTACGTACGCTGCTCAGTTCAAGCTAATTGAGCAGCCATTTTTATTTTGTTATGCATCTCTCAAAACATTCTCGTACTCATCGTAGCTCACTTGTATGTTTTCTATATCATGTACAAATTATAGAAGAGCGAAAAAGGAAAAGCTATATATATATATATGTGGGTACGGACGTACAAACTGGAAATAAAGTATTAACTGCAGCACGTAGGAAACGTAATTACATGATATTTTCTCCATAGTGGTCGGTCGGTTGTCATGGAAGAAACAACTCAAGCCACCCTAGAGAAATGCAAACGTAGTGGAGGGCAGGGAAAACAGTACTTGGCCATCAGGCAAAGATACTGTTTCCTACAAGCTAATACATTAGTTTATATGCTGGTACTAAATGTACAAGGAAGTGGAGGGTAGGGAAAACACAACTACGACATCAAGCAAAGATACTATTTCCTACTAGCTAGCTAGTACATTAGTTTACATGCTGGTACACCATATATGACCCCTTCTCCTAACCAGTTCCTCCTTAGAGAGTACTATAAAGGAGGTAAAGCGGCAGCAGACTAACTGTTCCTAGGGCCTGAGGAGGCTCCTTATGATCTCAGCCTGTGGGCTGTTGGAGTCCATCGTCGCCAGCAGGTCGGACAGCCGGTCGCTGAGGTCGCCCACATCCCGACGCAAGCTCTTGATGTAGCTGCACGTCTCCTTCAGCAGCTTCGACGCCGATGCCTTCATTCGTATGCAATAAATAAACGCACAATGGCAGTGTCAGTGCCTTCTGAAAAATACTGAAAGGAGCTACGATATCACTTGAGCCGTTTGGCAGGAAGGTCTAGGTGGTGTTGTTTCCTTACCCTGCTTGTGCTCGGGCGACGGGACTCAGGGAGCAGAGCTCGGAGCTTGGAGATGAGCTCATTCATCTCCTCATCAGTGATGCTGCTCTCCCGGCTCGACATCTTGATGGAGCTCCTGGTGAGAAGTGATGGGAAGAAAAGGGTGAGGGAGACCGAAAGGGAGTGAATCTAAAAACAATGGAGAGGCAGGAAAGGAGGGGAGGCGGGGGAGGGAGGAAATAGCTGGGGAAGGCCTCTGAAAGGCAAGCGGGCGAGAACGTATATTAAGAGAGGCTAGAGGCCCCACATGTTCCCCCTCGGTTCTCGTGGCGGACCCTCTTTTTTACCAGGCCCATGGGCTCTCAAGAAGCAGGCGAGCCTACCCAAAAGATGCCTTCTCTCTTCTGTTTTTAAGTATTTGCCGCCCTCTATTGTCCTTGGTACCTTGTCGTTGTAGTATTCGTCTCCTTCTAAACTTTCGGTGTCAAGCACAACTAGAAGGCCCCCAAGGAGGGATATTAGAGAGCCTCTTGATTCAGAAACACCATGCAGTTTAGAGTACCTAAAAAGGGAATTAGAGAAAAGGAGATTAGGACATGATCTCTTTGATTTAGCATCATTAATTAAACCGACCGTGACTCATGTCTGCTTGCACACCAAGCATGACACGTGGCAGCAATCTGGGTCGGCTCTGGATCGATGACAGGATGGTCCGGTCCCCGATCTCCGGGACGACGTCGCGGCATGTCGGCCACCACGGACCAGGTCAATGTGGAGGCCCTGGATTTATCCACGTGACCGGCGTTAAGCTGCGGTGGCTTATGGGCCCTCTCTCCCTGTTCAATGGGCCGGGATGTCTGGCCCACGAGATTTATTTGTCCAGGTTCAGCTTAAGAGAGTGTGTGAGGGGGTTTAGTGGCTGTATTGTAGGGTAGTAGGAGTGACGCTATGTCTAAAGAGAGGGCTAACTACATGCCAGAGTTAAGGCCAATTAAGGTAAATGGACTACAAGTTGGGGGACATGGCAGGGCCCTTCATTAGAGCAAGGGTCGGATTGCATAAAGAGGCTGTTACAAATAGCCAACCAGAAGGGGAATTACCACACCCTCATGTTTACTTGATACTGGAAAGAGATTCCAACTCCAGGAAAACAGGATTTCCCCTCACGAGGTTATCTGATACCCATGTGAGGAAAGGGGCCATCACATTGGTTTTTGATGGCAAGGTGCGGGAGAGGTACTCTTCCATTTACTACAAACATTACATGGGCAACCTAAGCCTTCTTCTACCACCCACCCCTCACATGCGCTTTTACTTCACCAGCTTATTTGAGAACTGGGGGAAATAGAAACTTGTGTGATGGGGCTCTGAAGAGATTATTGGAAAAACGCAGTAATGTTCATACTTCTTCGTGAGAAGTTATAAGTACTGTGAGACCAACTAACAAAGGGAGATATGCCAAAAAAAATAGAAGGAAAAAGTAAAAAGTTAAATGTTGAAATATCTAGAGTATAATCTGCAACTAGTTGACAGAGAAATATTTGTTGGTTTCCACAGCCGTAGCAGCTAGCAGTAGGATAGGCTGATTATCTAGGGCCTCACATATCATGCCTATCATCATACAGTGGATGTGACCTCCATATGAGCATTACTCTGATAATTACTATTTATCAACGTGATGGCACTCCTATGACCATGGGAGAGGAAGTAATAGTGAACACAAATGTCAATGATATCTCTTCAAATGACAATGATAACTTGTAAATATTTATTTGATTCTTTTTTGAGGGAAAAGTTTAGTTATCCATATGACTAGCCATAAACGGCAATGATACTCATCACAACATAAGTCTTTTTTCTTTTTAAACATCTTTTTCATTGCAGGGATTCCCTTAATTTGTGGGTGAGCCTGTAAATCACACAGACACACACACACAGACACACACACACACACACACACACACAGAGCTGCTCGTGGACTTTCCGGCTCTCCATGAGACGTGATGCACTGCATGCCGTGGACAACGTTGCATGGGCTGCCCCCTTGCATGGGCACTCACACGTGGTCATGTCCTAATTAGTTTACCGTTGGCTTCGGCTCCCTCTTTGTTTACCAGTCAGCGATGGAGTGGGGGCGGACCTTAATTTGGATCTCCAGGGCGGCGTGGGGTTTCCACTTTCCAGGCCGATCCAAAGCAGTAAGTCATACAAACTGCCTTCGGCGGTGAGTTTTTAATGCATTAAACTCCGTTGTTGTTTAACTTGCCGGATTAATTAGATGTCTACTGATGATGACGACCTCTAGCTGTAGCATTAATATGTAGCAGGTGATCAGAGATCAGTGGCTGCATCGATATCGGTTGGAGTCCATCGTTATCTTGACGATGCATGTAATTACCGCATGCTGACATTATTTGGATCTTTAACTATGTTGCGTGACTTATGGAATGCAACACCGCTTCAGTTAAGGGGCACACGCATGTTAGGAACCATTGCTAAGTAGATGAAAACGTGATCCATTTCATGTTTGAACTTGGCTTGGATTGCAGGAACAAGCTTCGAGGATTGGAAATCAAATTAGTTCTTCGTGGATTAATTGCACTAATCCTCTCACACCATGTCAGATTGGAAACTAGTCTAATAGTTGCATTACGTCCCACAGCAATATTTTTGAATACCATGATGGAGAGGTGCATGAGACATCATGCAGGGTTTAGTTCAAATAAAATTTTGTCAGAAGAGCATGCATTACCACCATCGAACGATGATGGAGAGGCGCATGAGACAGGTAATTAAGAACGTACGTCTACTGAAGCATTTTGTGCTGGTTGAGTCTGAGCAATGCAAAAACAAAGTTTCTATTATGTAGTGGATCTGCCCTTGGTAGAAACGACTGTAGAACAAGTTCAAATTTTCTACGACTGCAATTATCGAAATGCGTACACTGGTATAACACGAAGGTACTTATGATGGTCTCTCCATTCTCATTAGATTTATTCAGGGTCGTCCGTGTTTAGTGGAGAAACCAGCAAGTCATTCATGGGATCAATTCTGTTGGATATTAAACCAAATTTAGTGGTCGTCTCACTCGAGTCAACCTGCATGGTATCCTACTAGACATCCTTTGTGGCATGGTCAAAAAGTAAATAAGTCAATAGTCTAGGTAGCATGCTGCATGGCAAGTAAAATGAATACTCACAAATGTCTTTAAAATTTTCAAATAGTTATGTCCCTTAGATTTTCTACATAATGTCTCCTAGAGTCTAGGTAGCATTGAATGCTAGTATTTATGATGTATCTTTAATGTTTCCAAAGGGCATCTTTAATAGTGCCACAAAAATTTTAGAATTTTTTTATATGAATAGTCTCCTAAATATCAAATTTTGCATAAATACCCTTTTAAAATTGATATTTACATGTATACTCTTGTAAAACACTTGTTTTACCATTCTATCTTCTTTTTATCATTATTTTGCATATGTACTCATACCATCTAATGCCATTAAAAAATTAACGGTTTCAAAATTAAAATGGCTAAAATACTCTTAATGAGTAGATGTGCAAAAAGAAACATTTATAAGGTGATTGCAATAGAAGATAAAAAAATAATTCAAATTTTATTTTATTTTTAATTAAAATAAATATAATTTTTATTAACAGTGTTAGAAGGACCATTATATTTAGGGCATTTGTGCAAAAACGGTGTTTTATGAAAGTACAGAAATAAATATAAATTTTAAGAGGTATTTACGAAAATTTAAATTTGTAGAAGGATATTTATGCAAACAAAATCCTAAATTTTAATAGTTGTCTCTTGGATGAGTACATTTATATAAGAGTCATATCAAGAGTTACTATGTGACTATATAAAAGAATGCAAGGCCTTTTCCTCCACCTTCCTATCACGATCTACGCCTAATTCACGAATGGACGGCGAAAGAAAGCCATGTAATAGTTCTTCTTACTTACAAGCAAGTAAGAAGAACTAATGGAGTGAAACCATATTAGAATATTGTACTCTATCTAAAATCTCTTGCTTTATTTCACTGTATCAATTAGAGGTGTTGGGGGAAAAATGGACCACCCCACAAAGCAAAACTGAGCTCACGCAGGCCGAGCCCAGAAGACCGAGCTCATGCAGGTCGAGCTCATGCAGACCGAGCTTAGAAGACCGAGCTCATGTAGGTCGAGCTTAGAAGGCCGAGCTCATGCAGGCCGAGTTCATGCTGACCGAGCTCAGAAGACCGAGCTCATGCAGATCGAGCTCGTCGTCCACATGCTGCGGCCACGTCCTGCAACAGTCTCACCGTACCATGCTTTGCTTGCCGGCCACGCCACGATACATCAACCAGGGACCAAATCCTGCTACGACTGTCAACAATTAATGCGCATGGTCTCCACGGATCTCCGGCTTACTCAAAATTTCAGGCTATCCACGGCAACTCATCGACTCACTCAACTACATCCGGTCACCCACAACAACTCATCGGCTTCGGTCTAGCCCTCCACGGCAATGCATTAATTCACATGATCGTGCTCAATCATGATGGTAACTCATTAATTCGTCCGGTCACATCACAGGTAACCCTGTATCCCTTCTATAAAAGGAAAACTTCTTCCTCTTAAAAGGGGGATTCTTCTTCTAGATCCTGACTCTGAGATCCCCGCATGCAATATCTCTCCTTCTCCAAATTAAGCCCTCCTTTGACTTAAGCATCGGAGGACCGGCGCCGGAAGCCCCGGCCACCGGCTTTTTGCAGGTCTCCCGGAGGACACAACCCGCCGACGTACGATCAGCACCGAAGCTCCACCTTTTCAGCCAGTGGTTACCCTCGGGTCCAATTTCCAACAACAGTTGGCGCTAGAGGAAGGGCTCGAGTCGTGGCCATGAAGCTAAGGAGCAAGGAAGTTTCTAACGCCTCCCGACATCGCATCCCAAGTCCTGGACACTCAGTCCAGAACTCAATACCAAGGCATTCGGCGGATCCGGTCCCTCAAGTCCAATCGAAGCAGTTTAACACCCTGGTGCAGCAAGTTCAAGCCTTGGCTGCTGCAGTCCAAGGCCTGCAACAAGTGAAGGCGCCCCTCCTGTGCCGCCTCCACAGGTTTACGTTAAGCAGAGGAAGAAACTTTCTCCAAGCCATCTCGAATCAGGCACGGCTCCCGCTGAAACGATGTGGGACGTGGGGGCAACCAGTGAGAAGTAGTAGCCCGAGTCTCACGTCAACGAGTTGGAGGGGACGAGAAATAAAAGCTGAAGCCTGGAAGAGGAGAGTTATGGAGTTTCAAAATGGGATTGTAAGCCTCTGTGGCAAAAGGTACAGTCTCATTTAATCCTATTGCCCTTCAAACTCTTCTGTCTTCCTGCAGCAAGTAAGAAACCAGCATGTACTCCCTCCTCATGGGTGCAAGACTTCAGGATGGCGCTCGCGATGTCACTTTCCTGCAGAGCGTCGCCATCATCGAAGCTCCCACCGAGCTCAGAAGGATTTTGGCAGGTACGACCTCAGAAGGCTGAGCGTCAGAAGGGCCCCCCCGCAGAGGCATATCGCTAAGCGAACTCTGTGCGGGGAACAAAACCGTGAGGGGTAGCGCCTCCGCAGAGGCATATCGCTAAGCGAACTCTGCGCGAGCTCCCGATCCCCAAAGCGGACAATACCACTCGCTCTGAGCTGAGCTGCTCTAGCACTCTCTCATTCGAGAGGGCCCCCCCGCAGAGGCATATCGCTAAGCAAACTGTGTGCGGGGGATAAAACCGTGAGGGGTGGCACCTCCGCAGAGGCATATCGCTAAGCGAACTCTACACGAGCTCCCGATCCCCAAAGCGGACAATATCACTCGCTCTGAGTTGAGTTGCTCCAGCACTCATTCGAGAGGGCCCCCCGCAGAGGCATATCGCTAAGCGAACTCTGTGCGGGGGACAAAACCGTGAGGGGTGGCGCCTCCGCAGAGGCATATCGCTAAGCGAACTCTGTGCGAGCTCCCGAACCTTAAAGCGGACAATACCACTCGCTTTGAGTTGAGCTGCCCCGCTGCGTCGACCACGAGCCCAAGAGCTCCCTCGACCTCGGGTACATATCTAATGACGTTCCTCGAGCTGGGCTCGGGATGCCCTGCTGAGTCGACCACAAGCCAAAGAAGGCCGCTGAAGTCGACCTCGGAGTAGAGCCGCTTAGCTCGGCTTGGACAGCTCAACTTGAGACACTTAACTTCAGCTGAGGTATACCCTACTTAGCACATACATCTCTATAGACATTTAGCTATATTACAGGACAATCGACGATTGGACTACTTCCTTCGCTCGAGCCAAAAAGCAGCTCGAACTCGTAAGTCGGGAGGTAATGCTGGGGAAAAAATGGACCACCCTACAAAGCAAGATTGAGCTCACGCAGGTCGAGCCCAGAAGGCCGAGCTCATGCAAGCCGAGCTAATGCAGACCGAGCTCAGAAGGCCGAGCTCACGTAGGCCGAGCTCATGTAGATCGAGCTCAGAAGGCCGAGCTCATGCAGGCCGAGCTCATGCAGACCGAGCTTGCGCAGGCCGAGGTCATGCAGACTGAGCTCCGAAGGCCGAGCTCAGAAGACCGAGCTCATGCAGACCGAGCTCGTCGTCCACATGCTGCGGCCACGCCCTGCAACAGTCTCACCTTACCATGCTTTGCTTACCGGCGACGCCACGACACATCAACCAGGGACCATACCCTGCTACGACTGTCAACAATTAATATGCATGGTCTTCACAGATCTCCGGCTTACTCAAAATCTCATGCTATCCACGACAACTTATCGACTCACTCAACTACGTCCGGTCACCCACAACAACTCATCGGCTCTAGTCTAGCCCTCCACGGCAATGCATTAATTCACATGATCGTGCTCAATCACGACGGTAACTCATTTAATTCATCCGGCCACATCACAGGTAACCCTGTATCCCTCCTATAAAAGGAAAACTTCTTCCTCTTTAAAGGAGGATTCTTCTTCTATATCCTGACTCTGAGATCCCCGCATGCAATATCTCTCCTTTTCCAAATTAAGCCCCTCTTTGACTTAAGCATTGGAGGGTCGGCGCAGGAAGCCCCGGCCACCGGCTTTTTGCAGGTCCTCTGGAGGACGCAGCCCGCCGACGTACGATCAGCACCGGAGCTCCACCTTCTCAGCCAGTGGTGATGCTCCCGCTATCCTCAATATAGTAGCACCAAAGCTCAAGTGTTTGAGCCTTCCATGCATCCAGAACTAGCAATTGGTATCAGATCCACTAAGACCCGATAAGGTAGACAAACAAGAAGAGTTGTTCGAGGGCAAGAAGGTTCCGATTGCTGGATCATGGCAAAAGAGAACAGAGAAGCTAAAAATTAGCTTCAAAAAGGAGACACACCATAATCTATTACTCAAACTACAAAATTTGGAGTAGTCAAAACAAGGTTACGTCTACAACCTTGAGAGCTATGGGCTGTTATAGAGAAGCCTGCATATTGCATATCAAGGAAACTAAAAAGAACAGAAAGCTTTGGGGATTTTGTAAAAGGAAGTTCATCAAGACGTTTGGAAGCATGTCAAAGATCTAAAAGCTTAAGTAAGGTATGAGAAAAAATAGATTGTATTTGCTTTTATTACAAGAATTAAGTATGACCATTGGAATATTGGTTAGTAGATTTTGATGGAGATGAATTTTTGGAAGAAAAGAATGAATAATTAGATGAAAATGATATGGAAAAAGAAAAGGAGAGTGAAGTTATAAAAGAAATTGAAATAGTAGGAGAAAAATGGAAAAATTGAGAAAGCAGAAATTAGTAAGGAGGAAGGAATAAAATATTTGAATAGGAGCTAAAAGAAATTGATATTATTGAAGAACAAATTGAAAATGATTAGGAGAAAAAAGAATATATCGAAAAAGTAGAAAAAGAAAAGACAAATGTTGAAGAAGTTGAAAAAAATAGAAAAGACAGAAATTCAACAAAAGAATCAACTTTTATATCAAGTCCAAATGCTTGAAAATTTGGAAAATTCAAAACTATGCTTCGGGGTGGAAGGTTTCTTCAGTAATATAGATTGGAGATTGGATAAGTATAGGGACTTTCTTTGATCAAGAGGAGCAATTATAAAAAAAGTTCAAGAAACATGAATGGCTTGCATGCACAAAAAAGAAAAACAAGCATGTTCTCATAAAGGTGCCATGGAAGCAAGTGAAGACTTTATGCAAGCAAGTCAAGACATTTCACATGTCCTTCACATCAATGGAAATGGCCTTGAATATTGTTATATTCAAAAGTGTTGGATTTTCTTTTTTCAGTCATTGGAGAACAACATTTCCAAGCCCCTCATGTCTAGTATTTTCGAAACGCTACAATAATACATGATGGAAGAAAATTTGGATTATAGGGGGATGCTGGATATTAAACCAAATTTAGTAGTTGTTAACTTAAATGGCATCATGCTAGGCATCCTATGTGGCATGGTCAAATAGTAAACAAGTCAGTAGTCTGAGTCAAAAAGAGCAATATAAGTTGAGTCATTTTTTTTTTTTGGGTAAAAAATAGGAGGGGAGGGGGAAGGACCAGCCCACCCGCGTAGCAGCCCCATTACTGGGCCTCCCTTCCACCAGGGAATGTTCGATACAGGTCGCAGGTTTTCGCGTGCCTTCCCCGACCCGTGGGCTCACCCCACTGGGTTCACCGCCTCACGTGTGGGTACGTCACCCCAGCGCCACCTTGGTACAAGTGGAAGGAAAGCATAACCGCCAACAAGCCAGCCGGGCGTGGGGCATCCGGTCCCCTAATTTAATCGACGCCCGCGCGTTTCGAATCCGGGCAACTTGGGCGGAATTATCGCCCCCTTACCACCAGGCTACTACCTTGGTGGCAATATAAGTTGAGTCATTTAATAAAGTGAATAGTTATGAATATCATCGAAGTTTCCAAGTAGTCAGTGCAGTATTCAATGCAGGTATTCATGATGTATCTTTAAGAGTGTCTTTTAGAGTTCCATGAAAGTATTAATAGTTGTCTCTTAGATGTTCCAGTACATTTATGTAAGGTATACATCAAGAATTACTATTTAACTACATAACTTATGGATCATTTTTGTAAGCAAGTTAGAAGAACGAATGGTGTGAAATAATATTAGTGTTATATTCCATTGACCTTTTCCTACTCTCTCCCACCATATCAATCAGACAATATTAGAACTTCAATGCTTCCATTGTTCTCATTATAGTCACATCAGAGCTCAGGTGTATGCATGTAAGCCTACCATATGTCCAGAACTAACAAATTCTTGCTGGCATGTTATTGTTTACCATGTTTAATTTCAACTTGCAGTAAAAACTATTATTCTGACAACTTGGATGCAGATATCGTCCCTTAGAACTTTTTTACTGTCCGGTGGAGTAAATATGAAAGTAACATGCATATCCAGCCATGCGACGATGGGCAAGAATTTTATGTTAGCTTAATTTATTATTATTATTATTATTAATGCTGGTTCCGAAAGTTAGATGCTTTCATTGCCAATGGGGAGAAGATTAGAATGTAGCTGTAACGTACAAGCATAAGTAAGTATCTTATACGTATCTCAAATAAACTACGAGAGGAAGAAAAATATATAAAAATGATGTTGCAAATGCGGATGACCTGCAGTAGTACATGCTTGCACGGGGATTTCTGGGCTCTTCGCTTTGTCATGCGAAGACAGAAATGATGATGATGATGATGATGGCATGACAACAGAAATTAATTTAACTTGCAGAAGATGCAAGCTGGTTAGTCTTTTCATGGCAACGAGGAGACCTGGCCTTGAGGTGCCTCATATATATGTGAATAGATAGATAGAAAAGAATCGAGTTGCTTTACAGGAAAAGAATGAAAGGTCATGATGCCCATTATGATGGATGAGTCGCGGCATGAAAGTTTAGGGGCTTAATTAATTCATGCCTTTCATGATGTTGAGTACAAGAACACACTTAATGAATGCTATAAGAAATGCTTAAGAGCCATATTCCGATTCTTGTTTCGTGAAAAGGCCTCCGACTAAACCTATCTTGGACCAATCCAAAGCCCATCAGCCATGTTGTTATGAATATTTGCTTCAAAAAAAAATATTTATTGAATTTATTCAACTGAAATGAAACAATATTTATTAAAATATCTTCAAAAAAATCTTGATTAATAGGTTCATAGCCATCCACTAACTACTCCTTCACCTTCTCGTGTATCGAATATACCTAATACCATTACTAGTATTATTACAAATAAAAATAAATTAATTTTTTCTTATTATAGAAAGGATGAAATTTCCAAAAAAATAGCATATGGGATATTGGAGGAACTCAAAAAGTAAATTTTCTAGATTTACATGATTAAATTAATAACTGTTGCAGATTGTGATATGATCTAGTTCTTCAATATTCAAAACCAAGGATAACACTATGGAATTTGTTTGGTTAAATTTGATGAGTTGATATATTTGTTTTTGCAAACTAGATGTGTTTTTTATTTGAAATCTTGGCTATGGAAGCACTTCTTTCGCTCAATTTTACAGCGTGCCGTTGGTCTGCAAGGTTATTTGATTTAGAATGTCTAACTTTTTTGGTTCCTAGATTGATCTTGATCATGTTGTAATTCTTAAATAGTCTATTGTTGCTATAAATATGAATAATATAATTGTCTTTTAATTTTTTCATTCTAAAAATAAATACAAAGTTTGTTTGATTCTGAATTGGTCCTAGAATTATGCTGACTCAGGTATTGGCTTGGATCTTGATTTGTTTCGGACATGATCGAAAACCAGGAGCAAAAAAAATCTTATAAATTACAAGAATCGAATTGCTTATTTATTAAGATACATGTTAACATCCATTTTAGTAGCTGATTTAAATAATTAACAATTAAAAAATATATTATTTTAAAATTTTGATAGACAAGTTAGACAAATTTAGCAGATATTTTGATATGCTGCACCATTACCTGAATTAACTAAGTCCCTCCTCACTCTTGAGAAAAAAAGGAAAAAATATTAAACCAAGCTTGAACTTGGTTCACGGGCTGAAAAATAATTTCAAAAAAATCTGAATTATGTTAGCTCGATTAAGCTTGGCTCAAGCATGAACCAAGCTTGATACAAACTTGAATTAATTTCAGCTTCATTTATGATTATCAAGCTAAATAATTAGGCTCATGTTCAACTACATTCACAGTTAAGTTTGAATTAAAAATCAAATAAGAAACAAATCAAGCTTTATCTTAAAACTTAGGTTGGAAAATAAAATCAAACCAAGCAAGCCAAGCTTGATAAGACTGGGGTCGATTAAGCTCTGCTCAAATACATTCTTATATTCGGGGTTGGGAATCACTTATATGGCGTATCACCACTCAATTGTTGAAATTTCAAGTATTTTATACTTACGTAGAGGTGAATTAGTATATTGATTGAGCTGGGAATCATCAAGCAGACAGAGCCTATAGTTTGGATTGATGATAGGCCTCTGCTTTAAGAGATTTTCTGAAAAAAAAAATATTTCTATATTATACATAAATAGTGGACTTTTTTAGACTTGATTATCCTCAAACATATGCATGTATTCAGAAGCATGTTGTAATAGTTAAAGCATTCATATTGGAGTCAAAATACATGCCAATATGCAAATGGAAATATTTATTCAGCAATCATTTTACTTCAAGAATGATCAGCAATAGGGTAGTTCAAATCAGAATGTTATTTCTAATATCATGCATCAATGAGTTATAGTCTCATTATCATCAAATTATTGAAAACATTCTTGTTGTTCATGATCTTTTTTATTAACTTGTCATCCTTTTTGTTAAATTAACTCTCCTTTATGACAGAGAAATAGTGCTACAAAAATTATATCTCATCAACTATCAAGTAATTCATAAATTTAGGAATATATCCATGACTTATGCTTGAGATAACTACAAACAATCATAAATTATCTTGATGTTATTTTTTAGTTATAACCAAACATGAGATATTGGACATTTTTGTTGCATGTTTCGGTTGGGAAAGGTGACAAATGGAAGCAAAGAACAAGAGCAATTAAAGAACTTAGAATTCTCTTCTTTCTATAAGGATGGTGGAACGAAGGAATTAGGCTAAATATGGTTCCAATACTTCGAGGGTAGAGCTTCACCAATAAAGGCATTGTCACCCACTATTTGAGTGCACCAAGCGCGTTCATCAGTGCATAGATTTTAGATCCCTCATTTTCTCCATTTCTATGCACTTCCTAAATTATTAATGTAAAAAAAAGGAGAGAGATATTATCCAGTTAATCTCCCAATGATTTGGAATCCTAAGAAGGGTAAATCGATACATTTCTAATCTTTAATATTTTTTAACACAAAATGAATGTCCCAAAACTCGAATATGCGCTGTTGCACTTGTTAGCCCTAATCTTTTACCGGTGATTGAATTACTAATCTGGCATCCAGATCACGGGTTCGATCGATCCCAAATATGATTCCTAAGTTAAACGCCCCTTTTGATGTCCAATTGCATTTTTTGAGACAACTCCTACGCACGCGGAATTTACTGACGAGGAAAAGAGAAGTAAGAAAAGAGTGGAAGTAGTGCACAAGCAAACGGGCTAAAAGTGCCGATTGGTCAGGTTTAGCTATTTCCATGCTAAAACCGAAGTAAATATGTTAAATTCCATATGCTTCAAGATGAGGTGAAAAGATAAAGCTGCAAGCAAAAAAAAAAAAAAAAAAGGCACATGAAATATAGGATATGATTGGCCTGAATTTCAGGTAGTTCGGGGGTGGTTTGTCCAATGCAATAAGATTGTGAGTTATTTTCAGGACCCAACTCAGCCAAGCATTTTATTGGCATAGTTTTCTGATCCAATTTCCAAGAGTTTGTTTGATAAATACAACCACTGACTAATGATTCAGTTAAAAATAGTTCATGGTACTCCATTTAAAAACCCTTGATACAAAAGTCTCATCACTAGTCGTGGAATCTGACGGTCAAGCCAACTTGTGGAATTGGTAAGGGGTCCATGAATTATACCTGCAACAGGCCATGGGCAGCCCAAGCCTGTCCAACGGCCTTTGAACCCCTCACATGGAGTGGGTTTATGGCCCGGCTTAGTATCTAGGCGTAGATTAGGGGCAACAATTGGGTTGAGTCAGATCAGATACAGGTGAGTTTGGACACTAGATAGATCAAAAATTTATCAACCCGAACCCAATTTATTTACCAAATAGGTAACATTAATCTTCTAACAGAAGACGCTGAGGGGTAATCTAGCGATAGGCCCCTTTAAGAATCCTTTCTATAAGTAAAAAAATTCAGGCTTGAACCTAATTTTTTATTAAATAGGTAATTCAAGTCGAATCAAGTTAAACGGGCCGATTAAGCTTGCTGCTCCCAGCGTAGATTAGCCTTGCCATCGTAACATAGGCCCAAGTGCAGAAGGCCTGGGTTATTATGTAGCAGTCCCAAAAGAGTACTCATCATTACATCAAAACATCTATTTTCTCCCATCTATATTCCATATAACAACTGACTGTTACATGTAACATGGATCAAATTATAAAACACTAATTAATGAACAACAATTCAAGTAATGTTACTTACTTATCCAAAAGTTAATGATCAAATTATCAGCTGGATCTAGCAGAGTGTGGATGGTGTGGGCGATAGCTACCCGCTACTCAGGGACATTCGGGCTATGGTGTGTAGGGGAATAGCCGTTCAGTCTAAGCATGTGTACCGAGGGCTAACGAGGCAGCAGATTGCGTAGCCTCTTATGTGGCTAACTATTCTGGAGAGACCCTCTAGCTGGAGAAAGAGGATCTATTCGGAGCACTCCGGAACTTATTACTATTTGATTTTTTTTGTTGTACTCGTACCCGCCAAGTATGATACATCCGCTTTAGGAAAAAAAAAAGGGTGAAAAGGCTAAAAAATGATATTACAGAAAAGATCGTGGACTTATGCACACCCATGTTTTATAGTTCCTAGTATCAGTAACCATCTTATTATGCATATAATTTTGGATCCAGTTTTATTACATTTGTTTGCAGCAAGAATGCACATAAATGATGAGTTTCAATATTCAAAAAAAAGAATTACAGGCTTCTTATAGTGCACATGGTTTCTCATGCATTATCACAACTTACAAAAAAAAAAATTATAGGCTTCTTATAATCCCACTCATTCAAAGAGCTGATGTATTCCTAAGCTTTCCTGTTTCATTTCAGAGGTTATATATATTCGTGTACAGATTTTATATAAAAAAATAATATAGTCTGATATAAAATTATTCTTCTAAAAAAAAGAAGTAATACTTGCTTATTATGGGATCCTAAAATTAATCTAATAAAATTATGCGAACAAAATTTAGACTTGTTTTATTATATTTGCGGAAACTTAGAACCACGCGTCTGGCCGAACTACGGAAGGCCGTCCGGTGCTGTGATACTGCACTGTGCTCTACTTTAAGATGGACAAGTTGTTTCCAACCAACCAGGAGCCGATGCCGCGGGACAGCGGGAGTCTGGCCGCCCGGTTACTGCGTCTGGGGCAGGGGGAGTACGGGTCCCCGAAACCATAGATGATCCACCGTACCGGGCAGCAATCCCTTAGGCACACCCGTATAAAAAAATTCTATGCGTGGCACCAAAGAGGGCTAACAGCTTAAGTTTGATTTAAAGTTAATTTTAAACTTGAACTATGAGATCAGCTTAATTTGTTTACCACTATTTTGAGCTTAATTAATTTTGTTCGAAGTTGAACAAAAGATTAGCTTGATATCTTGAACCAAATTGAAATCAATTCAAACATGAATCAAGCTTGACTTCAAGCTTGGTTTAAAGCTTAGTTAAGCATGAATTAAGATTTAATTGATTCAAAGACTACCAAAAAAAAAAAAAAGCCTTGATCTAACATTCTATTTTCTATTTAAGCATGAAATGAAATTGGTGAGATTCATAATAAGTGTAAAGTTCTCTCTTTGCAAATTACGTGTACTATAATTTCCACTCTCAATAGGAATGCAAGTGGAGCAATTCAATTTATATTAAATATGTTTTAAATCGTAATATGGCATTAACTAATTACAAATCCTTTTCTTAACTTTCTTTTATCATAAGATATATACTACATATAGACAGTGCAACTATTAACCAATATAATGAATATTAATTTTAAATTTTTTGAGCTGAAAATTTTTTGATATAAATTATCCTTGGTGGAATGGTGAATAGATATTATTGTTTGATCCAAAAATAGAAGGATCATTGTTGCAGCAACTCATGCCGCATATAAGATGAAAGATAGGGGTGTCAATGAAGGCTAATAATCCACTAACCTATTTCAAAATTGACCCAAAATATATGGCTTAGATACGAAAATAAACCGATAAACTATTTAGTTTGGCTTGAATTTCTAAATTAGACACAAAGTCTTATTGCAGCAAGTTTGGATTTACACAAGTTCATAACCCAAATTAAACCTGAAACCTAACCTAAGTATCTAAATATTTACATGTATGTATATATATCCTCTCACATATAAATATATAAGTATCTAAATATTTACACATATGTATGTATGCATGTATGTATATCTATCAATTATTTTAATCATAAAAGATAAAAATCAAGTAGAAAGTAGTAAAGCCATAACCCATCGTATTCCACCAGATTCCTCTCTATGTCATTTATGGTAATATATCTATAATATATTGATTATGATTTAATATTTATATTGAACAATCTCTTTCACTCTTTATATTTTTTATTGCATGAATATTTAAGTAACTAATTTAATAATTGTACACATACATTCTTCTAAAAATAATTCAAAAGTGTAAGGAAATAACTTGCTAGATATTTGATTTTTACCTCAAACCTCGTCCCATACCGGACCTTTCTTGGATTCAATCTACAGTACGCATATAAAGTTTTAGTTGAGTTTCTGTTCAGATTTGGATCTATCAGATACATTTTGAGTTGGGTTATGGACATGGCCAAACGCAACCCAAACCACACTAAGTGATGGGTAACAAAAGACTAAAGTATACAGTTGAAATCAAATAAAAATCATGATGCAACATCAAAACATTATGATGTATTAGTTTATTTTATAGCTAGATCTTGATTTTCATGCTAATATACCTTTATGAATCCATATTCTGATTTATTGGGATAATAATTATTATGTTTGCACACGTATAGAGCTCCTCACCAGTACCAGACCTCATATCAGTGCCACACTATTATAGTATCTGGTATGGTACAACACACAGAATGCCTAACATATCAAGTATTGCGGTACAATATGGTATATTCGGTATTATTCGATACGGTATGGTACAACATATCATGCTTAGGTCCGGCTAAACTCACACAGAGAGCTACATGACAATGGACTCCTGAGAGTTCAACTTCCACCGGCATAAAAACTTTTTAGAACATCCCAAAGTACGCATGCAGCGTTTGCGTTCAATCAGAAACTTTCTTTTCACCACCTGGAGCTACCACATTTCACCTTTTCAT